>NW_020884872.1:32558196-33025853 GCF_003945725.1 Corapipo altera
TTGAGAGTGCCTCTCCATTCTCTTTGATAATTTCAGATTTTATTAGTCGATAGTGTAATCTCATTATGCTGCAAAGTATTGGACCCATTGTTCAGATGAAGTGCTAAACTGAAAGGTGTTTTTCCTTCCTTCCTTGTTCTGAGACTATGAGGTTTTTAAATGTTACATTAAGACCAGAAAAATTATTCTACCCCTGTCATTAATCCCACAGAACATTTAAATTATTGAAGTATTTTGCATATTAATAAGTATTTAAGTGTTTTTTTAGTGCTGCATACATTATTACAGATTTAGTCATGCTTTATAATCCTGTTGTTTTAATATATAAAAAGAAAAAGACCAATATATGTAACAAAGGTTCATATTACATCTAAAAGCACATCACAGTTAATGACATAGCAATATTACATATATTGCTTACCACTAAGTTTCATCAGGTTTTTTTTAATTTTAAACACTTTGTTTTTTCATAGTGCTACATATTGAGATTGACTTACAAAACATCTTTGTGCTTCAGTATTCCCAGAACAGGAAGCATTTGCAGAAGGAGTTATCTGACATTTTTTTAAAAATTGTTACTTTTAACCTAACTCTGCAATAAAACCTCTCATACCTAGGGTGGGATTGCTCTCAGTTTCAGGTGGCTAAATCTTATCTAGACATCTAACTCCCTCCATAATTAATGAAAATAAGTAAGAACAAGCTACTTTTAAAGGTTCTACTCTTTTGCATGGGTATAGCATACACATCCTTTGCTCACATGCAAGCACCCTGTACCAATATGGGTCTTGCCTCAGCTGCCTCAAGATAGGCACAGTAGAACCCGTGTTATATCTGTCAGACCCAAGAAAACCCTAAATAACCCAGGGAGTCTCAAATGACATTAGCTACGTACGTATGAGCAACATTCACATTGTGATGAAATGCCCTACCTTCTTCTGTCACCACATATAAGTGGAAACAAGACAACTAGAGCTAGATTCAATGCCCAGAGAGCCCACATCACTGACAGACATGACGCAGGACATTGGAGATGCCTGTGTCCACTGAAGTAAAAGCTGCAATGAGCCGTGTTATTCTGCAGCACCTCCTATACCTCAGAAAAAAATTTTTTTAGAGCTATTGACTGAGACCATCAAGAGAAGATAGTGATTTGGGCACAGTAAAGGGTTTCAGTTGCTATGTTCCAGTTTCACAGTGTGGCCTTTGTCCCTGAAGAGCAAAACTGAAGGTATAGGCTTCTTGTAGGCTGGCCCACGTGCCATGGAGACCAACTCAGGTGCAAAAGCCCTTCTTAATTACCATGTAAGGACCTTGACGCCCAAGTCACTGTGTGAATAGTATTTCAAGTGGGCTTTTAGACCTCTCTTATTCAATTACTTGTAGAATTGGGGCCATCACGTTGCAAAGCTGTGACTTTAGCAAATTGTTTTTAACTTATCATACACAAAATGAAAATAATGCCATTTCCTTAACTCAAAAGCACTGTAAGAAATAGTACAATAAAAAGTGGGAAAAAATATGGTAACAAGGCTCTTCTAAGTAACACAGATGAAACCCGCTTTTGTTTCTTCTGGATGCTAAAGAAGTCCATACCATCATACATTTAATTCATCATGTTAACCAGAGACTGCAATAAAAAGAAGTTAAATCTAGCACTGTTTCTTTAGTCCTAAACAATCTGTGAACATAATAATGTTTATTTGCAAACAAAAGTAATTTATATGGGGGAACTGGTAGACAGCTATTTAGATGTAAATGATTTTCAGACTTGAGCCACATTGGGTTTACTCTGTCATTCATTTAAACAAAAGTGTCCTATGCACTGTAAGTATCTTGAGACACACTTCAAACAATCTCACAGCACATGCAGTTCTTCCTCTAAAGTGCTTGGATACAATGGAAATTAATACTAAAGAAACACCTATAAAAAAATATAATTCCAGCTTCTTAGACAAGCCAAATTTTGAACCTTTATTGTGATGTAAATTTGAGTAACATTGTAAGTAGTTCTGAGAAATGTCAGCCTTAGTGTATCAAAATTGTTTAATACTGAGCAGTCTTCTATTTACACATTTCATCTTTCTTATTCTATCTATAATTGCCTCTAGGACTTTTGCAAGGTTTCTGGTTGATGGCTAAGGGATCAAAATTATCTACTTACCTACTGAAATGTGGTCAAAAGGCTAATGAAATCTTTGGATAGCTTAGCAGGGGAGCAATGGTAAAGAAGCTACAGCAGAGTTACGTGTGTCAGAGGACAGTCTTTACAAGAATAAGCCACAGGTCAGAGAGACACTTTCTTGATCATGATCAGATTTATTACAACCAACCACATCATCCTTATCCACCTCTGAAGTCAGTCATGATCCATTTCAAAATTCAGTAATTTCCCCTTTATACTGTTGGAAGCTGGTTACAGAGGATCACTGATTGGGTATTTTCTCCCAGTACCCTCTCCAATTCACTGAAGACCACTCAACCATTTGGTCTGAAAATGACCAAATTTCATTTCTGGATGAAATTCTATTGCTCACAATTCAAGACAATGCGTAAACATTGGAGAAAAAACCCCAATGAGATTGGCTAAAGGATTTAAATATGTTTTAGAGTGTCAAGGTGGGATGATTGCAAAAATATCCCACATGGCCAGGTCAGTTGGAGACACAGTTTTGTAGATAACGAAGTTTCACTACATAAATAATGGAGATTAATCTTTTTAACTTATCAGTGACAAGTGAGGTGAGGGCTGTGTGAGGAAGAAAGTTTGAAAGGGCAGATTGTGCTATCCAGCATCAGCCCAGCAAGTCAGGGACAAAGCAAGCCCTCGAACAGGTGAACACTATCCCAGGCCACATGAGTCCCATGAGTCTCAGGAACTTCAGAGAAAGTCCACTAAGGTGGATCTGCAGGATGTGAGCTACCAGTGCCCAGATGCTTGCCCCTCTCCTGGAGGTTTGGGGCAGGCCTTGGGGGTCCTAAACATATCTCTGAAAGAGCAGGCTGCTGTACTCTTTTTGGCACCACAATACTGCTCCTGGCAGCACTGTTCCATCACACAAGGAACATGCTTGCTCTGCCCTTCAGTGATCCCTCCGAATGTTCTCCCAAAGCCAGGTCCGGGAAATGAAGGGCTCATTTGTGTTGCCTTTCCCCTACTGTGAGTGCTGGAGAGGAGCCAGAGGCTCTGTCCACAGAAATACCCTGGGAAGCACATTTTCTCTGCTCCCTAGGAGCTTGGGATACATTCCTGGCTCACTGCTGGAAAAAAAGCTACTACTACTACTACTACTCATACATAAGAAATTAAACTCTGGAGCATCAGTCAAACTAAGAAGTTGGTTGTAGGTCAGGCTTTTACAGAAGTTTTCATTTTTCCTTCAAACTGCAAGCTTCCAACTCCCTATGCCCATTCTGCCTTCTTTGCCTGCTGTAAGGCCAGGCAGGAACAGGAAGAGATCAGGGTACCCTTCTGTCTTCTCCCATCTCAGTCACATGCAGATTTCTGACACATATACATATATATTTACGCTTGTGATTAATTCCTGTTCCAAAAGAAAAGGGTAGCTAATCAGATGGTGTTCTGAGCTCACGTGCATATGCTGTGTTAAAAAATCAGCAAAAAACTAACCTCAAAGCAGTGTGAAAACAGGCGGGTAGTGATATTAATGGAACTGGTAGCCTGTTCCTATACAGGCAGAGGCTTCCTCTTCCAGGTAAATTTATGGCTGGTCCTGCTAGCCAGTCACAGGGCTGCCTGTGAACACTGGGGGCATATTGGTGCTAAAAATGGTGGCTCCCTGCTGTAAAAACAGTGACAAACAAAATGGTGGTCCTTGTGTAGGCAATGCAAAAAGCATTCTTGCTCTGATGTCCTTCTGGGAAAAGTGGGAGGGGCAGCTGGCAACCAATCAGAGGGCTGGCTGAGAGTCTGTGGGGTCTGACATATCACATGGAAAAGACCTCGGGGCAAAAAGAGGTGGAATGAGCAGAGCACATGACCAGAAGATGGGAGGGACTCCATTGGGGAAGGGCTACAGATGAGTTCTGTTGGCCTCCAGGTACTTGTCACTATGTTTTCCTCCGTTAGATTTCACACTGACTCAGTCAATCAGACCAGTTTATAAAATGATCCATGGTGCTATGGTCAGATCCTCTTCTGCATCAGCAACACCTCTCTGAGTTTGTTTTTCATCATTGACTTTTGCCCAGTTCTACATAGAGGTCAAACATTATCATCTGCAGTAGGGGCAGTTTCAAGTCTGATTCCTAAGGAATACTCAGTCTTTTCTTTTGTCCTGAAAATTCTGCTTTAGTCAACTCTCTTAACCTTGGATTTTCCTTCGTTGCCACCAAGGGTTTCCTATGAGCAACAGACAAAATGCTTTATTTAAGCAGAAATGGATTAACCCACTGCATTACCTGTCTTGAAAAATCCGTTATCAATAAAAAGGTATTTGAGCAGCCTAGGTGCTCTATCTTTGGTATTAAACATCTTATTACACTCAGTGTCTGTATCTGTGTTTCTTTTCTTTGAAATCTCTTCCGAGAGTTTCTAAAATACTGGTTCAAAGTAAGACATCTCTATTTCCTTGAATTGCTGCCTTCAGTTCCACACTTCTATTGCTACTAGTCTCGAGGTATCAAAATACTCCTGAAATAAAGCATTAGGGGGAAAAAAATAAAGGAAAGAAAGACCCAAACATTCATTTTACAATTTCTTTTCTTAACTGTCTTCACAGTCTAGGACAGAGATTAGCAAAACTGTCCAGTATTATATGCTTTGTAATGCTACCTGAAGTAAACTTTGCTGTTAACCTTAAACATGATCATTTAAACTATTTTTCTACCTTATTTTTTTCCAAAATTTATAATTAATTTGAAAGAGGTCACTTTATTTTTTCTTTCTAAGAATATTTTTTAACAATTTTTCTCATGAAGCTTGGAAAATTAAATTCTTTCCCATGAGCCCAAATTCTATAAGTTTATTTGCCCTTTTTTTCACACGTGTAGCTTTACATCTCTGTCTTTCATTCTCATAGAATCATAGACTGATTTGTGCTGGAAGGAACCTTAAAGACCTCAAAGGAACCTTAAAGATCATTTTATTTCAATCTCCCTGTCATGGGCAGGAACACTGTCCACTAGATCAGCTTGTTCAAAGGACCCATCTCTCCAGGGCCCATCTCTCAAGCTTGTCTGGGTCTCTCTGGATGGCATTCCTTCCTTCCAGCGTGTTGACCACATCACACAGGTTGTTGGCAAACTTGCTGAGGTTGCACTCAATCCCAGTGTCCATATCACCGACAAAGATGTTAAACAGTGCTGCTTCCAGTACCTGCTCCTGAGGAATGCCACTCATCACTGGTCTCCACTTGGACATTATACAGTTGACCGCAAATTTAAATGTCACCATCCTGCCAATTTCTTATCCACCAAGTGGTCTGTTATCTGGCTCAGTCTTTCCTTTTCCTGCATCCCTTGCAGACTCAGTGTATTTTCTCTCCAAAGTTCTGGGCATATGTTGACAATACTTTTTTAAATGGTCACAATCTCAGAAGAACTATTCTGAAATGCAATTCAGTTGATTGTTAATAGTAGTCATCAGAATACTTTGTAATTATTCCTGTGAGAATACTTCTATAGATTACATGAAGGGATGATTGCAGAGGAAAATAATGGCTGTCTTGAGTGCCTGTTATTTATCTGGAAAGCATTTTTTAATAAAAGAAAAGTTTCTGGCATACATTATGTAAATGTTGCATTGTTTTCAGTCGTTTTTCTTAGCTTCTCTTCTATCCAACTTTCTAAAATACTTGCCTTTGTTTTTGAGTGCCACTACATCTAGAGATGCAGAATTCTAGCAATTTGTGGCAACTAGTTCTACTGGAGAAAGCAGGACCATGTGATCTGAGAACTTGTCACACATATACTATTTGGTTTCTTTCTTGCCATAAATTAAATATAAATGAATTTCTTTCATATTTCAGTTCTGGCATATTGTTGTGATTTAACCCCAGCCAGCAACCAAGTACCACGTAGCTGCTCACTTGCTCCCCACCAACGGGATCAGGGAGAGAATCAGAAGGGTAAAAACCAGAAAAATTGTGGGTTGAGATAAAGACAGTTTAATAGGGAAAGTAAAAGCTGTGTACACAAACAAAGCAAAACAAGGAATTAATTCCCTGCTTCCCATGGGCAGGCAGGTGTTCAGCCATCTCCAGGAGAGCAGGCCCCCATCACGCATAAGGGTTACTTGGGAAGACAAATGCCATCATTCTAAACATACACACTTCTTCTCCCCACTTTATATACTAAGCATGATATCCTGTGGTATGGAATATCCCTTTGGCCAGTTGTGGTCAACTTCCTGACTGTGTCACCTTCCAGTTACCTATGCACCCTCGGTCTGCTCTCAAGTGTGGCAGTACCAAAAGCAGAAAAGGCTTTGGCTCTGTGTAAGCACTGCTCAGCAATAACAAAAACATCTCTACATTATGATCACTATGTTCAGCACAAATCCAATGGCACTAGCCATTGTCAAGAAAATTAACTCTACCCCAGCTTAAACAAGCACACATATGAACATCGACATGAGCATTGAATAGCAGAATGGGTCAGTGAGCTAGTACTGAAAGTTTTGAAGTCTTTTTACTTACTCATCCTAAGATTAGAAGACGAAAATATGCATTACCTATTTTGTTCTTGCAACGCAACCTAATAATACATTTTTTTTCAGAGAAATACTAGTACAATTACATAATCCTTATGGGACTCCATAGTCTGTCAACTCTATTATTATCAGACTAATGGGTAAGGTCTTCAATGACATGTCACGCATGTTAAGCCAGTAGGAAATCCTCTGCAATGTTCTGTGTTATTCTTCTATCCAGTTTTCTTTGGTTTGAAGGAAGCTCATCAATGACTCTCTCCTCCTGAATAGAGATACATTTATTTCTGTCAAATTTTACCAGCTCTTCCTTCCATAACTGATTGCACTGTCAGAAATCAAGCAGGTGAGGCAGAAGGCCAGCTTGGTTGACCAGGGATCTTCTCTCGGAAATAAGGCAAAAAAATAGATGTGTATACCCATTGGAAGCAAGGTCTAGTGACATGGGAAAAATTCAGAGATTCTGTTTGTTGCTGTAGGAAGGAAATTTGTGTGGTCAAAGCTCAACTGGAGTTGAAGCTGGCCAGAAATGTGGGGGACAGTACAAAGAGTTTTTTCAAATACATTAATGGCAATAGGCAGTATGGAAATACCAGCCTGTTACAGGGTGAGGATGGTCACCTCACAAACAGGGACAGAGACAAGGCAGAGGTGTTTAAGGCTTTCTTTGCCTCTGTCTTCAACACAGATGATGGACCAGGAGGGTCTCAGTGCCCTTAGCTGTGGACCTTGACTGCACGAATGATCAACTCCCAGTTGACCCTAAAACTGTGTGGGATCTGCTGCTCCAGCTGGATCCCTACTAATGTATGGGGTCTGATGGGATTCTTCCAAGAATCCACAAAGAGTTAGCTGACATCATTGCAAAACATCTCTTCATGATTTTTGAGGGGTCTTGGGAATCCAGAGAGGTTCCAGCTGACTGGAAGCTGTTGAATTATGGCCCAATTTTCAAGGAGGGCAAGAAGGAGGACCCCAGAAACTACAGGCCTATCAGTCTCACTTCAGTGCCTGGAAAAGTTGTGGAGAAGATTATTCTGGGCAGTATTGGAAAACACCTGAAAGACAACACAGTAATTGGTCACAGCCAGCACAGCTTCATGAGAGAATAGTCCTGCTTATCAAACCTGATTTCCTTTTAAAACAAGGTAACCCACTTAGCTGATCAAGGGAAACCAGTGATGTAATCTTTTTGGATTTCAATAAAGCTTTCATTACTGTCTCTCACAGTGTCCTGGACAAAATTTCCAGCTCGCAGATGGATAAACACATCATATGGCGGGTGAGCAATTGGCTCATGGATCAAGAACACAGGGTAATAGTGAATGGGGTAACATCAGACTGGCAACCTGTCGCTAGTGGAGTTCCACAAGGCTCCATCTTGGGCCCTGTGCTCTTCAACATCTTCGTGAATGACTGGGATACAGGGCTGCAAAGGATACTAAGGAAGTTTGCAAATGATACAAAACTAGGAGGAGCTGTTGACTCCCTCAAAGGCAGGGAGACCCTGCAGAGAGACCTCAGCAAATCAGAGGGCTGGGCAATCACCAACCGTATGAAGTTCAACAAGGGAAAGTGCCTGATTCTGCACCTGGGATGGGGCAACCCTGGATGTACATACAGACTGGGGAATGAGATGCTGGAAAGCAGTGCTGTGAAAAGGGACCTGGGCGTCCTGGTAGATGGCAAGTTGAATCTGAGTCAGCAGTGCTCTGGCAGCCAGAAGGGCCAACCGTGTCCAGGGGGGAGGGCATCAGGCAAAGCATCACCAGCCAGTCGAGGGAGGGGATTGTCCCAGTCTGCTCTGCACTGAGGAGGCCTCACCTTGAATATTGTGTGCAGTTTTAGGCAACACAATATAAGAAGAATATTAAGCCATTAGAGAGTGTCCAAAGGAGGGCAACAAAGATGGTGAAGGGCCTTGAGGGGAAGCTGTATGAGGAGCAGCTGAGGTCATTTGGTGTGTTCAGCCTGGAGACTGAGGGGAGACCTCATTGGAGTCTACAGTTTCCTCATGAGGAGAAGAGGAGAGACAGGTACTCTCCTCTGTGGTGACCAGTGATAGGACCCAAGGGAATGGCCTGAAGTTGTGTCAAGGGAAGTTTAGGTTGGATACTAGAAAAAACTTCTTCACCCAGCCAGTGGTTGGACACTGGAGGAGGCTCCCCAGGGAAGTAGTGAAAGTATCAAGCCTGACAGAGTTCAAGAAGCACTTGGATGATACTCTTGGGCATATGGTGTGACTCTTGGGGATGGTCCTGTGAAGGTCTGAGAGTTGGAGTTGATGATCCTTTTGAGTCCCTTCCAATTCTGTGAAGGTCTGAGAGTTGGAGTTGATGATCCTTTTGAGTCCCTTCCAATTCAGTATATTCTGTCATTTCCAAGACTTAAAAATTGTAAGGGAAATGAGATATTTATTCTGATATGAAAGATTTGGCTTATATTCACAATTTCCACCCTGGAACATGTTATTACTGAATAAATCAGGTTTGCTTCTGCCATCAAAGAACTTAGTCAGCCTTCCTCTGGGTTAAATACAGTTCTCAGCAGAGCCTGACTTATCCTTAAAACATGGGGATTTTCCAGCTACAGGCGAAACTCCTTCACTTTCTCCTCCTTAGGAGCTCACTGTAAACTGAACAAAGATCTATGTGTCTGTGTGCATGTACTTGGGTCCAAGGGTAAGCCGCTGAGACTTGACCTCAGGAAAATGTGACTGCTCTGGTCTGGTGCAATTCCTCTGAATCTTCAAAGGCTCCAGCTAAACACTAAGTCCAGCCAACCTGGATAAACGGTATGCTTGGAAAGTAAATATGTAATTGAAATTATAAATTAAACCATAGTTATAGTCTTGTACCTGTCAATTTTAACAAGTCAGCTTCTTTCTAAAAAGGCAAAGCAGAGAAGTGAAGAAAGGAAGCACTGATTACTTGCAGAATGAATAGAAAATTCATACAGAGCCTGTATGTTCAGTATTGAGGATAAATTTCCTAAATAGCTAGGTCACTCTTAGTCAAGGAAAAAAATCCCTACTAGCACAAGACCTGTTCATCCTTACAGTCTTGACTTCCCAGGGATGAAAGGTTGTGGTGCCCCCTAGGGTTCAATACTGGGTCCCATATTGTTTAAGTTATTCATCAATGACTTCGATGAAGGGGCAGATATCTCCTCAGCAAGTTTGCTGATGACACAAAGCTGGGAGGGGTTGCTGATATCCCAGAGTGCTGCACAGCCATCTAGGAAGATGACTAGGGGACTGGAACATCTCTGCTATGAGGAAAGGCTGAGGGAACTCGACCTGCTCAGCCTTGAGAACAGACTTAAATGAGTGAACTGTGCCCACATTGGTTTTTCCACAGGGAGAAAAGTAGTGTATTTAAGCTCTCCAAATTGTGGAACTAATTATTCTATTCTAACTTGGTTTATGAGTTTTTCAAAGAGGTGCATAGCTGGGTGTCCGAATATACTGATGGCATTTATGAATACAGGGTAGTAAAGTCTAGGTCTGATTGCAAGAAATTGCTGGAAGACCTTGAAACCAAGTACCTGGCGGATAGAAAAAAAAAAAAGCAGATATAATTTAATGTAGCAAACTCACAGTAGTGTAGAAAGGACAAATGAATTCACAAATAAAATGCTGGACTCTGAGTAGATCATTATTCTGTGGAGGATTAGCCAAATCTTTATTTTAAAATAGCATGAATTATCCAGTTTGATGGATCTGTTATCATCTGAGTCTGTGGTTAATTATTCTCTGAAGATTTTCATACTTACTTTCTGGATATGTCCACTTTCAGCTCTAGGTCGTTAGATTTTTTCCTTTGTTTACCTCTGTTACCAAATATTTCTCTTCCATGTTTTTAGTTCTATGAGCAGTGACCAAAAGACTTCTTTTCAAGGCTCTTGCTGAGGAGAAGACAGGACCTGAGCCCATTAGCCAGGGACTTCCACCTCCCCTCACCACCCCTCAGGGAACCTCATGGACCACTGCAATGGTCCGTTCACCCAGCCACAGGAGTCACTCAAGTAGGAGCAGAGCAAAGAGCCAGCTGAGCAGGGGCAGAGAGAAGAAGCAGGAGGAGGTGCAACTGTAAGGGGACTTTGCCTGGTGGAGAAAACCATGCTGCATTTTTTTCCTTAAATTCCACTGTCCCCCTATGCTCATTCTGCTGTCTTTGCCTGGTGCAAGCCCAGGTAGGAATGGGGAGAGATCATGGTACCCTGTATCTTCTCTTTCCTCACTCAGGCATATTACGATTTCTGACACCTTCCAGTACCCTGTTAATGCCTCAAGAATAGAGAAACACACTCAACACTAGCTTGTTTCCCATATAATGGTCTCTCAGACAGCTGTAAGCTCCCCAGCAGCCGTGGACAAAGGGAGCTTCCTCTCCTCAAACTCTGCATGAAACTTTGCTCAAAATACAGTTTCCAATTCATGGGCCCTTTGGTCAGTCCTTTTGGTCCCATCCAGAAACCCTTGTGGGACTTTTTCTGATTGTTCCCAGCAAACTTTTTTCTGAAGTTGACATTTTGTTTTGGTTTTCAATTTCTTTACTTTTACCATATAGTTTTTTAGTTGTTTGTCAAAGTTGTTCCTTGTGACCAGGAAGATGTTAAAGAAAAGACTTGCAAATACACAGAAAAATTTGAGAGATTCTGAGATATGGGATTACAGCTGTTTTTACCATTTCTACTTTTATTTGCTATTTCCTTTTGCAATTTATCCAGTTTGGTAATAGCTGAACCCATGAACCACATCATAGTACTAGTACATACATCCTAAAATGAAGAGGAAATGACAAAGCAGAAGTCTGGCCATGAATCACTTATTTGATATCTGTAACATTTCCTTAACAAAATTAATTATTTGACAGGTCTAAAATAAATGCATTCATGAATAGGAAGACAGTTGTGGGACTGAGACCATTCTGAACTGGCAATATATCATGTACCTCATGATGGTTGCAATCTTCTTTCAGTTTGTATACAGTCTGTAATATGAAGAATGCATATTCTTCCCCTATCTGAACTAGAGCCTGAAAACCAGCCTGTAAGAATATTTAAATAGACTGATGCTAAATTACCTTTTTTTTTCTTTTGGGTCAAAACCAGTTTTCTCAACAGTTTTATGCCCAAGATCTCAAAATAAGGAGACACAAGGAAATGGAAAATAATATGTTTGCCTTGAAGCTCACAGAATATTTAAGCCAGATTTTCTTTTTAATTTTGAGTCATATATTTAATCTACCTCAAAAAGTGGGGACTGCAACCACACATTAGTTCAGTACAGCATTACACTTCGAGGAGCTAAAGATCCAAATCCAGCTTGGCATCCCATGTCCATTTCAGAGCTCTTATCAGTGACATTCAGATGAATTAAAATGTTGGCCTTAGTTGATTTGGGCAATGAAACAGCAGTGTTACCTGCTTAGTCATTACCAAATGAATATGATGAGGAATTGTAATCCAAGCAAATCATACAACAGGAATAAACAGGAGAAGAGAAAATAAAGAAGATGAAAGATATAAGGAGTTTGTTTAGTGATAATGGCTGTGAATTGCTGATGTCCATTCAAAAGAGCATACAGCAGCAGATTTGTTGGCAATCAAGCAGAGGCAGATAAAAATAAATGAAACTTAAAATAGATAGATGTAAAGTAGTATATTCATGGAGGAAAAATAATTGGCAGAGATAGAAAACTAGAAATTGTTGTTTAGAAAAGCAGCAATGGAGAAAACCAAGCCTAGAACTGTAATAAATATATTAAAAAGAAGCTCACAGTGAATTGTCAGAGTAATGTAAATAAATGCCAATCTGTGCTGCAAAAAACCAAAAAGGATCCCTCCTAAAACAAAAGAAGTAATCATAATTCTGCTAAGTCCATCTCTGACTGGAAGATACTTGCAATAAAGTTTCATTTTATATCTCTCTGTTGGATCCTTGAGTGTAACATATAAACTAATGGCACTGTTTCTCTTTTTAAAAAGACAGACTAGTGTCATATATATGCATATATTTATCCATATATATACACTCAGTAACATGGAAGAAAAAAAGGCAGAGATAGAATTGCGAGCACTTCTTTGGAAACATTCACAGATGACTGTTACAAACTGATTTTGAGAGACAGTGATATTTCTTTGCTGCAAAAGTTCCACTAGAATCAGTGTACTAAATCCTTGTTTAACATAAAAGCCTGAAGCAGCCAGTCAAGGAACTAGTGGTGTTTAGGGTTTCTATTTAATAGTTCTACTTCAGTGTCCTGATGAACTGAGGAGAATCAGTCAGTCAAAGATACAGTTAGCAGAACACCTTACTATTCAGTTTCCCAAATGTGATTAGAAGGCAAAGAGATATTCACAGTAAGCTCCTCAGATTTCAATCATTCTTCCCTGGTAGTATCTAAGATGGGACTGACAAGCTTCAGAATCATGATGAGGATGTCCTGCCAATGACATTTGTGAGACACACTCCAAAAAAAGTATCCTGAGGTCACAAGATTATTAGGCCTTGGATGGGGATCAGTGTGCAGAGTGCAGAGGTTTGCAGATGACGACACGAGGTCTCTTCTCTCTTCTTTATCTATACCAGCCAGTCTGATCACGAAATGTATTTGGGATCCGTTCCCAGTAGATTTCTTCCCAGGGAAGTTCTTCTTGCTTGGAGAAATAGAGCTACCATCCCCAATATTGACTTTTTCTGGGTTTCTATGTGCACAGCTGTTCCCTGCTGGTGCTTTGCTTGAAAGCATCAGCAGGGAACACCTCCCTGTCACCAGAAAAGGGAGTAAGGATGAGTGGAAACTCTACTTACCCTTACCTTTGTAAGTAAAGTCCTCGTGGAGGCAGCATTACCTCAAGGGATGGGCATGGGGAGAAGAGAGAGGAAGGAGAATTGCAGTCCTTAGTGAAGCTACATCAGGTAGTATGTAACAAGTATGGGAACAGTGGTATTACCAATAGTGTGAGATACGTGAATTCCTATTATCATTTCATGCATTTATAAATATGAGTGTGGAGGGCCATTTAAAAATCAATACCAAAAAAACACATAAATTTACTTATATATAAAACTTTTGACAATATACATAACTAGACTCACCATTCCCTACTGGACCTGGAGGATATAAACCTATTACAGCCCAGGTTTAATTTGCCAGGTCTTGGTTATTTTTATTCTCTAGTCACAAGCACACTGCTTCAGTTCATGCCACCCATGATTCTCCCATCACAGATTAGACCATATGCTATCTGCAACTATCACAATAAACCTGTGTCACTTTCTCCCTTCTGTAATCAATGACAGTGGAAACCCATCCAAAGAGCTTTCCAAAAGCAACATTTGAGTAACTACACCAAACGCTCTGAAATGGGAGTGTTTTGGAGAAAGACATGTTAGAAAAAAGAAATCATATTTTAAAAAGGCGTCCAGGTATCTGCATGCCCATATCTCCTCTCACTGAAGTTCCTATTAAAAGCATAATTTCTATGCTTTGGTTGATCCAGTTAGTATCTGTACATAAAAACACTTAGCATGGAGAGCAAAAGAAACCTGCAGTTTAAGAGAGATGAGGCATGAAATACAAAAAACTGGCATTTTCTCCATTGATATAAATATATATGTATATATATTTCCGGACGATTTATCTGGATCTTATCATACTGCTCTCCTGCTTGTTCTACCAAAGAAAAAATCTATTCAATGAAAGTAAAACAGATATGGAATAAATATTCTTCTAACAGCAGCATGACTATAAAGTCTGTCTCTGTAAAACATGAAATATCAACGCAATGTTAATGTAACTATTAGATAACCATCTCATGACTCTTACCTCTAAGGTCACTTAATTTTCCAGAAGGCATTTATCATTTTCTATTAATATTTAATGGATTAACTCACAGATTTTCCTCTCTCAACTGACATCTAAAGTTTGAGCTTCTATTTTTTTCCCCACTGGTTTAACTTGCTTCTCCTTGCATTATTTTTTTAGCGTAGTAGGTTTGCAATGACAAGCAGATGAAGCATAGGGACAATCTTTGACAAGTGAGGGTTTTTGCTCTTTTTGTATCCTTTTTCTCTGCTGTGAAGTGCAACCATCTGAACACAAACGGTTGCCTCTCACCTTCCTTGCAAACATTTCCAGCAGTGTCTTAAATTACATAAGTAGGCAAAAGCACAGCACTCTTGTCACTAAGATATCAAAGAGGCCAGTGAACTGAGCTCTAGGGTTTCAAAAGAGAGGTGCAGGCAAGACTGTAACTGAGGTGCAGAGGTCTGATTCCCAAGTGGACATAAGCACTTTTATTCAAGGTCTCAATCAAGTGCCTGAGCTGCAGAAAGAGCAGGAGTTAAATGTATCTCAGTCATTTAGTATGATGATATTTCAGACTCTTTTCAAGCTAGGTGTGTCCCACATTGTGCCCTTGGTGGGGAAACTCTGGTCATCTTGCTTTAGGCTCCAACTTTTATCCTGAGTGCCAGTTGCTCTGAAGTACTCCAGCATGTAGCTCCTGAGTATTTAAAATGCCTGGGAAGATCCAGGCTCTTTAAAATAACTTTCGTCATCATCATTATCAGTGGATGTTTATCACTTCATTTTTACAGATCCTGTTTCCAAAACACCCTTTTAGATGCATGAGTTGTTTTTTTTCCTGCTTATGTTAGTGCTTGCTGTAGTTTTGACATCAGAGCTGGGCTAATTGCAGATATGCACAGTGGCGACATCTTCTAACCTAGTCACCCTGAGGTCTCTTTCCAGTCAGTGGTATGAAAAAGGGCCCTGCTGGGTCAGGATTTATCTGCCTTGTTTACATGGCTACTTTAGAAGGAAAGGAATGACAACCTAATGCCTAGTTTAGGTAGACACACAAACATTAGGTCAAATAAATCTCACTTCACAGTGTGTTCCTGGTTACTCTGTACAGACATAGGCATAACACTGTGACTGCTATTTTATAAATTTAAACTCAGGATAAAAAAAATAATAATTGGTTGTTCTTCCTAAAAGTATGTGCACCTAAGGTATGCTCACATGGCTCCATGACTGAGCTATGTCTCTTTGTGTAGGTGATGGCCTTTCCAGTGTCAGGAGAACATCCATATAAGATTAGAAATGATATGATGCAAATCTGTAATAACTCAAGATTGTGTGAACTTACCCTTTGTTAAACAGAATTTGCAGAACTGCTACAACAATGCCATACGTTGACTACTAAAATTAGGACTTGCACTTTATTTGGAGTGTATTTGACTTATTATTTTATCAGAGACTAGTTTTTAATCTGCTTTCTTTTTGTCAGATGGTAATTCTTATGCTGACCACAGTAGAATTGATGTGGGCAAATCCTACTTTGCATGTGTAGGTTCCAGAAAGCTAAACATTATATTTCACAATAATGATTTTATGAATGAAAAATATATCTCTCACCTTCATAATAGAGAGTTCTTTCCAAAAGAATATGAATATGTGAAAAAGGAAAATGTGTGGACATTACAGAATGAAGCTTTTTCAATGTACTTAAGAAAAATAGGTATTTATTGTGTTAAGGCATAGAGGTATTGCATTCTAGACCCATAGGAAACTTTGGATTATTATTTTCGAAATGCTATTCTCTTCTTCCAAATTTAAGTGTCTGTCTGTTATTTCTGTTACGTATAAGGTGATTATTCCACTTTGCAAATAGCACTTGTAACAGCAAATGGAATTTTGAGTGCAGTCATCTCAATTTTGATAGTTCAGAATTTTTTGCTGTATTTACAAAATACAGCAATACTGTGCTGTATCTGTTGGCATTTCCTTTTTGCAACGTAGAATAATGGAAATACTCTTTTTATAAGATAATTAACTCTCCACTTTAACTGGTAATACTTGAATCAGCTACGTTTCTCAGGATTTTCTGGCCTGACTCTGAATTATTTAGTTTTTAAAACCAGTAATACATGTCCCCTTTGGTACGCAGAGGAGCCTGATTCTTCTGAGTAAATTATCACAAAGTAGCAAAGAAATAATTTATTTCTAGATATACCAAGGAAGAATTCTTTCCAAACATCTCTAGTAAACTACTCAGCTTTTCTAGTCAGTTTGTAAACCATGTTTGCAATCTGTGAGGTTCTAGAGATGCAACAGGGATGTATGATTGGACGTCCTGGTGAGGCTAGTTGTTTCTTCTCTAGTGCAGAAATTGCAAAGCCAAGATATGTCATAGAATGCAGTTGCTTTAAACTTATGTACTTTCAGAATTCCATGCTGCCCTACATGTGTATTACCAAGTACCTGATCATTGAAATACATTTGATGTGACCGTCAAATAGATTAATTGTATACACGTGCTAAAAGAAATTATCTTCAGTGTTTCCTGTAATTAAGACAGAAAGACACCAGCCTAAGATTTCTATAATCGCAAACCATTTTTCTGATATCAACACTGATCCATTTATATTAATCACTACTTCACTCATGTCCTTGAAATTATAAACTTTTTCTATCAGATCCTGCCACTGTCTGTATATTTATAGGTTATGAAGCACTATCTTAACTCTCATCTCCACTGAGATTATTTAATAATAATATTTAACTTCAGCCATCTAAGAGTTGGTTGGCCTCTTGTTCTAGTTGCTCAGAACCTTTTTGCAATTAGTGGAGAGAGCTGGTGCCTGCAGGTGGAAGTCTCCTTAGATGCCTATTGAAGTTTGTGAGAAGTTGTCGCCTGAAGATGCCTGTACTGACTGTGGAAGGAGACAAAGGCTGACTGAAACTATGTTGAATGCACTGCCCACTAAATTTCATGGGGATTTTGCAGGGAATATAGCCCACTCTTAGGAGCTCACTGCAAATTCAGACCCAGGCTTATTGTTGATTGACAGCAAAGTCAGATACAGAAAGTTTTTCAGCCACTAAAGTAAGTTTCTTGATTTCCTAGTGATAATGTCTATACTGCAGATACAGGGGCAGGAAGTCAGGACCCCAGGACCACGCCCTTCAGTAGTTACAGGCTACACATAGCATACAATTTCACTCTGCAAAAAGGCGTAGGTCAGGAGTGAAATATTCTGCAATCCTGTGTTAAACTTTTTACAGGACTCTCTTTACATACTTTGTAGAAAGCTGAGCTTGCACAAACTTCAAGCTACCTGGGTTGATTGGCTCACACTGCATAAGGGTGTTTTGGATCTCTTGGTTCAATTAGGTCTGAAGCCTGGCTAAAGTCCTTTTTTGGGTTTGCCATTGGCTAGTGGGCAGTCAAATCTACAAACCACTTGCTCACAGCTCAAACACATTGTATCTCTGTTTCATGTATATCTGTCCGAACTTTCTTCAGCTGTGATCCTCTGCTTTATAATTAGCCATCAAGACTGTGGGACTGTCATGCACTAAGCTATTTGTAGAAATACATAAACATGAAGCTTCGTGTAGTTATGATGGTGGGCTTCAGGAAAGTTTCCAATCATATTTTTTTAAACTTCTTTTCCTCCCCACAGTACGTCAGTTCTCAAGCAATTAAGATACTTTTGGTTTCCACTACTGCAAGACCAATATTGTTCATATCAATGATTAATCTGTTGTTCTGAATTCCTTGTTTGGTTTTGTTGGTTTTTTTGTTTCTTGATAAAGCAGAAAACTCTTAGAGTTCAAACCACTTAGAGTGTACATACTTTGTAAGTTGTATTTTTCCCTAATAATGTTCCTTTGTCATATGCCTGAATTAATACATACACTTATTTTTTTTCGTTATATACCTAAGGTGCCACAGAATGTGATACTCCATCTTCTAGCTTACAAGGCAGATTTCAAATTCAAAGAGAATTTGTTGTTCTGGTCCCAAGCTGTCACATTTCAAGTAGGTTGTTACCTGGGTTTCCAACTGCAATTTAATTTTTTTTTTCCCTCAGAGTTCAGAATTTGGGGTTAAATAAACTACAAGTTGCATAGGCTAGAAGTCCTTTGGGATTTTGCTAAGAGTTAGCTTGTGTTATGTTATATGTTATGTTATAGTACATTATGTTATGTAATCTCATGTTATGTTATGCTATGTTATGCTATAGCACCAGTTGGATAACAGTTCTGCAAAGGCAACCTGTAAGTTCTCTTGATCCATGAGAATGAATTAAAAATAAGCAATAAAATTTCATCCTAGAAGCTAGTACATTAGCACCTTGTACAAAAATCTATGTTCTTACAACATTAAAGTAGGTAAATTCATGGGAATCAATACAGTTTCTTGAGATGTATGCAGTTATGTAATTAGCTATTATATTACATCTTTTCATCTTTCAAATACTTTATTTCATTATTCAAGTCAGCTTACATAACAGCAGGAAAATGCTAGCTTTATTCTAGAATTTCATCCTAGAAATTCTGAAGGGAAATAAGAGTGGGATATGTCAGTTGAGAATCAGTTGAGGTGGATATCTGAGCTGGTGACCCTAAGTTCCCGTATGAGAGAGGGGGGGAAGCCTGTAGTGCTCAAGGGTGAACCTTTGAACTCAAATGTATATCTCCATAACTACTGTGAAGATTTATGCCTCTGAGTATGAAATTTCTCTCTATTGCATATCATAGTATCTCAGATGTATCGGTTTACAGTGAACCCTGCAGTATGTTGGGGCCGTATAGTTACACATCAGTGAGTTGTAACTCTAGTGGTGTTTTCCTGCTCAGTTCTCCCATGGGAAAACATATCTTTGCCTGCCGATTTTGGATACAATTGGTTTTGAAAATCCTGTGTATGTCGAGCTAGTTGCTACAGGAGCTACTTGTCTTTGTTGTTCTTATTATTTAAATTTCAGTCAGTTTTTAATTTTTCCTGACAAATGAGTCCAAGTAATAAGCTTAGAAACAAAGTAAGCAATGTTCTTGAAACAAATTACTGTGAATAAGTAGCAAGTAATACTCGGCCATATCCTGCACATTTGTCTTTGCTCGCTTACAGTGTGAGTAACAACCTACTGAGCATTAGAAAAATCCATGACTCTTAACAGAAACATGGATTCCTTCTTGTCATATTGAGCAATATGGAGAAGGACAGAAATTTGATTTATTTTAATTGGGACAGGTTTATATTGTTATTGCCTATTTAGATTTTCTCTTGTATTTTTGGAGTGAAAGAGAAATTTCACAGCTCAATCACAGATGAAATGTTAACTCTTTTCCTCTTCGATGTTACTTCATTTCTCCCTTGATGTGGCCTTATGTAAACTTTCATTGAAAAAATATTTGTATGGCCCTTTTGGACTTCTCCTGTTTAGGAAAAAGGAAATTGCAGGTCAGCGTCATAATTGTTTGAGAATATCTCATTTGCCAAAATCTCACCCAGTCCTGTGAGCTTTCAAACAGTCAGAAGTTACATTTAAAGAGCTGAGAATTCACTTTGGGTAGCATATGAAAAGTGGCTTCACATTCACAGACTTATTTGCAGAACTGGCATTACCCCTGCCTGTCAGGGGTGTGCTCAGCAAACAACAACCAGGGGTGAGCTTTTCCCTCACAGAGGAATATCATATATGGTGGCAAATAATCCCTATCTGACCATATAACTGTCTCATTGTTCTAATTTTATAATCCATGGACTCTCCCTCTCCAAAAACATTCACCTGAGTCATATGAAAGACTCACAGATCAGATTGTAGATCTGTGTGACTGTGATTGAGCTGAGAGTGTTTCACTCTGTGCTCCATAAAACCTTTTGCAGTCCTACCACATGAAAGTACTTCATGGAATAATAGGATGTCCAGAATTGGAAAGTACATAGATCTGGAGATCACTTAGTCCCAGCCCCTGCCCAAGTAGATGGAATAGTTTTTCACTAGTCCCTATCCCAGAAGGGTGAAATCTTGGCTTGGTGCATTGAAACATTGCAGGGCAAGAAAGGCAGAACGAAATAAAAATATAAAAACCTACATTGTTTAAATATAGAAAGCTTCAAGTTGAAGATATGGAACAAACACTGAAAGCAATTATGATTCCTTTCAACTCATTGTGGGAAACCACTGAGAGAGGTTGGAAAGGACCACAGTGGATCATCTGATCCAACCTCCCTTCTCAAGCAGGGTCGTCCTAGAGCTGATTTGATGCAGCCCAGGACATTACTGGCTTTCTGGGCTGCGAGTGCATTATCGGATCGTCCTGAGCTCCTTATCAAACAAGATTCTCAAGTCTGTCTTCTCAGGGCTGCTCTTAATCTATTCTCTGCCCAGCCTTTACTTGTGCTTGGGATTGCCCTGACCCACATGCAGGACCCTGCACTTGGCCTTGTTGAAATTCATGAGGTCTACACAGACCAGCCTCTCAAGCCTCTCATGTGTAGTGCCTGTGTTATTCAGACAAGGTCATCTAATGATGCCCTATGGCTTTAACTCTTTATAACTGACACTGAGCTCTTGCTGGTTTGGAGTCGTTCATACTGCCATACTCCAGAATTCCTCTGAACTACCAAAACCATCACTCACATCATCTCCTATTCTCCCTTGCCTTGGAGAAAAAAAAAAATTGTTCTCTGCATCTCAGAAAGAAAAAAATAATTCAGTGGGGAAACAAAGTAGTGAGTAAGAACACCCATATACTGCTAAGTTCTCCCTTGATTGATTCAGACATAAAAGCCTGATTCTATATCCATTGAAATCTCTGATACCACATAAAAGATAGATTTTCAGCATTTTTATCATGCATGTATTTGTTACAACAAGAAAGGGTAATAATGACATTATTAGGGGGATATGAAAAAGAAACATTATGGTATTTTTTTTCCTAGTATTTGTTCTAAATTGTCCTCTTAGTTATGCTCTGGCAAATACTGATTAATTCCAGCCAGTTCCTTGCTTCTGTTTTAAGGCATTTACCTGAAAGCAAATGAAAAACTTATATATTCAGTACACAACACATACATGTATATAAACTCAGTCTACAGTGAATTGCTAATGTTCGTATTATATTTCTTAATATACTTCTAGAACTTTAAAATTCTTGTCTTCTGTTGTTTGTGAGAAATATTCCATCCAATATGTAAGGAGTCACTAACGCAAATCATCTTTTGTCAACAGCAATATGACTGACAGCCTGCTGTTTTCACAACCACAAAAAATACCAATTTTTATTTATAGAGAGAAAAATTACAATAATGGAAGTTATTCTGCTTCATTTTGCTGTGGTGGAGTTGAATCTGAAATATTTAGTAGAGTTTGATAACTGCACCTCTTGAATGAATAATGTTTATTGTCATCCTCTGAATGAAAGAGCTGTATTTGTATCAGATTTATCACCTAATGCTGCAATACAAAAGTATTTTCACAGTCATGTTCTTACTTCCAAAAAGAGAAATACCAATAAAGGTGCTTCAAAAGTAGCAATAGAAGGTTAAATCTTCTCCTAATGCAAATAATTGTCCATATTCACCCAGAAATTTCCTGTTCCAAGTTTGCTTCTAGTATAATTTCAGTTTGCCTGGACTACCACAAGAAGCATATTATTTGCTGAAATTCACCATCTAAGCACAAAATATTGAAGTGGTACAACTTATTAGTGAACAGCATATGGTCAGATGCTGAAATTTTCACAACATAATCAACTTCAGTGATAACAATCTAAGCTGATGGCAGTCTGATCTTTTGCCAGAGGCTGGAAGAACACAATCAAGCTTCTAGGAAAACTTCTCTTGACATTTAGGAAAAATAGCATGTATTTTACAAAGCACAGTTTGAATTCTATGGACAGCTCATTTATTCCAAAAAGGGTTTGAACAGAGAACTCCCAAAAAATATGATGATAATGGCAGGAGCCTTCAGACATATTAATGAGTTAATTAATTAACTGTTCAAAATAGTGCATGTATGCTATGACTGAGCATATAACTCGAAAATCACGGTCTTGATAAAACAGTGATAACAACAGACTCTTAGAATTATTTTCCTATTCCTTATTATTGTTGTTGCTGTTGTCGTTGTTTATAAGAGGTTTTCCAATGAGGACTGTGTATCAAAAAGCAAAATGTGAAAAGCTGTTCCCAGAAGAGGATTTCCCTATCTGAGGATACAGAGCACTGAGGTTTCCAGAGGGAGCAGGTTCCTGTCTGCTGTCTAGCAGGCAGCGTGGAGGTGTTGGGAACCAAGCAATCCCAGTCAGGAGGCAGTTGAAATTCATGCAATTCTTTTCATTTAGTGCCACCCAGCAATGACCTGAATGGAAAGGAAGTCTACTTTCAGCTGCTGTTGAGGCCCCCAGCTCAGTAGCAATCGAGTGATTAAGCTGGGTGCAAACTACTGAAAAGAGCAAGTTTTTTTCTGCAGGTAAGTTTGAATTCAGGTGTCAACAGATTCAGAGCCCCCAAGAGTAATGCTTCCCTGCTCCCCACCCCCAAATTTTTCACCTCGTTTTGCTCTTGATCAAGCCACTGAAGTTGCCAGTCAAATGAAGCTTGAGGCAGTTATACTTTGTAGCTCGTTAGCGACGGAAATTATTGTAATCTTGGGTAAAATAATCAGTCTGAAATGTTGATTATAAATTTTTTTCACCAACAAAATAGATGCTGTAAGCTGCATAAAATTGTCCCTTACTTGTTTAAATAAGTCATTCATACAGAGATGTATAAAGGAGGCATCTGTTCTTTAACTTCTAGTAGTCTTAGAAGGTGCTAACCTTCATGTGAATGGGTAGAAGTAGCTCATTATGAATATCTGCAGCATGTGACCTAATTTTAACGGGTAAAAAAGGAATTCTGTGTTTTTCAAATATGAATATAACAACAATATATGTTGTCTTTCATAGCTGGAAATACCACAGAGACAAGCACTAGAGTTCTGATGGGGCTCGATCTGAAGGCTTTTTTCCTGTTCTGTTTGAAACATTGTACACAACTTCAAATAGTATTTTAGTATTTTCTGGGGCTAACGAGTCAGAGAGAAAAGCCACTTCATGTAATACGACATTTTTAATAGAGAAATCCCTATCAACACAGAATTATTTTTTTTCCAATTAAGACATCGGCCTCAATCACAGCTTGCAGTGTCTCTCTCTCTCCTGTCTTAACCCTTCAGCTTCCTTTGGCTCTTAATAGCTTTTATGTACTTCTAGTGCAGCATAAAGAAGGAATACATGGTCCTGCTCCTTCCTCTAGTGTGAACGCTTTTTGCCAAAACTCAGAACCAGATAAACTTCTTTAGTGTCTTGTCTTCCTCAAGAGAGACAAAACAGTAAGTCCAGTCAATTCACTTGTCCCGTGAAATGCCCAGAGGTGTGCAATTCCCTTGTGACTTGTCTTCCCTGTGGTAGGGCTGCTTTATGTGGGTGCCAAATGTAAAGGATTCAGAGCACCATATACCTTGTGATAGCAAACAGCAGCATTATCTAAAAAGACATCAAAGAATGATGTGCCTACAGTTAGTCACAGAAACTTTGTGAGAAAAAATGCAGAGTAAACCACCTATTGCCATGACTGGCAGGAAGCTTTCAGGACTCTGCAGCACTCAACTGGCTCTTGGAGTAGGTATGATTTTGCTGTTTTGACACTGTGTCACTTGAAGGTAATAGAAATATTTGAGTGATGTCACTCTGGTATGAGATCTACCTGCCACCCTCTCTTGTTGCCAACAGCAGAAATCTTTTTGTTTTCATTTAGCAAGAGACAATTGAAACATTTCTATAATTATTTAACATTGTACAACCTCCCTTGAATATAGAGGAAAACTGCACAAAGTGCTGCAAATGGTTTGAGGATCTTGAAAGTAACCAGTAGTCAGTGTGATGGTCTCCAGCATGTAACTCACACTTAAAGTTTGTTGTCTCAGCATAAAACAACTTTCAGGGATTAAAAAAATCATTTATATGAACTTTTACTAAGGTTAACCTGATGTTCTCTGGGACTCGTGACTAAACAGACTGCTGCCTGTCGATTGTACTGTCACTTCAATGTGTAAAACCAATTTGCTTGCAAGCAGTCCATATGTCACTAACATTATAAGTGCTACAAGAAAATAATTAGCTTCCAGTGTACTCTATAGCTAAATCACTGGAGCAGAAATTATCAATAAAATAGTCAATAGCAAATCATTTTGTTCCATTTTATTAATGCTAGTAGAATTCATGCACTTGCTAATCTGGTTTATCTGCACATTGTGAGACATATTTCATATCATGCCATGGTCAAGGACACTATTCATATAGCAGGCTGCTCAAAGCCCCATTGAACCAGGTCTTGAGCACTTCCAGGGATGGGGCATCCACCATTTCTCTGAGCAACCTGTTTCACTGCCTCACCACTCTCACAGTAAAGAATTTCTTCCTAATATATAGTCTAAACCTATCCTTTTTCAGTTTGAAGCCATTCTTCCTTGTCTTACCACTATCTGCCCTTGTCAAAATTCCCTCTCCAGCTTTCTTGTAGCTTCCCTTTGGGTTCTGGAAGGTACTATAGAGTGTCCCCAGTGCCTTTTCTTCTGCAGGCTAAACTGCCCCAACTCTCTCAGCCTGTCTTCATAGGTGAGGTGCTCCAGCCCTGTGATTGTTTTTCTGGCCCTCCTCTAGAATCACTTTAATAGGTCCATCTTCTTCTTATGTTGGGGGTTCCAGAGCTGGACACAGAATTCCAGGTGGGGTCTCATGTCAGCAGAGTAGAAGGGGCAGAATCACCTCCCTCGACCTGCTGGCCACACTACTTTGGATGGAGCCCAGGACACGATTGGCTTTCTGGTCTGCAAGCACACATTACTCAGTCACATTGAGCTTCTTGTCCACCATCTCCAAGTCCTCCTCAGGGCTGTTCTCAATCCACTCTCAGCCCATTATGTATTTACCCTTGGGATTGCATATGCAGGACCTTGCACTTGATCTTGTTAAACTTCATGGGGTTTGCACAGGACCACCTCTCAAGTCTTCTGAAGTCCCTCTGGATGGCATCCCTTCCCTTCATAGTGTCTGGAGGTCAGTGCTGCTGAGGTTGCACTCAATTCCATTGTCCATGTCACCAACAAAGACGTTCAAGCACATTGGTCCCAATACCAAGCCTTGAGGAACACCGTTCATCACTGCTCTCCACTTGGACATCTAGCTGTTGATAGCAACTCCTTTAGTGTGACCATCCAGCCAATTCTTATCCACGAAGTGGTTTGTCTGTCAAATGTATGTCTCTTCAGTTTAGGGACAAGGATGTTATGCTGGACATTGTCAAATGCTTTGCACAAGTCCAGATAGATAACACTAGTTGCTCTTCTCTTGTCTGCCAACACTGTAACTCTGTTACAGGCCACCAAATTTGCCAGGCATGATTTGCACATAATGAAGCCATGTTGGCTGTCAGAAATCACTGCCTTATTTTCCATTTACATTAGCACAGATTCCATGGAGGATCTACTCCATGATCTTGCCAGGCACCAAGGTGAAACTGACTGGCCTGTAGTTTCCCAGGTTTTCCTTTTTCCCCTTAAAAAATGGGGGCTATGTTTCCCCTTTACTAGTAATGGGAACTTCACCAGTGTGCCATGACTTTTCAAATGTGATGGATAGTGGCTTAGTCACTTCCCCGGACAGTTCCCTTAGAACCCACAGATGCATCTCATCAAGTCCCATGGGCTCTTTAAATGGTCTTGAACCAGATTTGCTGCTAGAGAAAGTGTGCTTCTTCATTCTCCCAGTCCCTTCCTTTGCTTTCTGCAACTTGGGTGTTGCAGTTGAAGTACTTGTTAGTAAAGACCAAAGCAAAAAATCATCAACTACCTCAGTCTTCTCCATATCTCAGGGAACCACATCCTCCATTTCCTTCCAAAAAGGGCCAATATTTCCCTAATTTTCCTTTTATTACCCACGCAACTGTAGAAGCCTTTCTTGTTGCCCTTGACATTCCTGGCCAGATTTAATTCTATCAGAGCTTTAGCTTTCTGAACCTGATTCCTGACTGATATCTCTGTGTATCGCAGGATGCTTGTCTTTTATAAGCTCTATAAGCTTCCTTTTTATGTTTGAGTTTGTCCAGGAGCTCCTGATTCATCCATAAAGACCTCCTGGCATTTTTAAATTGTGCCCCTGATGAATCTGACTTTGTGGCTGGAGTGGCTGGAATTCCTTCACGCTGCAAAGGAATGGTGTATCTCAGGATTATTATGAGGCATGAAGGCTCTGCAGTCAGAAATCCTGTGGCATCCAGAATTACTGCCTTCACATTTCGTGTTTGTTGGCACTGTGGAGGTCAGATGTGCAGGTGATCCTTTTTACTATGTGTTTAATGGCTCAACTGTTCATGATTTTCATCCAACAGAATCACATTGATTGGAATTGGAGGAAATAAGATTGCTTACACAGGTCTGCACATAGCCTCTATCTGTATAAATTTGCATTTACATTATATTTTATCTTGGGAGAGCCCACATACTATATTTTTTACAGTGCAGCTGCAATGTCTTCAGAGCCTGAATGGAGTGTTTGAATGTCTGTCATTCAGTGCCAGACTAGTTTAGATCTTTCAAAATCATCAGGAACTCAGTAGTAGATTAATTAAATACTGCAGTGTTTATTTGTAATTCTAGCACTTTTTCTTGTTGAGCCATCATTTCATATTAGCATTGAAATCCTAATTTTAGTTGCATATATAGGCAAAGCATTAATTTGGAAAGATCAGACTAATGGCTGATCAAAAGGGTGTCAGAATAGCTAGGTGAAAGGAACAGATGATAAAACATATGAATGTATGGAGATTATTTCACAAGCTAGAAGAGACTGTTAAGTAAAGACATAACAAGGTACCACTTCTTTGGTGATTCAAAGAGAGAACTAGTGAAAGGCAGGTGAAATAGACAGCAACACCAAAAAAAGCAGTATGCTAAAGCCAGCAGAATGTGTTTAAGGAATGTGCTGAATGATTCTACCAAACTTAAAGGAAAAGATAAGAAAAGCATGTCTGTGAAAATAATTGTTTTGTGGAAAAGAGTGTTAGGAGGATTCAGGCAATCACAACGACTATGAAAACCTCAGGTCAGAAAATTTCTTTGTCTTAGGTCTGGTATTCACAAAAAAGCATGCATATGTCATTCTTGGTATGACTGGAAACTAAACCAGTAGAAGATGTACTATTAGGGAACAAAAATTTTAATGGATAATCTCAAAGATTTTTGCTGTCCACTCTCTTCTCAGGTGGAACTAGACAAGAAGAGGTTTTCATTATATACTTTCTAAATTGCTAATTTTTTGCAAATAGAAGCAACCAATTGGAGCAACATTACATTTTTTGTCTCTGATGAATAAAATTAATTGAGAAAATCTAATAATAATGTACTATTTTATAGTAAATATCTTCAAGCTTTACCATGTCTTTATCAAGGGCTTTCTGAAGGTGATCGTCTATGAGGAAGCCGCAGTTTGGCTTTTACTCCCTAATGGCTCTTGATTTTTGTTAATTTCAAAGGAAAATGTCAGTCTTCATTCCAGCTTGTGTCAGCTATTAGACATGAAACAGCATCATTTTCTTAAATCCAAAACAATCTGAGAAACACAGGGATCTTTACCATATTAGACTCAATGGAAACAAATTCAGAGGTCAATAAAATGCTAATAGACCAAAGGCTGGTGCAAAGGTATAATAGCTTGCAATTCTGAAATTATTTTAACATATTAATATGTAATTGTAGCTACTTATCTGCATCTTCATGTATTGGTATTATATACACCTTCAAACCAATCATTACTGCTGCACATTGCGTGGCATGATGCAAACCATTCATCACTTCCCAAATGGACAGTGCCTGGGGTCCCCTGGGTTAACTCTACCTCCCTGCCTCCCTGGTGCCTTGCCCAGGAGGACACAGCATTGCCACTCTTGGAGGAGAGCTGAGCCCCCACTCCAGACCTACTTACTGCTGCTTCAGTCCCCCCTCTCATCCCTGTCAACCTTTCAACCCTGTAGGAATCTGAGACCCAGGGAGCATCAGAAGGAGTGATGGAGTCTTTGTATTTTAGATCATTCTGTGAGATCTTCTCCATAACTTCATTTGATAACTCTTTATAGAACTGTAAGCCCTCAGCACCTTGCTCTAATCCTTGATTTGACCATGTATTATCTGGAGAGTCACTTTCTTTTGAATTTTGCTCCTTCTGGCTTACTTGTAGGCTGTATAGTTCGTACACTGGAATTGTTTCCCACACCCCTGACCCATGTCAGTGAAGATTTTATAGACCTTAATCACATACATCTTGTCAGTTGCCCCTTTTTCAGTCTGAACAGTCTGCATCTATGGAACTTATTGCCTATACAGAAGCTTTCCTGAAGCTTTGATCATGTTTTATGTGTACTGATTTTCACCTGCTATATTATCATCAGTGCCATGTCATTAGGACCTTCTGTCATTCTTTATTATCTTTTTACCTTACCTTTACTATTATCTTTTTCATTCTGAACAGCTTATTTCACTGATTACTTCCTTCAGCTTGAATTCCAAGCATTAATTCCGCTTTCTCTTTACTGATATGAGGGTAGGTTCCCTTGTTTTATGGTACCTTCTTTTAGAGCCTTATGTGAGGAGTCTGGTCAAAATACTTTTAGAAAACTAAATACATCATTCAGACCTTCTTTGTCCATCTTCTTTGTTTCCAGCATAATGTAATTCCTCTGTCAGATGAGACTTGCCTTTACAAAATCTATGTTGATTCTTCCCAAGTAATTAGAATGTATCCATATAATTTCTTCCTCATAAAGGCTTATTGATGAGTATTTCATTGCATCTAACTGGAAATCTTTCCAAAAGTGGTGCCAAAGCAGTCTGGTACTGTAATACAGAAGCAATCATAAGCTTAAGGTTGTGTATCAGTTCAGATATTCCACATTTTGAGATCTCTTGGGCGGAGTCCGTGAAGACTTTGCAATTTATAGATTATTTTTTTTTATTTATTTACTCCCTGATCTCTTTACATTTTATTCTGACTTAGAGCCTTCACTGTGTTTTCCAAACACTTCTGGTGTGGAAATCTTTCACAAGTTCCTCTGTAATCAAGGTAAATAAAAAAAAAAATCAGGTTTTTTTTTTGGTACTGCAGCTGTACCAGTGAAATAATGTGATCACAGAGTGGCTTCTGATTATTGTGGTCACTGTTTTACAGGGAACACGCAACAACTGTTTCAGGTATGAGACTAAGTAACTCTAAAAAGGTAGGTTTGCAGATCAGTAATATACGTCTCCTGATGCATTCTAATATGAATCTCGTACAGCACAGGTAGAATCTAAATACTGTGGTTTACACATTAGCCAACACTTGCTGCTTCAGCCATGATATTATCTTCTCTTATCTTTGATTGATATAAGGAGACATATGCAAACTCCGGATACATTCCTAATGTTTAAAACTTTTGCCAGTTTCAGTGAAAATGTAAGAGTTAATCAGCTTCTGTTATTAACTTTGTTAACCATTCTCTGGTGTAAAAAAATATGTATATCTCTAAATAGCACTCAGATAGTAACTGTCAAAATGATAACCAACATGATGGTGCCCACAAAATTCGTTGAGGACCAACTAGCAATTGGTCTAGCAATCCATTACCAAGATTGGATTTTATAGCCTCCTTTCTGTTCTGTCTCCACAGGAAACTCACTTAAAGGCAATTTAAAGGCTAGATGCTTCCTTATACTTGTGCAGCTGAGAGCTCAATACTGTTGTGAGCTGTAAGCTGCATACTGTAAGCTAAATACTGTGACTTAAAATGACTGAGCAATACCAAATTGACATTTTCTACTTCTCTTTCTGCAGAAAACTGTCCAAGTGTTACTATAAAGTTGATTAAAATAATGATGAAAGTTTCTAACAGCTATTAATAACTTCACAATATCTTTTCTTGTAGCAAAAATACTTTCAAAACCACCCTGACCAGCAGTCCTTTCTTGTTACTATCATTGATTTAATAATAATTGTGTTTTCCTTGTAACCTATGGAGAAGGTTGCACTAGTTACTTTTATTTCTACTTCTAAATATTCTGACTCAGTGTGGCATGGAACATGATTCTCAGGAATGATGCCATTTACAAACAAAGGTTATAATAACAAGACAAACAGTGCTTAATGGTAATTGAGGTCTTTAATTAATAACATTTTAAATCCTAGGACAATCTGTTCATTAAACATTGCACTAAAACTGCTCAAAATTTATACTTTTTATTCAGATTCCATCTAGAGTCATTGATGTGCTAACAGGTTTCGCCAGTCTCTCAATTAAATATGACTAATACAAACTGCCATATGGCTAGAAAAAAAAAAGTATTTATTTTACAGCTTGCGGTAATCCTGGCTGTTGAATCTACCTCTTGGTTCAGCTGGTAGCTGCATCATTAGTAAGCCTCTGTTGCAGCATGACACGAGAAAGGAATTACATGGCTGTTAGCATCTGGGAGGCTTGCCTCCCAGGTATCAAATATCACCCACAAGGATTTACAGCACCTTCTTACCACTTAAAGCAAGCCCAACAACAGGAATATTTTCTGTATGTGGACCTTTATGGCTGAAGAATAACAAACAGCACTCAATAAATCTCTGCCACTTCGAACTGCAGCTCCTATAGGGATCCATAAGCATCCAGTGAGCTGGGGCTTCACATTGGTGACATAATGGTAGGGAAAACAGCTCTAGTGTGGATTTCTTTCAGGTCCTGGTGCACTATCAGCTAAAAACTAAGAACTGTTATACAGGACTTTGTAGCTGAAGAGCATCTGCTGGGGAAGTTGAAGGCATCCCAGCTGCCACTCTGTCTATCTGTGCTAGCACATGCTCCAGCTCACATGACAGGGAAGAAGCTGGTCTTTGGCAAAGCATTTCCACTTCTCTAGCATTGCAGAAGTATCCATCTCAACTGTCTTCTGCTTCAAATAACTGTAATTTGAGAATAGTACCCTGGCACTGAGGGCTGAGGGTTGTGATCGGATAAGTACTAGCAATCAAGCCTGAAATGAAAGTCTAGTTAAATTAAGAAATGCTTGCAGACAGAAAGGTTTACCTCACATATCTAAGGCTAAAGATAATTATTCTCATCATTTTTTACCAGAAATCTTTCCTATATAAGTTCTTGCTGTTCACAGTTAAGATACATCTTAACCTTTTTAGTAAATGCTAAGAGATTTTCTTTGACTTATGATTGTTAATGCTTTTTAAAAAGTCAGGAACAAACCATAAGATGTGTTTAAATTAACATCTGTACAGTTACAGATGTCATTCATCTAATTCAGTATAGTAGGACTAAGGGGTTTTTTCCTTTGTTGGTATTATTCACAAAGATAGCATACTTCATACTTAGAACGCTCTCGGTTGTGACAACGCGGCAATATAAATTTCCCACCTGAACCCAGTCCTTCTATTCTCAATTCAGGTAATTTCTGTCAAGGACTGTGGGTTTGGGCAGTTTCAACTGAAGTCTTGCTGAGGGAACCGTAACTGAAATATTACAGAGAGAAAAATTCACTTTCATTTTGAGTAGTGCACCAAGACCTGACAAAACCCTATGCTAGAGCAGCTTTAGTTTCTTTAAAATTCTGTTTTTACTTAAAATATAAGTTCATACAAGAGTTTCAATATTGCTTATATTGCTTTCTGTGGTCATCACGATGTTTATACTTCCGTAAACTTTTTATTCCAACTTTTCATTCATAACTACCTTGAGCGAGATTCAGTAAAAGACTTTGATGTCTTTAAGTAACCAAGGGAAAAACCTACAGCTAAATTCTAAATCCTGGAACAGGTCAGAAACTTTTGCTCCACTGCAGAGCTTAGATATACATATATTGGGACTCCAAGCCACACTTTCTGTGCCATTCAAAACTCAGATCTGAAAACCCATTCCTAAATGTTCCTGAGCTGAATGAGCAGGTGCCGTTTATTCCTCCATAGTTATCCACCCCTTAAAGCAGAAAACTTTGAAATTCTCAGTCTATGGAGGAATTTGCATCACTCCCGCTATCAAACTGGAAAGTAGTTTAATGAAGGAACCCCACTGATGCCACCTATTGGTAGCCGCCCATTGTGCAAGTAAAAATAACGATTTTTAGGATTAGGAATTCTGGAAATTACCAGGAAAGCAAACAAAAAGGATATGTGTTCAGTGTTTATGGCACACAGTAATAGAAAGACGAGGAAAAGGCTGATCTCTAACTGCTGAGCTTGCTTATATTCCTGGCTGTATTATTCATTTAATAACCAAAAATTATCTGAAGTCAGTGTTAGCTAAACCTGATTTGGGCCAGCTGTGCTTTCAGAAATGATACAGTAGGTGTGAAAAACATGAATTTGGGAGAGAGGAAGCTTCAGACACAAATTCATGTTTCTGCATATCATTTCATGTCTGTAAGTAACACTTATACTATAAACCTGCAATTTCTCTGCAGGTGTCAGTAGCCAGACCTCAAGGATGTGGATTTCACAAAGCAGGAGCTAAGCATCTGAAGTTTAAACACCAAAATAAAATTAATTTGGATACCAAAAATTCCTTCCTTTGGGAAATTACAAAACAGGTAGAAAAAAAGATTGAGAGATAAGAGAAAATAATATATTCTGTAACAAATCCTGGACCATCAGATGGTGAAGCGCTGTTTTGTCTCCAGCTCCAGAAGCTGAAATGAAACTACAAATCCACACCTTAGATTTATTTTTCCTAGATTCACCTGATGTTTCTCCTTTGTTTGTGGAAAGAGGTCAGAATAAGGAGATGTGAAAGAGATGGGTGACTTCAAAAAGGGCTCCTCTCATTAACTGTAACGTAGTCACTATATTGACATCAGATCCTGTTTCAGGTATGTGACATCCTTATTCACTAAGCATCAGCAAAGCTGTTGCAAAGTGGGCTAAGGATGAACCAGTAGACTAAGATCCTGTTATACCTTTCCAGGCACAAACTATCACTTTGGAATCTTCCATCCCAAAATCCTCAATAGAAGTGACAGCACTAATTCTTCAGCCTGAAATGAGGACAAAAACAATCTAAAGACACTTTCAGTTCAGAAAATGAACATCACAAATATGTCTAACTGCAATGGCAGTTCCCTATAGCAAGTAGTTTACAAATTCAGAAACATTTTAATATATTTTTCTATTAATTATTTACCAAGGTTTTTGGGGCATACAGTTTAGAATCCTTCTAGCTGCATAGGGAAGCACCAGAGAATATTTCCATACTAAACTAGAACACCTTCCCTTCCAATCAAACATTGTGATTTTCCTAGGGTTTTGTCAATGGTGGATCTGTGAAAGAACTACTGAAATACTGAAATATGTGCTCATCAAAACCTGTTGTAACATTTATACTGCCTGGGAGAAAGGAGAGAAAGAGCAGACTGATTAGCATCTGTATTTGGTGATGAACTTCCAAGAAGAAAATATTAATTGGTTTCTGAGATAGTAATGTAGATTTATGCTCATGTGCTTTTTATGCTAAAATATTTACCCAGTTAAAGATTTATGCCATGGCTGTGGTAAAATGTGTTTTGGAACTAAATTAGTGGTTATCTCCCTGAATTTCTTGCTTTAGAACTTAAGAGTGTTTATTTGCAGTGTTCATTTGATGAGTTTGTCTAATCTGAGGATTTACTTCTAGTGGTTCTGATAAATTTTTACATGATTTTATTTTGACCATAGTTTGATATTTGTACTGTTTAAGTCCTAAGTGATTAGGAAGTACTTATAGAAGTACTTAACTACTGTGTCCTCTTTGAATTGATTCCTGATTATTTATTACTTTTAATAAAATTCATAAAGAGCATATTCAGTCACTTTTTCTTTAATACATGTTTTTAGATGCACCATTGAGACTGAACCAATTACTTTCCTACACCTTTGACTCACTCTGGGTGATTTAATAAGACGAACAGGAGAGAATTATCCAGTATCAACAACTGCATGCACACTGGTTCTAAATGCTTGGTAACTGCAAGCATAGCTTTGTAAAGCAGAGGTGCCATTAATTTCAATTATAATCACGCTGCCCTTTTCCAGTATGATTTCCTGTCACAGAATGGCCAATAAAACAAAAGTTTCAGTTAATAAAAAAATTTTTGGACATATGATTTTAATTCAGATCATATTAAAAACAACTTTTTATAAACATTTCTGGTGAAGCAGAAATTCCTCAGAGCCAGCTTCTGTTCTGTGAAAATGACATTCTTGTCCGTTTGGCTAAAAGTAGCTGTAACATTGATTTATGAGAGCAGTTGCAAGGGGGTTTAATATTCTCCTGCCCACAGCAGATCTGTTGGTGGAATGCCAAGACACTGACCCTGATGCTCAGAGGATCTATAGCTCTGGGGTAGGCACAAACACCTATTTTGGCTTTGGTGGAACTATGCTGAGTCTGAAATGCTTTGAGTGAAGCATTTCAGGCTTAATGAGTTAGTGCTTTCAAGCAGAAGTTTTTCTCTTCGCAAAGTATATGAAACTCCTGAAGACAGTTATGAGTTTCTAAAATGTCCTGATTTGTCCTGCAATCAATTGAAACAGAGCAGTTTTTAATAACTCTCAGTTGCATATCTCACCCCTGGGCAGAACTGATTACATTGCAGCCTAGCCTTCATTTTGAAAATTAAGTCTCAAAATGTGCTCCAAATGTTTCAAAGACTTTTTTTTTTTATCCAGCTGAGCCTGAAAATACACTGAAACAGCTCCAAGAACTGAAGTTACCCTTCTGATCTCTTCTGAAGGATTAACAGGAAGAGGTAGAAGTTCCCCAGGCCACATGTTTAATGGACCACATCACCACTGGAGCAAGAATCTTCTGCAGTAATAGAAAATACCTGCAGAGCCAGATAGTCCCTCTGCTCCCAGCTCTCCCAGTACTTCAACAGGGAGGGAAACTCAAACCACCAACTACAGTATCCCATGTGAAGTTTCACTATGTGCTGCACTGTAATGTACAACCTATCCAAGCTCTATAGTAGTGGAAACTACCGTTTGACTGGAAGGGATACTAAGCAAGTTTGCAGATGACACAAAACTGGAAGGAGCTGTTGACGCCTTCAGAGGTAGGGAGGCCCAGCAGAGAGACCTCAGCAAATTAGAGGGCTGGGCAATCACCAACCATATGAAGTTCAACAAGGGAAAGTGCCTGATTCTGCACCTGGGATGGGGCAACCTGGGATGCATGTAGAGACTGGGAATGAGACACTGGAAAGCAAGTGTCACAGAAAGAGATCTGGAGGTCCTGGTAGATGGCAAGTTGAATCTGAGTCAGCAGTGCCCTGGCAGCCAGGAGGGCCAACAATGTCCGGGGGGGGCATCAGGCAAAGCATCACCAGCCAGTTGAGGGAGGGGATTGTCCCGCTCTGCTCTACACTGGGGCAGCCTCACCTTGAATATTGTCTGCAGTTTTGGGCACCACAATATAAGAAAGATATTAAGCTATTAGAGAGTGTCCAAAGGAGGGCAACGGAGATGGTGAAGGGCCTTGAGGAGAAGCCGTATGAGGAGCAGCTGAGGTCACTCGGTGTGTTCAACCTGGAGAAGAAGAGGCTGAGGGGAGACCTCATTGCAGTTACAACTTCCTCATGAGGGGAAGAGGAGGGGCAGACATTGATCTCTTCTCTGTGGTGACCAGAGACAGAACCCGAGGGAATGGCCTGAAGTTGTGTCAGAGGAAGTTTAGGTTGGATATTAGAAAGTTCTTCACCCAGAGGATGGCTGGGTACTGAAACAGGCTCTCCCAGGAAGTGGTCACATCACCAAGCCTGACAGAATTCAAGAAGCATTTGGACAATAGTCTCAGGCACGCAGTATGACTCTTGGGGATGGTCCTGTGCATGGTTAAGAGCTGGACTCGATGATCCTTGTGAGTCTCTTCCAGTTCAGCATATTCTGTGGTTCCATGATTTTCAGGTGTCTGAAGCTGGATTGTAATATGACACTTGATATTTTTTATTTTAAAAAATCTTAGCTATGTATTAGATGCCAGCGAGACTGTGGATCCCAGCTAAAGAAAAAAAATCCCTGGAACTCCTACAGAAAGTGCCTGTAGTTCTAGATAGGGATGTCTTATTCAAGCACACTCAATACCACTGTTTTACATATGAATCTTGAATACCTGGCACCTGAAGGTTAGATGCTGCACTGCAAGGATAAGGTGCCCATGGTGGATCTGAATGTCTATTTGTATTTAGGACTTTAAGCAGCTTTGTAATTTCTTCCCTGATGGATTTAAAGAAATTGGAAAAAAAAAAAGACTGAGCTTCATTTGTCCCAAATTGTGTAAAACACAGATGTTTCATATTTAATAAAAGCTACCACTTGATGTTGACTTCCTGTGGTCCTTTTTATTAAGTGTTACTTTTCAATGCACTCTATGAGAGAATAATAATAAGCTCTACCACAGTTGTTGCACAGAACCCATTAAAACATCATCTGTCCTTGTCCAGTGAAAATGTGCCCCCTGAGAGGTGGTATGAACATTGATTTTCAGAAAGTAAAGAAGAAAATTGTTAACCAAAGAGCAAATTTAAATTTCAGAGGTCACACGCACCACCATGGTACTTCGGATAACACATTGCAATGTTTGGTAATAATTGAAACAATCTGACTGCTGCTTGTCAAACTGAAAATTCAAATGCCTATTTGAATGCTCTCTGATTTCATAAAATTGGACCCAAAGGTGTCCTCCCTCATGTTTTGACCTAAAACTCTTCAGAGAGTCATCACAAAAAATTTAGTTCCCAGCACATCAAATGTCACCTGCCAGTGATTCTGAACCAGCTTAGGAGAACAGTGAAAGTCTGCCTTTTGCTGAGTAGCTCTGGGAAAATACTCCTTCTCCTTATACTACTCTGTCCATGACTATAGGGAACAGCAGTGTGTTAGGCTGCAAATCACCTTGAGAACTGCAGGTTCAGCTCCAGGGTTTGCAAGTGTTCTTAGACCAGTCTATTTCCAATAGAAGCAATGGGACCAGAGTCACAACAGAGGTAAAATGACAGCTAGATACAGCAGCAAACAGGTAAAAAAGGTGCAGGGTTTTGAACAGTGGTTTTGGTCTGCTTCATTCCACAGCAACAACTACCATTAAAGACGTGGAAAAGTCCCATTAATAATGCAGGAAAGGAAGAAAATGAAAATAGTTAAGAATGTGATGATAAAAGGTATTAAGGACAGCTTTTACTCTAAATCCTTTTCTTTTTAAGTTAAAAATTTTATAGGAAAAGTTCTTGTTTGACTATATTTTAGACACTATAATGTGTCTAATTCCTTACTAAATACTAATTCCTTACTTTAAGGGGGAAAATAGTCGAGACAGGGTAAAGCTTGTTGCTCCTGCTAAATCTGCTTCCTTTGGAGGCGAGTGAGATTAACACACAGCATAAGAGGGAAGAGTAAAGGCACAGCTCTTGTCTCTGGTGATGCCTGGTGCTTGTAAGCTGTTGGAGGCAGCCCATGCTGTGGGTGCTTTTCAAACACCATGCTGCTGCTGGTGCTATCCCTGTACTGTCAGCTCTCACTGGTACTTCCACAGTCCCTGACCCACCTTGATGCACTTGATCCATTGCCTGTGACCACATCACTCTGCAGGACCGTGCTGCCTCAGTGCAGATTCATCTGGTGGCATTGAAGAGAGTTAGAGAGGGGCATAAGGTTACTGCCTTTTGAAGGATGTTACTGTAAGGAGTAATAGTGCTCCGCAGAAAGGGCTCTGAACGAGCTTCTTCCAGGACTTCGAGATAAAAGCACCACTTGACTGAGTTCAGTTTATAAGTCTGTTAATTAACTCAGATGAGGCTAATTAGCACAGCACTACAGCACCATGACCATGCTCCTTGCAGAGCCCATAAGTATTTATTTGCCCGCTTGTATACATCACAGTTCTGCCTCCACATGAAAGCCGGAGAATTTCTCCCTGTTTGGCAGGGATCATGGGCACCTTGGAGAAGCTGAGCTGGTGCTACAGGTAGCACCTGCAAGTAGTCCCTGGTCAAGAGCTCAGGCTTACCCTGCATCCACATCAAAGCCAGTCAAACCCACTGTGTGTTACATACAGTTTGATATAAAAGACCAAGATGGATTTTGTTGCCTTAAGTACAGGCCATTCACAGAAGAGCTTAGAAATCTCAGATCAATCCATCTTTTTATGTCCATAGAAATCAACAAACACAGATTGTGCTGTTCCAGGCTGAGTTAACTGCTTTTCAGCTGATTCTAGCATCTCCATTTATAGGTAGTGACTTATGTTTGCCTGAGTTGTCAGATAGTCTGTCATTCCTGTGTTAGTCATAATTTAGTTTTATGTTTCTGCATAATTTTAATGTATGTCAAATATGATTCATCTGGGATGCTATTTCTACTATCATGCAGCATTAACCCAATTGATATTTCAGGATAATGGAGATCTTGGGAGACTCTTAGGATAAGAAACATATTAAAGCACCAGAACAAAAATAAAAAATAAAATCGGGAAAAAGTCATACTAAGACTGTGAAGGTGAAAGCTGTGGGTAAAAAGGACAAAAATTGGTATTAAAGAGTAGGTGCTATGTGTGCCTATCTCAAGAATTTTAGCTAGCAAAGTCAGTCATCTGGTATCACACAATATTAACCTGTGGATACCTTCACAGAGAGAATCACTGCCTCAAGACAGGTATTTAAAATAAGAAAAATTTCTCTCTTCAGATACCCTTTCTCTTTTTTCTGTGGAGTCTAGACAACAAGGTACTTTTTCAGAAGTCAATAGTTCAGCAGATAAGCCCCACTTAAGCTAACTCAAAATTGAAAGAACAAAGATTTACTTTAAATCCTATTCCTAGCTTAGGCTTCCTTGAATTATTAGAAGCTGTAAACAAATAACATACATGCTGCTCAAGCCTCCTTTCTCCTCTCACTAACTGGCATAACAGATATGTGGAGTAGCCACAAATAACACTGCTACTAAACAAACCAACCCTGAGTCCTCCAGGGGATCCATAAGGTGGGAACCTCATGAAGTTCAACAAGACCAAGTGCAAAGTCCTGCACTTTGGTCAGGGCATTCCCCAGTAACAATTCAGACAGGGATGAATGGATTGAGAGCAACCCAGCAGAGAAGGACTTGGAAATACTGGTGGATGAAAAATTGGACATGAGCAACTGAAAGATGGTAGATTTTGATTGCACCTAATGAAGATATTTTTTACAAAAATTGTAATGCTGGTGAGACAATGGAGTACGCTACCCAGATAAGTTGTGGTTGCCCCATCCCTGGAAGTGTTCAAGATCAGGTTGAAGGGAGCTTTTGAGCAACCTAGTGAATGATGTCCCTGCCCATGTAGGTGATCTTTTGAAATCCCTTGCAACACAAACCATTCTGTAACTCTACCCAGAGATGTAGAGCTTCAACGCTCCTATCTTGGCAATGAGTGACTGATTTCAGACAGATATCAGGATGCCTGAGGATTTAAATTTCCTGCTTCACCAACAGAACGAGTGTATTTTGTCTGTCTGAGATGGAGTTATTTTTCCCCACAGAAGCCCTCACAGTGGTGTGCTTTGTACTGGCAGATAGAAAGGTGTTGATGACACACCAGTGTTTGGCTACTGCTGAGTAGAGCTGGGACAGCATCAGGGTCATCTCTCCAACATTCCCTGCTCAATAGTAGGCTGGGCATGCGCAAGATCTTGGGAGGGGACAGAGCCATGACAGCTGACGAGAGGAATATTCCATACCATGCGATGACTGCTCAGATAGAAAAGCTAAGAGAACGGAGAAGAAAGGAGAAGAGGTGGGGAGCATTCATTATTTGGACTTTTGTCTTCTGAAGCAACCACTACAGGTTCTGAAGCCCTGCTTCATGTGAAGTGACCAGACATTGCCTGATGACGAGAAGAGAATAAATATTTTGTTTTGCTTTGTTTCCATGTGCAACCTTTTCTTTTGGTTTATTAAACTGCCTTTTTCTTGATCCACAGGGGTTTTTTTCTTCTTTTCTTCCCACTGTCCTGCTGAGTAGGGGAGTGATAGAGTGGCTTGGTTGGCACTTGTCATCCAGCCAAGGTCAGTGCATCACAACAAGCCATTAGCTGTTTAAAGCATTGCTGATCATCTCAAGCCATCACTTCACAATTATCTTCTTCAGTTGCTGCTATGTGGTGTGTACAGAGCTGCCAGAAAACAGGCACTAACCACAGTTTAATACACAAGAAAGCTGAATTCCTGATGCTGCATGTGGTGCCCCAGCAGGAGACCTTGAAAAAGCCCTATACCTAATATTCAGTACACAAACATATAAACACTGTGAATTCAAGTTCCCATTTTGACTTAGACAACACAGAGATTTTGAGCTCTCAAGCTAAGACTGTATCAAGGAAGCATGATGTGGTGTGTGAGGGCAAGAATGCAGAGCCAAACATCCCAAAGAGCTGGTAGCAGTCTTTTGTTTCAGTATGAAGATTTGGTTGGCAAATATATGTGGAAATGTCATCAGTTATAACTAATTTCTTTCTTGGTGGATCGCTGCTGCCCATTTGTTCTCTAGAATAAAGCCCAAAAGCTCTCTTTAAAAATGGACTGTCTGCGACAGCTCTACTGAAAAACTGTACCATTAATCATAGTGTGACTGTAACACCTTCAAATGAAATCAATCCAAAATAATTGAAGCCTTTCTAAAGATCTGGCTCGGGTTGTTGCATTGATTCTGTTTATTTCTAGCTGAGATAAGATGAAGGAATGATGACTTACTCAATTCATATACTTATTCTCTAAGTCAGCTGAAAAAACAAGGTATGCATCCTGCCAACTATCTGTGCTTGAAAATCCTACTTTTAAATGGAAATACTTAAAAATTGCATGATCGACAATAAATAAAATATTGACTTTACTTAATAAAGATATAGATGCAGAGCTATAGTCCACAAACCATGAGACTAGAAAGAACTTAGATCATCCATTCCCTATTGCTCCCCAAGGCGATTTCATCTATACTTATGCCAATCCTGACAGATGTTATGACTTTTTGTCCTTTTCTCAGAAAATACAGAGAAGACCTTATTCCCTTTGTCTTTATAACTAATTTCTTGAAAAGTGATCTCATGTCTGCCTTATTTCTTTACTTAACTAAAGAACTCCAGGCCTTCCTTTAGCTTTCCTTATTCACAGTATTTTTCTAAATCATGCTTGCTATGCATTTCTCTCCAGTTAGGTGTATTTTAATGAAAATAAGCAATAAAGACTGCTCACAGGTCCACTCACATACTACCAGGATCCAGTCGGAAGAATCATCATTTCATGTCTCTTGCACATAATAATCCTGTTTATCCACCCAAGGACATGCCTTTTATCACACTGGCAAAACATTACTGCTTCATGCTCACCTTATGTGCCCCTCACTGAGCTGCTGTCTGGCCAGCTGTCCTCTACCCTGGATTTGTGCAACCTACAGCTCCTACCTGTAGGTCACACTTGGTTCTTGCTCTCAGGGAAATGTGCCTTGTTTAAGTTGCATCATTTCCCTTTGATACAACCTTCCTTTCTGAAAAATGAATATTCAACTATGAAGTTTTCCAATAGCAGTCCATCCACCCAAGAGCTGTTGTGCACTTTCCTAGTTTGCCTTCAAAAATCATAAAGATAGATATAAGGCCTTTGTAACACAGAGCTTGCTACCGCGTGGCATCAGATGTGTTTGATATACGTTTGACAAAGTTTATTTGTTAAAAGTTTTCTTTCTCTTATCTTCTAAATGTTTATACTTCATTATATTTCAATTTCATTATAGAACTAGAAAGTGCCTAAGCTCACAACTCTTTATCTTAGGGTAGTGGAAGGGGGGAGCTCTCTCTCTGGAAAAAACAGGTATTTTCATTGTCTTTTTTTTCAGTCTTCAGTCATTCAGATGATGCAGGGTAAATTTTTTGTGCTCTCTAATTTGTGGGTTTAAGATAACCACCTAACTAAACCTATTCTTTTCAAGAAGACTGTTGCAAAAAAATAAATTGAAGACTGACATTCTTACTGTCACCTGCTAATATTCTTCCATTTCTATTGAGCAGTAGTCAGATGGTTTACTTGCTTTTTTTCCTTCTCAGTTGATTCACTTTCTCAAGACCTTTATTGTAATTCTTTGCTTATGTTTTGCATTTTCCCTCTTTATCTTACGCTCATCTACTCATATTTTGATTAAGTTTCATTTGTTTGCCAGATGGGGCAGGGTAGGGGGGGGAGAGGGGTTGGCGACACAGAAGAGATAGTTTCCCCCTGAGCTTCTGGGCAGTGAAAACCCAATGATTTCATCAGTCTTCTTTCATATACCCTTTCCAGTTTGTGAACTAAAATGCTGTGTGTTGATATCCTTGTTATGATTTTGGCTCATATGTTCAAAGTAGCTGATGTGGCTACTGCTGCATGATATTAACTGGATAACTTTGTTGGTTTTCCTTTTGTTACTAGGTAAACACATGATTCTTCAACACACTGTACCTGCACTGATATTATCTATGAGATAAAACAACACATAGGTACAACTAACAGTAAGTACAAGGGAACAATTGCATTACAAACAGCATACGTGACTTCTGAAATGGGGGAACAACATATTACCACGGGTCTCACCTTGGAAATAACAACTAACTGCTGAGACAATTCAGTCAGTGACTTAAGGCACCCAAAATTACACCATCACTTGTGCACTCACAAATCACCCAGAAAAGCAAGCGTATTTGGCATGATAAAAATCCCCATAAAAACAAACAAACAAACCACAACAACAAAACCACAAACAACAAAAAAACCCCAAAACACAACAACAACGACAAAAAAAGACCAAAAAACCCCCACAAACCCAAATCAATTTAACTATCTAGAGTACGCAGTCCAGAGGTTTATGCTAGCATCACATGGGCAGATGTTACAGACATCATACATGTTAACATGGTTAGCAAGGGCATTTAACATGCTTTCAGATACTCTAGAGTTGTTGCTTCAGAAGAGTTCAGTGCTGTGGCTTATTTGCCAGCCTGGATGCCTGAGATATTCAAGTCATATTCAAGTCATACTAGATGTCCAGGTTTGGGTAACCAAATCCCACCTCTAAATCCCAGTGGGAGAAATCCTGTCCTGGTTTGAATTCCAGAAAAAAATCAAAAACTGGATGAATATTTGCAGATGGAATTTGAAACTGTAAAAGACATTATTAAAGTCTTGAAACATGTGAAAGCAAAAACTGTGTTTGAAGAACTTTTCTTTAACTATAGCAAAATTCATCCAGAATCCTTCCTTTGCAGCCAAAACAAGAACCAGGCCTCCACAGAACTCACAGGACTCCTGAGTATTCCCATGACGAGAGCAAAAGCAATTTTTGGAGTATCACTGGTGAGAGCATACAAGGTTCTTCATCTTTGCAGAGATTTCAAATTTGCCTTTAAAGCTACACAGCAGGCAGATTTTTGAGGGTTTGAGGGTGATTTTTTTTGTCAGTTTATGCTCAACATGTCTTTAAGATTGATGAGGTCCAAAGCTATATGTGAAGCAAGAATGAAGGTAAGCAAGAGATCTATAATGGTAAAAGAGGGATAACAAGTGATATAAGGAAGTGGAGTCCCTTATGCTTTTCAAAGACATTAATGAAAACAACTAAGAGACACTTGGCCTGGGGAAGACTTCTGTGGAGTCAGTTGTACTCAGTACATCCATCCCATTCAACTGTGCTATGTAGGGGTGCATTTTTCTGTAAGAGAGCAATGTATTTATATGCTCTTTCATATTTATGGAGGGATGGATATATACACATGTGGATAATGTAGACAAACACATTCTTCTCTTCCTATGTCCACTCTAAGCTGGCCAGACACAAATTAGCTCTGACAGTGAAGTGTCATACAGTGTTATGCAGGATCCTTGTCAGCAAGACCGATTGGCTCAGGGTAACAACTGTACACAGCATCTAGATTGGATCTGACTCCTTTTTAGATAGCTCAGGGAGTATCATCTCAGTCTACAGTGAGCTGTAGGACTTCCCACTATGTTTAGAGACTAAATGGTGTAGTGCAGGAGTTCCTTATTACCAATCCCTCTGCCTTAGATGCATGGGTAACCTGGCACAGGTAACCAACCTCATGCATTTCTACACAGCACAACCCACAGGCTCCTGGAATCCCATTCTGCAGATATTGCCTCCTAATATTCTTCACAATGCATGAACAGCCCTCATATAAATGAATAGAAGCAATATTGTTTTTATTCATGGTAATCCAGTTAAAGTCTGTTGATGCCATGCTCCATATCAACCTTTTTTAAATGAAGAGGCAAACAGATGGAAAGAGAGCTTCCATTTTAGTGCCTGTTTCTTGCATCTTTATTTCCACATTCATCATTGCCACACAATAGTTGCCAAGTTAAACAATTATGTTGCTTCTATTTGTTCATTTGAGCATAAAGACACAGTTCTATGGTCTTATACAGCTACTAAATTATTTTGAATAAACACAATAAGATGAAAGTAGTTGCAAAAAAAGTCAATCAAAGCATACAACTTTCACACTCCTGATTGTTTAATTAGTAGTGCATTGGGGTAGGGTATATGAGATAAGCTTCAGGCTTATTTTGATCTCAGAAATTTCATTCCCATCACAGAATCACTGAATGGATCAGGTTGGAAGGTACCACAGTGGGACATCTGGTCCAGCCTCCCTGCTCAAGCAGTCTTGCCCTAGAGCACATGACACAGGATTGCATCCAGACAGTTCTTGAATATCTCCAGTGAGGAAAAGTCCACAACCTCTCTGGGGAATCTGTTCCAGTGCTCAGACACCCTCACAGTAAAGAAGTTCTTTCTCATATTCAGACTGAACTTCCTGTGCATCAATTTCTGCCCCTTGCCATGTGTCCTAGGGGTTGATACCACCAAGAAGAGCCTGGCTCCATCTTCTTGGCACTCCCCCCCGTAGAAATTTATATACATTAATAAGGTCCCCTCTCAGTTGTCTCTTCTCAAGGCTGAACAACCCAACTCCCTCAACCTTCCTTGTACGAAAGATGCTCCAGTCCACTTATTATCCTTGTTGCCTTCCGCTGGACCCACACCATTACTTGTTTCTTTACAGTACTGGTAAATGCACATAATTCATTTTAAATTCTCAAGTTGCATCACAATGGGTACATGAAAATAGAGTATGAGAGGGTCAAGATTTCTTACAGAAGAGTTTAGTCATTTGTAGGACCTAAGAAACATCTTCCAGCATTACAGTGTCTTGCCATCCTCGTCCACCTGCCATCTGTACCTGCACTAGCTATATAATACGCACTCTCCTACTTTATCATGCTGAGACAGACTTGCTCAGACAGATGCTTGATCGAGACAGGGTGTCATGGTTTGAGATCCCCAAAATCTAATTCCCTAGTCCAAACCCCCTCCTACATCTCAACCTAGTTTGAGATGGGTTTTCCAGACACCACAGAGACTGAAAATGGGGGAAAGGGAATATATATTACAATGACTGTACAAATAAATACTACAATACATTATATACAATCTTAGCTATCTCTACCATGACATAAAAGTATTTACAATGGATCAAGTCTCTTCTCCCCTCCAAATAAAAGTCCAGGAGGGAAGAAGGAAAGATCCTTTTCACTTCCAGAGCAGCATTCTCTTCAGAGTAGCAGTCTATCTCTCTCTCTTCCATGCAGCAGCTGCAGCTGGATCTCTGCCAGTACACACGAGGGGGTATCCAAGCCCTTGTGGCCCATTATCTCCAAGCAAGGGTCTTCTCTTCCATGGGCTGCGTAGCAGGGACAAAACTCACTTCACCACATCATACCACGAAGCGCAGGGGTCTTCATGATGGTCCCTATCTTCAGGGGATTCAAATTCCCCTTTGCAGAGCTCTGTGCTCTGTCTCAAGCAGTGGGGGGGGGGGGCAAGGTCACCCCCTCCACATTTCTTCTGAGCTTTTCAGCTCCTCTTTGTAGTGCTGTAGCACTTGAAGACTCTTTCAAGTAAGAGTCTATCATCTTCCTCCTTTCTCGGAGGTCTCAGAGGGGTATGGGGTTTTATTTCAGTTCTTACCCCAACTTCCTCTCTCTCTCTCTCTGCTGCTGCCAGCTCTCGTTCTCTTCCTCTCTCTCCTTCCAGGAGTTCTCTCTATGTTCCTACCTGCCTGTTGTTGCTGCGTGGTCTTATCTCTTCTAGCTCTCTGCCACCGTTATTCGGACACTGCTCCTGCTGCTGCTCTGCCTCTGCTTTTCAGTATCTCTTGCTGCGGCTCACAGTGGAGAAACATCCCCTGGCTCAGCTACAGACACTTAGCCCACTGTTCCAAGTCTCTGCAGCCCCCCAGGGGGGCTCCTGCTCTCACTCCTCGTGGCTCTCACAATATGGCTACTTCTTCAACAACAACTACAACTAACTTTCTCTTCTGTTCTGCTTGTGATATGTTTCTATTTTGCAGAAGCTCTCATTGGATAAAACCTCAAAACTTCAAGGGTCACCACCCCCTGGGGTTTTACCATTTTATAACTGCAGGGGGAAAACTGTTTCCCCCCACCACAAAGGGAAAACCACCTGCTAAGTGAATACTCATGGACTCTGCAAAAGTACATATAAACCCATCTTATACACATGAATTTTCCACACTATTCAAATAATGGTGACTGGAATATCAATCTGTTAATGGTGTTTCTTCTGTGATATACTACAGGTCAGAATAGGTGACCTGGGACTCCCCTGTGGCTTTAAATTTGGAAAAATTTTCCATATCACAGAGTACCTCTAATGGCCCTCTGTACTGCCATGAACTTCAAGTCACCATGCTGGTTTTGTTTTACGTAGGGCAATTATTAAACAGTCTGGCATAAAGTCACAAACCACACAAAATCCTCTGAGGGGAAATACCCAAATAGGCTATTGTCTTCCAAAAATGTATTCTGTAGGTTCTCATTACTTAAGTATGTTGTTGATCTTTATTAAGTAAACATATCTGGAATGACATAAAAATCAGTTTAGCTCAGGCTAGACTAAACTGTGTCACTAATCCAGATGTTTAAGAATATAGCTTTTTCTGTCTAAAGTTACTGTTGATGGAAGAATATGCCATGGTCTGTGGGGGAGGGGCAAAGGATCGTGGCACTGCACAAAGGGGTCCAACGAGGTTTGAGGATGCAATGCTGGTTTAATGAGGGTGTGCAAGGGTTTTACCAGCTCTGGCGTGGAAGGCACCAGAAAATGGGGTGGAGCATGAGACAGACAACCAGGGAAATGAATAGGGATAGGGACTCGGGCAAAGAGGGAGGAACTGAGGAGGAACCAGGGAAGGAAAGGACGAATGGTAGCTCTCTCCTCTCTGCAGCTTCTTCAGCCAATCAGAGGGAGAAGCGGGGAAGCAGGGAACAGGCACCAGGCATGCCTGGGCAAGCCCGGGAATTACAACTGAGGGGGGAATCATACCATGTATATATTTGTAAACACATAAGAACTGTAAAGTCCATATAATAAAGTCCTTTCAATTGCTGTATATCTTTTTCCACTCGTTAAACCGTTCCCATCCTGATTCTTGCTCCTCCACAAGAATATATTGGACTGGAGCAAAAAATCAAGCCCTTCCTATTTCTGTTTCTGGTATGTAAACTAGGCATTCTAGGATTTACGAAGGAACAAATGTTTGGGGTTTTGGTTTTAGTTTTTGGGGGGGGGGGGGGGGTGGTGTTGTTGATTAGTTGGTTGTTTTTTTGCTGACATACATTCAAGAATAATTCTTCAGTGAAAAACAGCAAATACAAATGTGTTATTTTCCAAACAGGTTTGATTCTACATTTTTAATATTCTTGTCCTACAATGACTAAAACTGCACTTGAAATATAGTTGCAGGAGCCGGTTTCCTACACTGTTTTCTTTGCTTCAGTGTGATCAGAGAAATCATCACCTGGAGAAATTGTCATGATTCATGTTTCTAGGCTGTAGGATTTGAATTTTAAGTGGGTTGAGTTAACCTGTAAGGGCAATGAGTGTATTTATAGCGATGTCTTTCATATAGTCAGTTCTGCTAATACACTGATAGTTTTGCTGATGAATATATTTAGTATGCTTTTTGGCAGACAGCCATAATTGTAGCCCTGGGAGAAAGAAACTGTCAAATTATGAAAATAGGATTTTTAAATGGACTATGTGGAGATTTTTGTTCTGTTTGAGAAAATTCTTTACCTCTGAAAGCATTCTTAAACTAGGGAAGAATCAAAAAGGCTTGTATGTTGAGTTTTGTTCTTCTAGACTGTGTGTAGTTGCCCTTTTCTTCTAAAATGTTGGAAAAATAAAAGAACACATCTACAAACTTTTAAAATTTTCAAGAGATTTCTAGGTATCCAGAGTGAAAGAACTAAACCGACTCTGATGTACATATTCAAAAAGCTGTTCCTTGCACAATCTATGTGAAAAAGAGTTCCTTTGAGGTATTTTAAGTTGGGTCTCATAAACTGAGGTACTGAACATTTTAGAAAGGTTGGAATAAATATACCTCTACCGATTAAGGAAAAGTAAGCTTATACTCTTAGGAAAGATCTGAGGCCTAATCTTGCAAAACTTTCAGTGCATAACTAATGAGTTATGCACCACGTGAGTATTATTGAGATCAGAGTTTCATTCCTGTGCAAGTTAATTCAAAGACCTTTTTTTACTTCCCACAGCTGAGAACCAGTGTTATTCTGGAATTAGTGATGAGCAATCGGATGGTAAGTAGTGAATCATTTGCACTTTGAGTAATCACACTGGAGCACTTGACCTATACAGCTAAACCAAACCATACAATTCAACCTAACAATGTTTAAGTTCAAGCATGATTTTCTTGAAGACTTTATCGAAAAATATCTGTCAGTTACAGAATGAGTCATCCAAAAGGAGAAAGAACAGAAGAAATATAAGTATTTAACTACAATGTAATTACAAAGGAAGATATAGGCATCAAAGTCTTTCACAGGAGCCTTAAGGACAGTAGTGATGCAATGAGCTAGTGCTCGAATGGAGTCCAGTAAGAATTAAGTCTTTAGTTCTAGTAACACTTATGCCAGCTGCAAGCATAAAACACAAGCTTGTGGAAGACAATGTACATGTACACTTGGACATAAGCTCCTGTACCTACCTCCACATGACTACAGGCAGAAAAAGTCAGTTTTGTAGGGATGTCATCTGTCTGAGACTGTAAAGTCAGGATTCACTTTCCAGCTTTGGCACTGATTTACTTGTGACTTTTCCTCAGTATTAAATCGATAATATCAGAGCAATGGAACTTCATGAATACATAGGATTGTTGTTATGAAACAAATGAACACTGATGTAGCTACATACATACTAAAATGCATTTTAAAAGCAACTGACAGAGTAATCTAGTAATCACAAAGCAGCTGAATTTTGGGTCATCTTACATTTCTCTTTTGATTATATAATGGTCCTAAAAACTTTTAATTTAATTTAATTTTACTACAGGATACATTTTAAGAGAATAGCTTGAATAACATATGTAATTTACTTTTGCAAAATAAGTCTTGTGTTAAAATACAGCTACAGAGAATTTCAAACACAACTCATATTTTGCTTTAAAAGCTGCAGTTCTGATCCTGCAGAATTTTTGAGTATAAGCACAAATTTTTATGGGGAAACAATTGTATTGATTTCATATAACAGACAGCACTTACAGATCTTCAGATGAAACTAACTATACAGAGACTGTAACCATAAGTGAAAACAGTGGCTGAAATGACTCTGTACATAAGAGTTATGTACACCATGCATGTATGTCAAGCTGGAGTTTGAGACAGGAATACCACCATTTTTCAACCTCTATACAACCTGACATTCATGGAATACTAGAGGGTTTTTTTTCCTTTGAGGGAATTTCCATATAATAAACTGCTAGTACCTCTAAAGCTTGACTTCGTTCTACACTGAGGCTGTGGTTCACTCTCAGTAGGATCTTTCGCCTTCAATAAACTTAGTTACATAAACATAATTTTGGTGAGAAGAAAGGAATAGGATAATATAAAAATATCAACTTTTGTTGACCCTTTCCATATGCTATTTCACCATAACTATAAAAGCCTACAAGGAATGATGTAGCCTACACTGGGTAAATTTATGGAAATTACACTACATTCTTGGTCACACTAATGTTTGAAGCACTTTTTTTTCCCAACTTTTGTAATATTGCACCTATTTGCTGTGCAGTGCTGTCTTAATAAGCCAGTTATAGCAGTTTTAATGTCTTCTGTCTGGTCAAACAATCATGTAAACCCTGACAGATTTGCAAGAAAAATGCTATTGTTTAGTTCAGTGGTAGATTTTCTCCTTTGTATAGGAATAGAAATATGAAGAAAAGGACTCAAAGTTTAGGGAGAAACCTGAGCAAATGTTTGACAAAATTAAGCCTCATTAGGGTAACTAAAAAAAACACCTCAAAACCTCCAAAATAAACAAAACAAAATGAAACAAAAAAGCAGCATTACAGGCTACCTATTCCGATGGGAAATTACTGTAGTGCATAAAAAATTCATATGCAAACTCACTTTGTATAGCTTTTTGTATATCAAGACGTTTCTTATTTTTCCTTGGAGTGTATTTCTTATGTGATTTTTTTGTTTGCTTTTTCTCTTGGCTACTAGCAGGAAACTTTTCTGTGGTCATTACTAAAGTTCCCACTATACTGGTGACTCACACAGATTGTTAGCCATTTATGAATGTGCAGTACTGAACATTCCCAAATCTTCGTTCGTGAAGCCTAGCCATGAATACTGAACATTATAAAAAGTTCATTAATCTTCATTGCTAAGTACCTAATGTCAAAGAGACAGAATATTTTTACATGTATGTAATTAATGTAATTATAAATGGAGGAGCAAGGGAAGAAAAAAGAAAAAAGCAGCAAGCAAAGTAAATTAGTTCTGCAGAGGTCCACGAGATTAAACAGTAACCTTTATTTCTTGTTTCAGGAATATGTGACGTTTCCTTCATCAAGAGATCATGAACACAAAAATTAATGAAAGGCTCGGAGGGCTTGACAGACTCCAGAGAAAGCTAAAGGACTCCAAAGCAGTTTGCCAAGTAGAATACCAAAGTTAAAGCTTCTTTAGCTTTGAAGGAACGTAAAAAGGAAAGAAAAATGCAATCCTCTGTTACACATCCCAAATACAGCTTCTATCAGCAGTGAATTTGCATTTTAAATCTGATGAACATACTGTATCAGACTCTGTCCTTGCTATTTTCCTGGTGCTGGCCCAGTGAAATATAAGAAGTTGCTGCAGCAAAAATAGCAAAGAATTCTCAGGGAGAATTCCCCCTAAGCATGAAGATAAAAGCAGCCCTGATATGCCTTTCCTTTAGTCATTAGTGTATAAAGTAATTCTCTGAGTAACAGGCAAAGGTGTAAACCGTACACACAATAGACAATTGCTTATAAATGATTAACATCCCATTGCTGCAGCTAGATGATGTTGATACCAGAATATCTGGTTGATACAGAGTTCTGCTGACTCAGTTTGTGTTTTAGCAGGTAGGTTCTCTTTTATTATGCCATGCTGAATGATTTCAGTGCACTGGGTGCCCTGGGAATCATTTCGCCAAAGTGCACACAGATGTATCTTCACTACAGTATTACATAGCTATTCATTTTCATTCCCTGCATTCCCATTACATATTCATGACATTTCCCAACGCTTATTAGCATATATACATATATAAGGTCTTTGAGGGGCTTCACCAAGAGTTTCTTGTGGTCGTTTCTGCCTGGAGACTCCAAAGTTCTGAGTGACCACCTTATGAACTTCTTTAAGACAATACTCCCGGTTACACATCAACACAGCATTGCCTGCTTGGCTGCTTCAGTTCCTTTCTTTAGTGTTGTTACTTTGCTTGGCTGATTTCTTTATGTTGAGGCTTTGGTTACACAGTAATTTTCTATGCTACATTTCTGCTGTTGCAGTACTAGTTCTCAAAACTCTGGTATCATTATTTTAGAATTGGTTTAATCTAACATTTGAAGGAGAAAGGATTTAACTGTATCCCTTGATTAAAAACAAATTCTGCAGACTATTAAGGCTGCAATGATCTTGTGAGGAAATCTTTATGTAGCATCAATTGTCAATTGGTTTTTAAACTGGAGCTCTTGGCTGAAGAAAGGGGTGCTGATTATAAACACAAACACAGTTAACTGCTGAGTCCTGGATTTCTTTCCTTAGCACTTAAAAATAACAGTCATGAAAGATGTAGTTCCTGAACCTATTGTGTCATAGTCTTATCTAGTCATCATTCATCAAACAAGAAGAGATCAGAAAAACACTGCAGACAGCGAATGTGTGCTTGGAGACTCACATGGTATTAACGGACTAAGATTCACCTTCTGTGAGAGAAGGGTATGTTTACAGTGACTTGGTCTCTCAGAGTTTGGACATGCCAACATTGTGACTTTGCCTGTTTCACTTTTTCCCAAACTATTTGCATCTCAATCTCTTTCTTTGGAACAGAATATTTTGTGCATTTCTCTAAATAAATAGTCTGTGCATTAAAAATACCGTTTTCCTCAGTGACAACTGTCAGGTAAAGCAGTGAAAAAAAATCCAACTAATTAGAAGCAGTGGAAGCTTTAGTATTTGGCACATTTAAAGGAAGATATAAACTACAACAGTAGATCTGAAATAATGAACAATGTTACTGCAACACAAAATTTAATTAGAAAGCACTGAAGTTTATGATTTTCTGCTCAGAACACTAATCACTAGTGATTTTAGGTTCAATTTAAAAAAATAAATTACATCAATTCATTTGACAGAGGTAGAATTTCTCATGAGAAAATTACACTCTACAGTATTGCCAAGACAAAGAGCTCAGAAGTAACAAAAGTGGTTTTAAGAATTTAAGTCCTTTAAAAAATAGCTTGTTACATTAAGGTTACTTTAATTTCTCCACAGTTTTTAAATCTTTCTAGAAAAGCACTGCATTTACCTTGAAATTCCACTCCCTAAAACTTTTGTGTGACATTCAGATCATGATTTGAAGTTGGTTTTAGAAGCTGTAGAGAAAGAAAAAATCTATTCAGTTACATACTTGTATCAAAAGCTCTTTACAATTCATTCCTAAAGTACCTGGACTAGAAATATCAAAGCACTCGGGTAGCACTGCCACATTCCACTGTAGTGAGCACACAAAGAGAATAGAAAAAAAGTGCAGCTTGAGTCATATGACTCCCAATCTTATCAATAATTATTAATTATATCTTAATTATCCTTATTTTGTTATATAGATTGTTATATCTGTTGACAACTATTAATGGTAAAATCAATTAAATATTGACCATAAATGCAAACTTATAAAATACCAGAACCCACCTAGATTAATCAGCAAAGAATATAACACAAAAAGAGCAAAGAGAAACATAGGGACTGATTCTAAGGTAAGCAGTTCCCCAGAATAACTTTCCCTGTATAAACGATGCTATTGTTCCAAGCTGCATTTTGTGGAACAGGCTCAATTATTTTGCTAATGCAGATTATTTATTTTGACATTGGTCAACGTTCTCTGAGATAAACTGGTTATAAAGAGACTTACAACATTATTTCTAAAGATAGTAGAAACATTTCCCTTCCCTGAAAGTAGCATTGACCCAAACTCTAAAAGTAAAAATTGGCCTACAGTATTTGCTGAGATCACCAATGATACTGAAAATGAAAAAAAAAATAAAATCAAACCAAACCAAACCAAAAAACTAACAAAAAAGTCCCCAAACCAAAACAGCTAAAAAAATGGCATAAAATGCCATAGGGTCAATACCAAAGTGCTCCACCCGGGCTGAAGTGTCGATGAGTGATTACTCAGTAAGAACAGCTCTGCAAAGGACATTCTGGTGATGACGAGGACCCCAATGTGAGTAGTAGTCAATAACAACTCTGTAAATTGGTTGAATGTTAAGTCATCACAGGCTGAGCATATTTGTGCCTGTTTCAGTTTAGGAGTTGAGCTTTCCATACCACTGTACACACATACCACCATACCACCGTAACAGCCTTCATGATTTCTGTTTTACATGAACTCTTATTTGAGTTACTGTCCAATTTGTCCTCATAGCACGTGTTCAGAGAGCATGCTCTGAAGATCACCTTTCACATTGCACATTTGTCTAGTGAAATTTCTGAAGGACAAACACATGGATATTACTACAGAGTGTTCACTGGAGTCTTCTTCTCTGCTTCATATAATGCTATAACATACTTCACATATCTTATTTAGAGAATGAAAATGTTATTATATTCTCCTGTTTCAAGGAAAAATTTCTTTGGGAATTATAGTCCATCAAAAGAGGAGTGGCCAGCAATTCCAGGGAGGTGATTCTCTCTCTCTATTCCACTCCTGTTGGGTTTCTCAGAGAGGTTGTGGGTTTTTTCATCCCTAGAAGTGTTCAAGGCCAGGTTGGAGGGGACCCTGAACACCCTGGTCTAGTAAATGGCATTGCTGCTCATGGCAGGGGGGTTGGAACTAGATGATCTTTAAGATCCCTTCCAACCCTAACCATTCTATGACTATAGGATCTTAAAAAAAATACTATAACATTAATTTTAGGTGGGTTTTTTTGCCTTGGAGTCTCTGTGCCCACTTCTTTGTTCCTAAAAACATATTTTCCTCCTTCAAAAGTATTTTTTTTCTTCACTGTCGCCTTGTGAAATTTAAAACCGATGACAAAAATTGACTTCAGGCCCATTCCTGCAAACACAGCAATGAAAACTAAATATTGACGTGTGCATAAACAAGTTAAAAAACCCCTGAATTGTATTTCTGCAGTCTCAGAGAAAAATATATAATTCATCTTCATCTTTGTCTAGGTAAAGGACTTCAGAATTCAGATGTTGGAGTATTTAAAGTGGACAACCATTCTTTTCAAATAAGTTCTTTCTTTTTTCTGTTTTTATCAGCTTAGAGAAGAGCTGCATCTACACAGTTAGAGCTGCAATTTTATTTATATTTCCAAGCATAGAGATACAGGAAGTCCTAATATCCATCTTCCAGGTAAGTGCTCTTTGCTTTCCTTTTCGGCTCCTCCTTTTACTGCTCTGCAAGTTATGAAGTACATTTTACTTTCATCCTTTCATTTCCCATTTCTCACATTATCAAATCTTTGCATTTCAGTTGAATATTTGCAGTCGTTTCTGTGGTATCCTATGGGGAAAAAACATACTTCACTGTGTTTTAAATGTTACAAAATGAGGCCTTTATATGATATTAAATGAACTAGCATTCCATTTCTCAGTTTACATCCTTGTTTGGGCTTTTAATTATCATCTTCTAACTTTCCCTTAAGATTTGCAGAGATTTACATTTAAGAAGATTATTTTTGTCCCACCTGTGCATAAATGGTACTATGGCCAAGTATAGAATAGTGACTAAATGTTTTTTTGTGTTAGGTGATACTGGAGGACAGTGAAAAATATTGTCTTCAGTAGGGCTATGCAAATAATTCATTTTTTCTAATCAGTGGTCAAACTGAAGAGAAATTAAAAAGGCACTTTGAACATTTAAAACTTTCCAATTTTCATTTGATCTAAAATGAAACATTTCATTAATAACCAAGAATGGTCAATCATTTTACAAAATCTCAATGAGAAAATACTTCCAGGCAACACAGCTTGTTGACACGATGCCAAGGTCTGGATTAATATTAATGCCTAGAAAGACTGCTACCTACTCTACTGAATTATGCCATTTCCTGAGGCAAACAATTATTATTTGGAGAGATTTCATCCTGATGAAGCAGGAAGCCCTAACATCACTTATTGCAGGACAACCAGAGATCACAGTAATAGCTGGAAGGTGCAACAAGGCCAGGAAGAATGAAGGAACTTAGGAGACAAGCAGTAAAGCTGAGTGCAGCAGCAGCAGCAGCAAGGAGCAGTAACAAAGGCAGGCAGATAAAGAACGTAGCAGCTGCTTGAGAGGACACAGATAGCCAGCTGAATGAGAACTAGATGAGAAGTTCTGAAAGCACAAATGCACAAATTATTCTGTATCTGAAAAGTTGGAATATATTCTGTTGGCAAAAGATATGATAGAGCCGTCTTCCTGTAGAGGCATTAATGAGCAGCATGTAGTGTGATGGGGTAAATACCGAGTCTTTAATGGTATAAAGCAAAGGCCCCTAATCTTCATAGGCTAATGGGAAGCATTGCACAGGAATAAACACACTACAGACAGCAACATCATCTGCTTTCTTTGATGCTATAGAGAATCACGTGTTCTCTTCTGGCTGTGCATAGCACTGAAGATGTCTCAGCAATGTGCGTCCTCTCACAGAGGGAGACAGGAATGTCTGTGTGGTTGTTTCTCTTCTAGTGTCTTGCTCTCATTCAAACTTTCAGGGGACTGCTTTAACAGACCTGGTCTAGAAAAGGCAGACTTTACAAAGTATCCTGGCACAAAGCAGCCCGTAAGCTGGATATGCCAGTTCAAATATTGTGGTGCTCTCAGTCCCCATGTAATTGATGTGAGCAAATACAGAAGATCAAAGCTGCAACTCCATCTCATGTTGCTCTCCTCAGCCTTTCAACTCCTTACTTTCACTTGGCAGAGGCAGCTTCAGTAGTTAGAGTAGCAATGGTCTGTTTTGAAAAGGATGTTGAACGTGTCTCTTGCCATGCTCCTGGTAGGATTAGTGAAAAAGGATCAGGAAAAAACAGGAACACACCCTGGGACTTTTCAGAGCACAATGTGGAGTCGAGAGTGCTGTGGTTGCTAGGGGAAAGATGTTCAAAAGCCTTTGTTCCGGGTAGAACAATGGGTCCTTTAAGTCCACAACACTAATTAAGTCTATTATTTCCAGCTTCAACGAAATATGTGTTTAACCAGAGGCAATTTAATTTCTTCTTATCTATCAGCATGAGTAGCTGTAAATGTGTACAGTAGGATTTGGAAATGTCCAACAGCTTCTCTGTGTCCTTCACAGTGAGCTCTAGCCTGGTGGGTATGGGGTAGGGGGAGGTAGCCCAGCATTACTGGAGGTCTGCTTGTGTGCTGAGTAAACTTTTATATTTGATTGACAGTACATTTCAACAGATGGATTTTGTGAAATACTAAAAACAAAAGCATGGAAGTCAGTTGTACCCCCAGTACCCACTGATCCTTTATTTCTGACTTCAGGAGGTCCAGATCACCACAGACTAAATTAATCAGGTGGCTTTGGGGAGAGTTTATTTAAATTAACAAATTAATGGGTTTCCTTCCCATGTTAATTTTTCTATTCACCCTGAAAGGGAGACTTCTAATAATTACTGTCTTTTTCTGTGCATATACAATACTGCAATCACATGATAACTGTACAGTTTGATTATCTGAAAATACAGATTTTGTTTAAAAAGAGAATCATAATTACTAGGGGAAAAGTACAAAAAGAACACACACCGTTTTTAATTAAAAAGTATCATTTACTTCATCAGGAAAGATACAGCTACCACTGACTTCAAAATCTGAATAAATTTTCCCAGCAACTGCTGCAGGTTTTGGTAGAAAAAAAAAGCTGGAATTACCACTGCCAACATGGATATAATGCTCATCAGTATAAAGATGAGGCTGTTCGTCTACTGCCATGGCTTTGTTGAATGGTGAAAAGACAAAGCTTTTGGATCATAACATTTGTCTGCTTCATAAAGCCACCTGATTTTCCAAAGCAATCAGGTGGCTCTGCTTGTTGGGCCACAGGTGGAAAAGAAGGCAGAAATAATTTCTAAGGAGGGTACAAAATTCACAAGGTAAGATTCATCTGACCACATTAAAGCATATATATGGGAGCTAGTGACCACCAATTTGTCCTAGAGTCAAAGGAAAAAACTGTGCTGCTGAACTCTTCCTGAAGTTACCTAAAATAGTACCTCTTAAGTGCCTGTTCCTCCTCATCACCTGGAAGGGGAAGGAACATTAGGGTGATTAGTCTCGAAGACAGAAATCTAGTGTCAAAGCACAAGAATTTCCATGATCCTTGATACTTACACCTGATTATGAAGAATCTAATTTTCTCTATGTTACAGGGAACAATGCTTAGCACTGTGTTATAAAGTTCAGGCTAGTATTTTATTATGATATGACTGGTGTCTACAGAGGTACTTGCTACTGGCAGAATTAGGGATCAGACAAAATCTTTGTGGAACATGACACAAATACAGTGAAGACTTCTTTTAAAAAGAAGGGGAGAAAAAGGAGGAGTCCAGTTCTTCTGCTGAAGAAAATTCTTGATTTAACATGTTCTTAAATTTAGAAGAAAGGCAATTTTTAGTGTAGTTTATTGTTACCTCCAACAGTCTGAAGCTGGGTGCAAACAGAGACAATTATTTCATTATTCAGTAGTGAACTGTTGTAACGGGAGGAAAAATGCTGAAACTCCCATCCCATCCAGTGGTCTCCACCAGTGCTAGCCTAGTACCCAAGAATATCTACAGCTCTACTCTCTTTATACACAACAGGGAAATATTAGGTAGGGGTAAACGCTAGCTTTTACATAGGTCAGTAGAAAGTAAGGACCTTTCTTTCTATGAGTACCAAATTAATAGTTTGCAGTCATTATTTTCAACTAAGGTAGTTGTCTGGGGAATAAAATCATTCCACTCAGAGCCCCAAACATTTTTTTTCTGTAGGAATTCCTGTAAAACTCAAACAATTCTGCTGGAAAACCCATGGAAGATATATTGTGAGCATCCCAAGGGTAAGCTAAAATCTAAAACATTCTATCTTTTTAATCTAAGAGAAAGGGGAATTTCATAGAGCACATATTAATGAACCACGGCAAGAGCTGTATGGAGTCAGACTGAAGTTCCATCTAGTCCAGTATCAAGCACATAGTGAAGAGTAGGAAAGAACAATATATTTTTTTATGTATCTAAGAAGAGTAGAGATATTTTTCAAGAATAGGCTCACCATCTGCAGTTATTTGTGGCTCAGGATCATCCTAAAGCAGAACTAGTCACAGTGGACTCTTACACCTAAAGTGTTTTCAGATTGATCTTTGCTTTAAGTTCAGAACCCATTGCTCTGAGGTGAGGAGTTCATACAATCATAGAAAAGTTTGGTTAGGAATGAACCTTCCAAAGTCATCTAGTCCAACCCCTCTGCAATGAGCAGGAACATCTTTCACTAGATCAGGATGCTCTGAGTCCTGTCCAAACTGACCTTGAATGTTTCCAGGGATAAGGGATCTGCTACCTCTCTGGGAAACCTGCTCCAGTGTTACCCTCGTTGTAAAAAACTTCTCGCTTATATCTAATCTAAATCAACCTCTTTTAGTTTAAAACCAATAGCCCTAGTCCTATATGAACAGTTCCTCAAGACTTTGCAGAGAGTTATCATGAAGTGCAAATCTGAAAAACGTGGGTTTTTTCCAGTTTTGATCTTAAGTGTTGTCCCTCAGTATACCCCTAAAAGCTGAATTAGGAAGATACTATCTAGAAGGAAGAAGCATGAATAAACTTTCTACTAACAGCAACTTCCCCCAAAATGAACTTTTCTGTTTGTCTCCTTTTCAGATATTCTTAAGTTACCAAATCCATGCTATCTTCTTTTAGTATCTAGAAGTAATTTCTAAGAGAGGTTTACAGTAACCTTCAACCAAAACAGAAGTGTACCTTCCTCAGACACTTGCCATTGTAATCACAAGACCAGTTATTTTTTTTTATGTACGCAGTTTAGGGAACTGCACACACATTCCAGTTGCGTGCAGCTTTGATAACTTGACACAATAACTACATTTTCTGTCTTTTGCTCTTTATGCTTAATTACCTTTCATCTGATGACATGCTTTTCATTCCATTCCTCAAATTCATGAAAGTTTCTCTCTTTCATTAGCAGGGTCAAAATGAGCTCCATTCATTGCTCCACAATCTTAAGTTTACTAACTACAGTTTGAAATATTCTTTCGGAATCCATTTCTACCTATACAAAACTATGTGCATAAATAATTTACTTTTGCAAGATTGAGCACACTTCATTACACACACACACACACACACACACACACACACACACACACAGTTAATCCAAACCTATAGGACATTTTTACCTCCTATGTGTGCTTCATGTGCGCTCCCTTGGTCGCATTTGGAAAGTTTTGAAGACCTCATGTAAGAGGCCTTGAACCTGATTTCATTGAAATCAATGCAAAAAAATTCCTAATCAACAGAATCAGAATTATGTCTTCCATTCTATTACACTCACAATTATTTGATTGAATCTGATGAAAAACTGCACTTAATTCTACGAATAGTGAGCCAGAAACCTTGATATTAGGTTATTTTTCTTCCTCAACATGAATTAGACCAAGAAAAGTAAAAGTTTTAAGTTGAAAAAATTCTCCCAGATCCTCTTTATCAATATCTAAACTTCTACTTGTTCCATATTTCTTGCTTATCTGCCGAAGCCTTCAATAATTTTTTCTCTCAGGTACACATCATACTGATTGTCATGTGTTCATTCAACCAGGAAGAAGAAAAAGTTCATGCATGTTTGGCCAGAATTAGACTGATTTCAAATGCTGTAGCTTCATTATCTGCCACAAATCACTCACAGAAAACCACACGGTAGGGAGAGGGGAGGAAATAACAGAAAAATAATGTCAGGTAATAAAAAGTAAATTAATGAGTCATAAATTACTTGCTGAAAGGAACAAAGAGCAAAATTATGTTTCTACCATTGACTTTATGGAAACACGACCAAAGTACTAAGGTTTTTGCTCTGATTTGCAAGATTGAATATAGTTATGAAAAACTTCTATCTGAAAATGGAACTTGTATATTCTCCAGCAAAGTCAAAATGAATCTTGTTCTAAGCTATTGCTCAAGTTAGGCAGTAAATTAACACAGTCCTATTATTTCAGAGTTGATGCTTCTGCTACAATATGACTCTATACAACTGACATCACTTGCCTAAATTGATCAGATTAATGTGCTGGTACTTTGAAATATGAAAGGTGTCTGCACATTAATCACAGGAATCATCAGAGGGAGATAGCGTGTTTAATTTCCCATGATCCAGGTGTCCTGCAGCCTTGTGTGTGTATATGAGTAGAAGATATGTAAAAGATCATTCAGACCTCAGTCTTAAAATTGGCTTCCTCTCCCCCTCCTGAAATTTTGCAACCGCAGTTAGGTTTCCTGGCATACAATTCTTTCATACACCAAAAGTACCCAGAGGAACTGTACATAAACCTAATAAATAGGAGAGTGAGGTAGATCAGGTATAAGCTCCTGATCCTTCTGCAAACAGAAGGAGTAATTTGGGATTACAATTTAGCTGGTAGGATTAAGTTACACAATTGCAATACCAATTTCCTAGTATTTCTTCTCCTTTCCCCACTCTTAGAAATATTAATCCTTGAAAAATGAGCTGTCATCTACTGAATATAAAACAGGGGCAAGGCTAGACTATTTCCACCAGATGCACGCTATGATGGCAGATATGCAAGAATCACAATTTTTGTTATCCATATTAAATTTTTTCTGAAGTTCTGTCAGTCATTTGTGGTTTCTGTAAAATGGATAAAGCTATTTTTGCCCACAGATTCGTGCTACCCTTGAACTAGTCCCACAGGGTTTCACATGCCACTACCTGCAAAGGCAAAGAATCTCAGGAGATAGATGGTTTCAGTCGCTTATGCGGTTCTCAGTGTACAGCACAGATAGCAAGGGTGCTGGGTAGTTGCTGGCATTTCAGGTATGAATGATCTCATTTAACTCTGTGGGGGCAACTATATTACAGGCAGCTACAACTAAGCTATTCATCTAAACTTCCAGCATAGCCAGTGGAGAAAAATATCGTTATGTGTGATCCAGACAACCTATTTTAGACATCTGCCTTCAGATGAGATTAGTCATCCCAAAAATGTCTCTTTCTCTGTCAGTTACAGTGTGAGTCTAGACAAGTGGTCCAGATGTAGGGATCTATGCTGCACATCCTAAAATTCGGGTGATTTGACTTGGTTACCTTTTCTTCTTCACTCAGTGACAGAAGACGCTTTACTTCACAGGGAATGATAGAAACAACCTGAATCAAAACTGCTTCCCTGCTAAGCAATCTGGAAAGGCTGCAGCCTAAGAAATCTTGGTGAAAAAACAGTCTAGAATGAGAAGCAGCCGAAAGAAATTCATAACACTGATAGGAAAATTCAGGTTGGAAGAGACCTTGGAATGTCAGCTGGTTTAAAGACTTGCTGAAAGCACAGTGAGATGTGAGATCAGGCCAGATTGCTACGGGCTTTCCACAACTGGGTCTTCCAGGGATGGTCACTGTTCAGCCTCTCTGGGCAACATCTCCACTGCCTGACTGTACTCTCAGGAAAAAGTTTGTCCTCTCTTGATTCAGCTTGTGCCCGTTGCTTTCCTCCTGCCATGCACTACTATGAGAATTGTGACTCCATCTCCTTGATGACCCCCTGTAGTTACTGGGGAAGCTATTATATGTCACCAAAAACGTGCCTTTCCATGAGAGATGTGAGGGTTGTATGGGACTAGTCCCTGGGTGAGTGGGCCAGGGACTATGTAATTGACTGCTCTGTATGAAAGAGGAGGTTTAGCTAATCTGGCTTCCATCTACTTACATGGTCTTGCTTCCAAAGCTGCTTTGAATAAAAAAATGAGTTGCCAGGGGACTCCTCTCCAGGTTTGCAGACAGGTTCAGCACTCCCAGGAACAGGACTGAATGTGATCTTTGGCAAGGTCTGGAAAAATCCTTTATGTCTCTGTAAATTATCCTGGAAGGTGGAATACAAGTCAATGTGCATGGTATATATATGTTTGCAACCTGTCAATAAATGTCTTTGCTGTCTAAAGTTGGCTTCAGTGACGGCAGGAGGCTTTCTGGTTCCTGATCTCCTACAAGAAAGCAAGGGGGACATTTTTAGATTGAGGAGTTAGGGAAAGTCATACCTCATACAAAACTGATGAATGTCTGTCTGCATCCTCACTTGTCAAGAAAGGATGGTAAAATTTAGATTTGGCCTGACTGGAGAACCATGAAGCAGGAAGCTGAGCACAAAAATCTTACTGTTGTTCCACATGGTGTCCCCCAGAATCCTGCTAGTTTGCAGGGAGATACCTGTTTCTTCTGTAGGTTTAAAACATAAGAGCAAAAGCTACAAAATGGCAATTAAGACTCCCAAAGAGGACTATGTCTTTGCTCAGCTGTACATCACAAATCCCTTGCTCTAGTTCGTCTATTACTTTATGTGAATCAGCAAAGCAGGGAAGCATCAGTTGTGCTTTTGAAGTAACCACCTACTTCAAGTAGATGACCAATTTCTCCAGGGCTGATCCAAGGCCCGTGAAACCACAGACACAAGATTAAATTAGTTTTATGACAAACCTTTTCAAGCTAGTTTGTGGTAGTCTCCTTCAGGAAATTCTACAGTGTCCCTGTGAAGCAGAGAAAAATAGAGAAAAAAAAGGAGTAATGGACAATAAAAAAAAATTAAAGAGAACATTAAAAAAAAACCCCCAAAACACAATTTAGCAAAGTTGATGATTAAATAAGCACTAAAAGTAAATATTTTTCCTATTTTCTTCTAATGTGAAAAACCACTACCACTTGAGATGCTACTAATTATATCACCTATCAGAAACCATCTCAGACTTCCCAAGACATTTAGCTAATTTCTCATGGGATAACAGAATGTTACCATATACATCAGAAAATTAGGCTTCATATGCATGAATTGGAAACCCAAGTTCATCTAAAGTAAAAGAAAACATAGAGTTACCAAAACAATATATGACAACTTTCGCTAACCTGGAAAATTTTTTTCAAGCTCCTGCTGGATAAGGAAATGGACAAAACGTAGATTCATACTGAGTTCCCCAAACTCTTTATTTCCCAAACTTTCTTGTCAAGGTTTTCTGTTTCAGAGCAAATCTATTTATATAGCCATCACCTGACATGCAGAACACAACATAAAATAAGAAAGTATTAATGAAAATACAAGTTCAACAAAAACGATGGAAGGATGTAATGCTTTTGTTTGGGAGTGATCATGGAAACATTTACATCAAAAGAGATATGTACATTTTGATACATGGACTGTTTACAAAAAAGGCATTTTGTACATCACATAAGCTTTCCCTAAATGTAACCTTTTACAAGTGATTTTTTTCCATGAAATGTTCCAATTTTCCACCATTAAAAGTGAAAAAAGTAGGTATGCATCTGTGCTGATTTAAAAGTTAACCAACAGGGGAAAGCAACCCAACTCAAAAGAGAGATTACAAATCAGAATAACAATTTAATAAAATAATAAAATAAGTACGACCACACGGACAAGCAACCGGCCCTAACCCATGAAACCCAAATGTACAGCTCAGCACCCCAGGGCACAAACAAAACGGTGCTCCCTGGGCCCCCCCCGAGTCCAAAGCAAAGGGAGAGGGGAAAAAACCTGCTGGTGGGAGAGCTGCTGCAGTCCAGCCAAAGTGGTGATTGCAGTTCAGTTGAGGGTGGTGGTCTCAGTCAGGCTGAGAGGGTGAGCTGCAGTCCAGCTGAGAGCGGTGAGCTGCAGTCCTCCTCTGGATCCCACGAGAGGTGGAAAGGTTCTGAAACTCCAGGTTTATATATTCTCCAGCTCAGGCAGCAATGCTTAGCCCCTCCCTCAGAGCGGGGAATTCCATAAAAGGGTGTGAGGGTGCTCAGTCAGGGAATTCCACAAAAGGGCATGAGGACAGGAGCATGGGGGGGTGCACCTCGCAGGCCTCTACTGACAACAGTTTCTGGGAAATGGCATGGAGGGCTATAGAATACACAGTTTTGGGCTACACCCATTCAATGAGGAATCGGTCCCAGCTGTTCTAACTAGGACAGCATCCATTAGAAAACATTTGGATACTCTCCTAAAAAATGTCAAAAACCCCACAGAAGAAATAATGAAGAAATGTTGGATGTCATCGGTATCATAACCAGTGTTATCCTGTATGTAGAAAAGATCAATCTCATATGCTTCTAGCAGTGTAAGTTACTGTAGGTTAAAGATGTTCCAAGTACATATCAGAAACAACTTCTATTTGAAATTCTTCCTATGCATCCCATCCTAAATGTGAAACATGAGTAGCATTACATTATTTTATTTTCCTGTAAGTATTATTTCATCCACACGTTGCATGTTTATATCATATTACAGAAGAAGTTTTCTTCAAGAGCTATCTGTCCCTTTTCCTTTTTACTACTATAATCCATAGATAAAAACTTTGGAGATGCCTTATTTTACACTCCAGTTAAAACAGTAATTGCTAGGAAAGAGCTATACCCTAAAATCAAGTGTCACATAATCCTTGGCCCAGCAGCTAGTAAATCACTCTAATTTTGGAGATTTTTTTGGAGCAAGCTTCTGTGGGTGGGTTAATTTCAAACTTTTTCTTACAAATATTCAGATGTCTAGAACAAAATTAACATAGCACTGTCCTTTCTTAAAACCAGAGGAGGTAGGGTTTCTTGTTTAACGAAATGTCACCTCTCTGAAAGTTTTTCTACATTAGAGATGTTCTTACTGCACAGGATGTTGTTAAAATAGAATAACAAACTGATGCATTTATATTGTATTTTTATATTCAACAAAATTCAAGCAAAGATTACTGTAAGTTAAATACAAAAGATGGTATTACTCCAATTCAATAAGAAAATTGCATCTCACTGAATTACTCTATTCTCACTTTATTGTCTGTGGAACTCTTTCTGTGGTTTATTTCACCTCATCCTAAATTAAGCACTTCAATTTGCCAAAATTACTTTTGCTCTAAAAACACCTGTTGCCTGACAAGGAGTCCACAGGGAACCAGCTCAGGTTTCTACACTGGAAACATCTAAGACTCAGTGAAAATTCTCTCTATCAAACTGGCTGGGAAATACTAGTGTTGGCTTGGAAGGGACCCTTAAAGGTAATCTAGTCAAACCCCCTGCAATAAGCAGGGACACTTTCCACTTGATCAGGTTGCTCAGAGCCCCATCCAGCCAAGCCTTTAATATTTCCAGGGTTTGGAAACATTGGTCTCCTCTCTGGGCAACCTGTTCCAGCGTTTCAACACCCTCACAGTAAAAAATATCTTCCTTATATCTATTCTAAATTTAAATTTATCTTATCACAATGGGCCCTATTAAAAAGTTTGTCCTCATCTTTCTTATAAACCCCCTTCAGGTACTGAAAAGATGCAGCGAGGTCATCTAAAGCCTTCTCTTCTCTGGACTCAACAATCTAAATTCTCAGCCTTTCTTCACAGGAGATGCTCCATCCCTCTAACCAACTCATGGTCCTCCTCTGGACTCACTCTAACAGGTCCATGTTCTTGTGCTGGTACCCGGAGCTGGATGCAGGACTCCGGATGAGGTCTCACCAGAGTAATGTAGAGGGCCGAAATCACATCCCTTGACCTGCTGGCCACGGTGTTTTTGATGCATCTCAGGACACAATTGGTTTTCTGGGCTGCAGGTGCACATTGCTGGGTCGTGTCCAGCCTCTCATCCACCAGCACCCCGAAGTCCTTCTTGGCAGGGCTGCTCTCCATCTGTTCATCCTCCAGCCTGTATTGATACTGGTGGTTGTCCCTACCCAGGTATGGGACCCTGCACTTGGACTTGTTAAACCTCCTGACATTTCCTTGGGCACACTCCTTCAGCTTGTCCAGGTCCCTCTGGATGGCATCCCATCCTTTGGGTGTGTCAACCTCACCTCTCAGCTTGGTGTCATCTGCAAATTTGCTGATGGTGCATTTGACTCCTTCATCTATGTCATTTATGAAGGTACTAAGTAGTACTGGTGCCAATATAGACCCCTGAGGTCACTAGTCATTGATCTCCTCCTGGACATTAAGCCATTGACCATAGAGCCATTGACCATTAGCCTGGGGATGTGACCAGCCAACCAATTACTCATCCACCAAACATTCCACTTATAAAATCCATCTCTCTCCAATTTAGAGAGAAAGATATTATGGGGGACCATGCCAAAGGCCTTACAGAAGTCCAGATAGATGACATCTGTAACACTTCCCTTGTCCACTGATGTAATCACTCCATCATTGAAGGTCACCAGGTAAGTCAGACAAGACTTGCCCTTGGTGAAGGCTGTCTTATCTCCCTACCCTCCATGTGCCTTAACATATCTTCTAGGAGGGTCTGTTCCATGATCTTCCCAGGCACAGAGATGAGGCTGACAGGTTGGTGGCTCCTGGTGTCCTCTTTTCTACCCTTTTTTAAAATGGGTGCAATTTCCCCTTTTTCCAGTCACCTGGAACATCACCTGACTGATGTGACTTTTCAAATATCATGGAGAGGGGCTTGGCAACTATATTAGCCAATTCCCTCAGGACTCTGGGATGCATCTCATCAAGTTCCATAGACTTTTGCACAATCAAGGTTCTTCACATGATCATGAACCTTATCTTCTCTTACAGTGGGAGTGACTTTGCTTCCCTGGTCCCTGCCACAATCCACCTGAGAGGTGTGAGAAGGCAGGTTGCTGTTGAAGACTGAGGCAAAACAGCTGAGTACCTCAGCCTTCTCCTCATCCATTGTTATCAGTTTGCTGGTCACGCTCATTGTGGGGGTACACTTTCTTTTCTGGGTGACATAACTGTTATTCTTTGCATCCTTGCTAGGTTCAGCTCCAGATATACCATGGCCTTTCTGACTCCATCCCTACACAAACAGGCAGCATCCCAATACTCTTCACAAGATACCCAATCCTGTTATCCTCTGTACATGGAATGTAGGTAAGAGAGGTGGTAATTTGTGTTTTGGTAGTTCCTTGAGCTCATTTTTCAGCTGGCATGATGCAAAATGCTGCTCAGTGCTTCAGAGTGATGCAGAGCTGATTCACCCAGAGTGACTCACCCTCTTAAGAGGATGTTCCTTAGCTGTAAGCTGACCAAAAGTATCAGAGAAACTGCAAATTTTATGAGCAATGCAAATAAATGACAAAAAAACTGTTCAGAAAGTCATAATTTTGTCAAGAGATACTGCCTCATTTTTGCTGTCACAGCTGTTCTTGGAGTGACCCACCACAGGCAAAATGATGCAGAATAGCTCAGGCACCTGAATAGTGAAGGATGGGTAGAAGAACAGCAAATGCAGAGCATTTTGGCGGGAAGGTATTAGGCAGGAACTGCCTATATAACAAGTATGTGGGAAATCTCAATTTTGGATGTTCTTGCTAGTGTGAGGGGTGAAGGAGAGTAGGGGATGCTGAGGGTCACAACCTGTAAATCTGCCAAAGAAAGCATGCAGAGCACACTCCTTGCCTTGTGAGTCATTCACAGAACAAGCTTAACGTAGCACTAAGGGATAGTTTTATCATGTTACTATCTCATTTACTTTGGAGTTAGAGGTTTGGTGGCTTTCCTCTTTGTTTTCCTCTTTGTTCTCATAGTTTTTACAACTTTTAAATGTCTCAATTAACTTGAATTAAACTCCAAGTGCAACAGACCAGAGAGGTCATGAGCTTGCTAATTCTGCAACTTGCTTGTAATTTTTTCTTGGACTTAACGCTCCATTTTCAAAGCCTACATTACAGAGATTTAGAGTGGGTTTTTCTTTATTATTCAAGTCATATTTTTTTGTAGATAAAGCATTGTTCCACCTTTCCCCAGATCACAGCCATATTTCCTCGGTAGGGAAGAATTTCTCCATAAAACAACATTCTTTTCCCCTGTTCTATAACATGAGCAGAACATTTAAAGTATCAATATGCTGAAAGCTACTTCTATAACCCAGAAAATAAGGACTGAGCACCATAATAATTTGACTACAGATTTGATTTGTAAAGTCAAAAATTGACCTTTTCACAAAGCCGCTTCAGAAATAACGTTGAATTCACCATTTTTAATCAGGTAAAGTCAAAGAGAAAAAAAAAGTAACAGCTGGCATAATCTAGTAATTTATTTATGTATATAAGGCTGGATGTGATTTTTGCTTTATAAGAACCACATTTGTTTTCTACTGGTAGCATATGTGTAGTACAGTTTGCAGTGCCAATGACATTAACAAAATCTTGAAAGTCATAAAGCTTCTGTTCTGCCTGCTGTTGCTCACCTATTGTTCTGTCAGAGAGAAGAATATATTATCCACTTCCCTGTGAAGGAGCAGCAGTTGTTTGCACATGGAAGATTTGCATTGCATGGGATGCTTCCCTGCTGGTGTGTAGAAGGTGTTAATAATCTAAAGAATATGAACAGCTGTTATCTTTAGAGTAATTAGCATAATATTTCCTGATTGACTACACTAAGTATTCTTTTTTCTTCTTTTTTTTTTTTTTAACTGAAACTTCTATCGGAGTAATCCACTTATTCTTTTTTTTTTTTTTGAGATTGTTTCCAATTTATAGACTTAGAAAATTCATCAAATTAATATAAAAATCAGAAAGCAGATGCAATGACTCTTAAGTTCTATTTACTAAGATTCGGGGTGCTTTATTTTAATACAATGTGAAAATAGCATTAACATATAAAGGGCTACATCCGCAGAAGACCACATGAAAGAATGAGAGCTGAAAAAAACAATTTTTTGAGTTTCCCACTTACTTGTGACGACCTAAGTACCAAGTCTGGGTGCCCAGGTTCTCTAGGCAGCGCAAAAAGAGTATTGAACAACTTCAAGTAGAAGTACCTGGTAGAAAATACTGAAGAAACAAGTTCAACACTAAACATCCCTGAGATTGCTAGATGTCAAGTTTCAAGTCCAAGGAGCTCACTTTTGCAAGTTTTACTCCTACAAGAATTCTAATTTGTTAAATTGCTTCATTGTCTCAAATAATGAATTTTGAAATAATGAAGCAGGAAGAAAAATTATAGTAAAAACCTTCTTTCATAGAATCATTAGGTTTCAAAAAGACCTTTAAGATCACAAAGTCCAACTGTTAACTTAGCACCACCGTGTTTACCACTAAACCATATCTTCAAGTGACACATCCACACACCTTTTGAACACTTCCAGGGATGATGATTCCACCACTTCCCTGGCCAGCCTTTTCCAATGCCTGACAACCCTTTCAGTGAATAAATTTTTTCTAATATCTAATCTATACCTCCCGTGGCACAACTTGAGACAATTTCCTCTGTTCCTGGTTCTTTCTATCTATTCTTATAAAGTCTTCATAAAAGAGTTCAATTTGTCCAGATTGTTTTCCCAAACTGTAAGTGTTAGGTAGCTAAGGTGCACCTACACCAACATTTATGTTGGGTCTAGGAAGTGCTTTTGAAGAAAATCTGAAGCTTTGAGGTTCAGCCAGAACTGTGTACCTGGAAAGGGGGAGGTACCATGGGTCTCATAGGGAAAAGCAAAATTATTATTGGTTATTTAAAGGAATGGGGGGAATATGCAAAACTCCATAAGGGCCAAAGTCTGGATAGGAAGGGATAAAGGCGGATCAGAAAAACAGAGAGAAGGAGTCATAAGAAAACAGAGAGAAGGAGTCAAAAAAGGAACCTGCAGCATGCAAACAAGTTGCTGATCAACACAGTTACCTGACAAGAGCTGCCTCTGATCACTGCAGTCTCTCATGTCATCTTACAACATCCTGTTCCCAACTATTCAGTGTGTTACCTTGCTCTCTCTTCTGTGTGTATGTATTTGCATGGTAGATGTGTAATCCCCTAGTGACCTTCAAACTGGACAAGCTGACAAGTTAAAAATATTTTGCTTGGATCAGTGTCTACTTCCTTCTCTCCCAAAAAGGATTTGTTTCCTTTAAGTATTGTTGAACCATTACTAGATTATTAAGACACTTACCCAAACACACGTATATTAAAACATAATTAAACTCCTTACCATAGAGCAAATCCATCTGCTCCATTCTGGGGAATTCAGAGATATAACCTGAAGTGAAAGTGATAATCCAGACAACTCACAGGATCTGGAGAAGACACCTAACTTCATGGCATTACCAGAAACAATAGCCATCACACCAGTTGTGGTGGTAATACAATAACTATGAGTTCTATCTTATCACTATGGTCCACTGTAATCATACTGGCATTGCATCTGCCTGAGCATGTGTAGGCATGTTCAGCATTAACGACTGTTTCTGGGCAAGTCAGTATAATCGTCCTTTACAGTTAGAATTTGAACAAATTCTGTGTTAAAAGATCCATAATGGACCATGTGAATGTTTTAGGTCAGATGAAACCCACAACTGCTATTTATTTTGTATCCAGAGAGGGGCAACAAGGCTCATGAAGGGTCTAGAAAACATGTCCTAGGAGGAACAGTTGAGGGAGCTGGGTTTGGTTAGTGTCAAGAAGACAGGGCTCAGGGGGGAGCTCATCACTCTCTACAACTACCTGAAAGGAGGTTGGAGTGAGGTGGGAGCCAAACTCTTCTGCAGTGCCTGAAGTTGAGAGGACCGGGGGAAATGACCTTAAACTGAGACAGGGGAGATTCAGATTAGATGTTAGGAAAAAAAGTCACTGTTAGAGTGGTCGGTTATCGGAACAGGTTGCCCACAGAAGTTGTAGAGTCACCATCCCTGGAGGTCTTCAAGAGGTGTCTGGATCTGGCATTGGGTGGTATAAATTAGTGGTTACAGTGATAGTGCCATGTTGATGGTTGTACTGGGCGGTTTTGAAGGTCTCTTCCAACCTTGATGATTCTATGATTTTATTCTCTGTAGACAAAAGAGAGAGCTTAGAATGATGGTCTTAGGTGTGGGCACTGCACCCAGTAGTATCTAACATGAGTGATAGTTTATTCTTCCTGTTTACCAATTAACTACCATGGTCAGGGGTCCCCTCAGTAGTGCCTACAGGAACAGGCCTCCCAGCAACTTGAGTCATGGTAAGCAGACCATCAGCTGCATGAAGACTGTCTGTGCAAGGGATGCTCAGTCAGCTTCACTCTGGTTCCATCAGCCCCTAGGAGAGAAGCTGCAGTTGCAGAAGATCTACAAGACATATTTGCCCTAAAGCTGATCCTGTGAATCAGCTGATTCATTAGATGATATTAACCTCTTCTTGTTCTCAGGAAAAGATGATATCAGAATAACCAGAGGTGTTGTGGTCAGTTCTTACATTCTTCCCAGCTGGGGACAATGCCAGTGGTAAGTGCTATGTCAGTAAGTGGTATGACAGAAAGAAAACTGAGGTGGCATTTTCTTCAGTACATACACATCAAGAAAAAAGTCATAAACTTTCGTATTTAAATAAATCTACTAAAATGTACCAAATTACCAAGTATCATATTTCTTGATTTCTTATTGTAGAAAAAAATGTTATCTTAATGTGCTTGACACAAACATACTCATAAATACATATCTGGACTTAAAAACAGATTACTTGGAAAAAGAAGGAACAGTTCTGTCCCTAAGGAAAAAAAAATGAACCCAGAACTTACTCCCCAGATGGATAAATTAAGAAACCTCTTTGGATTATATCTCTTTGGATTATATCTGAAGTTCTGTGCAGCCTACAGGCTCTTGTTTCCTTCTGCTAAGATTGAGACATTGCAACTGGAGCAGAGGTGGGGGAAAAGCTGACTGACATTCATTATACATCAATACACTGATTGCAGAAGACATTTACTCTGTGATATGGCTGCAAGGTATCCAGAGTGTCCATCTGGATGTTGGCCTAGCTAATATCACCTGAATGCACCTTTGAAAAAAATGTATTTCTGTCAGAACAGATACATTTGTTAAAACCCCCTGTCCTGTGTATGTTTTGAGGGACACATAGGAGGATGTAGTGGACCCCACTTTTTACAGTAAACACTGTTGGGTAGTTGACAAAGCAATGCAGAAATAATACGCATGCAGAAATTCTAGTGAATAAGTTATATTTCCCACTCCACATATCTCTTCTCAAGGACTTAAAATTCAGTGCTGTCTTTGTGTTGTAGTAGGTCAGAGAGTTGTAATCATAACTCCTTCCCAAAGTGGTTTGTTACTGTTTCATATTCTGTATAAATATATTTTAGATGACAACTTGCAATATTCTATTTTTCTTCTATGCCATCTTTAAGACTTTTTGTCTTGAAAATATTTCATTTTTACTGCATGATTCAACAAAGACCTAAACATCAGGTTAGGTTTGCAAACCTGAGAATAAATGGATTTAATCCAGCTGTAACTGAGTAAACATATAATGTGTATTTGAAGCATCGTACTGGAACTCACAAGGAGTATTTTCTGTATATAAAGATGAGCACATACAAAATTTTCGAGTTTTTTCCTTGTCTATAAGCAATAATCTATCCCCAGCCTGGTTCGTACTTTTGTTCCAATTAATCTCTTTATTGTCACAAAAATGAACTTGTTCCTTAGCCTGTTCCTCAGTTCGCTCTGTCTCCAGCCTCCAGCTCTTGGTAGCTGTGCCTTGAATTACACTAAGAAGCACCATTAATCTTGTTCCATCCATTGTGTCCTCATTTTGCCCATAGCACCAATTTCACTTGAGATGCTGAGTTTGGAGACTAGCTTGGAGCTCGTACAATTGCTTTGGTAATATTTTGGATTGCACAGAATGAAAGGTGACAGTAGAACTCAGCACTTACAAATAAGCCAGCTCTAAAGTAATGAGACAGGAAGACTTATTCTATTTCAGAGACTCCCAGGTGTCACAAAGCTCCAGTCTGCTCTCACTGAAGGCAACAGGAACCTTTCTTTTGACTTTAATAGGAGCTGAATCAGTAGAGAGAATAAAGGGAAATCTGTAATTTCTGAAAGTAATAACCTTCTTTCCGTTGCAAGGATAAACTATTCAGCTTTCAGTCTCTCTCTGCACTCTTGTAGGTCTCTGTATTTTTGTTAGCTTGAATGGCATCCATTTCCATTAAGTGTTGTATACAATGTAAAGCCATTTGATTTTTCATTATCACGTCAGTATCAAATATAATTACTCATTTCAAAATATATCCAACCGTCACATAATTCCGGCTGGTAACAGGCAGGCATAGTTACACAAAAAAATTATTGAATTAAGCAATCATTTATGTAGCCACAATCTGGAGACAAAATACATTAAAGTCGTAAGTTTAAGCTAATAAAAGGACATTTCCCAAATCCTTATTCCTATAATAGACTTTAAAATATTTAATCTAATCTTAGAATTAATTTTACACTGTGTGAGAGACTGGATTATTACATTAATTATTGGCTTAGACCAACTCAAGTTGCGGAGGGTGGGAAGGGAGAGATCAAATTTCATGTAGTTGAAGTGGTGCCTTGTCCCAGATGGCAGCATCACAAGTCTCCCAGGACAGCCCAGAGCAGCTGTCAGTCACTGGACACCAGGAGCACTCCTCTATACCACACCTTGGAGCCCCTGACACAGACCCAGATTGGCTGGCATAATACAAGTACCACCTGGGGGCTGGGGAGTACCACAGGGGGGCCAAAGTTCAACCCTGCCACCTGGCCACGTGGAAGATGAACTCTCACAGGACTCCAGTGGTAGCTATAATTTTCTCTTTTTCTCTCTCTTTCTTTACTACTACTTCTTCTCCTAATCTCTTTTTAAAATATTTTGGGTAACAGGACCAGATGGACTGGATTTTGCTAAGTTGTGTGTATTAGCATGTGCTCAGTCAATGCTTTTTGGAATGCTTTACTTTGGTTGAATGTTACCCTTCAAACTTTTGCCAAGTACTCTTATTCTTCTAAAGTTTGCCAATAGAAGTACCCTCTGATAAAATGTGTGCATCTTTTCTCCTATGTGATTTCTCTTAAGTTGTTAAAAGAACTGAAGGCTCTTCCAAAAATTCAGCAGGTGAATTTTTGGAGCCTTGTATATTTTTCAAGTAAACTCCCTTTTTTGGGTCCATGCTCCGGTGCTGGGGTCCTACACACTGGTAAATGTAAAGTTAAAAAAATAAATCATATTCCTGCCAATTTATTTGAACTATCAGCCTAGGTCAATCTAGCTTAGTCATGTTTCCACTACAGCTTTGGAATAGATTTAAGCAAACTCATCAGTAAAAGAAGTCACAGGATATCTTCTTTACAAGCTAAATATACAGTGCTGCAGTACTTAAAAATCAGGAGAGACCAGAGGACAAATTGCCATGTTTCTTTCACTGAAAAAAATTGCTTTGCAGTTACCCATCAAGAAAAATAGGCTAATGTATCTTGCAAACAAAATTGCTTTTGTTTTTACTAGTTTCATTATTATTCCTCAATATCTCAGTTGAAGACAAGTGGCACATTAAACGAAAGAAATGAGGTAGTTGGTTCTTGTAGGTTCTGGGTCTTTCCTATAACCTATTTAGGTTTAGAAATGATATTCTCCAGTTTAGTGTTCCCTCCCACTGAATCACTCTAAGCCATGCACCAGTTGCTCACTCTCCCCTTCCCCTGCAGCCGGCTGGAGAGGAGAATTGGAGGTACAAAAGGTAAAGGTCATGGGTTGAGATAGGAACAATTTACTGGAAACAGCAGTGGAATGAGAAAATGAACAGTAACTGCAGCAATATTAATAACAAATGTAGAAGAGGCAAGCTGTTTTTACACAAGTGCTCACAACTGTACCATGCAGAGCCTGACAATACCCAACCACTGCCATGCTACCCTGACCTGGAAGGGACTGCTTCCCCCATTCCTGGACAATGACACGAGGTGGTATAGAACACCCTCCAGGTCATAGCCTTCCCCCATCCTGGCTACTGCAAAAATTAACCCTGTCCTGGCCAGAACCAGGACACCTATTAAATCACAGATTTTTTACCCTACAACCATCTATGTCTTTAAAAAGGACTAAATAATTTATTTCAACCATCTCAGCCACTTACTGATAAATTGATATTGACCTGTGTTATTTTTAGACATGTGGGAAAATATCCAGAAAATATTGAAAGCCACAATGTTTGTGAACAAAATTAACAAACACAACAGGCTGTCAGAGCTCTCTTGCTGAGATGTTTTAATGTAAGTATAGCCATAGTGCAATTATTTTCTGAAATAACTAACAGTTAATGTAGAGAAGCTTTTAGAAAAGTATGTACAAAAGGGAAACAAAGCACTACCAGCAACAATTTATGTTGATTCATAGTCTTTACGGCAAATGAGGCAAACATTTAAATCAATGCTCACACAAAAGTCCATACTCAACTCAGCAAAACATCATCGGTAAATGACCTTTCCTGTGTGAGTTGTGTGTATTGATGTTGTGCAATTCCATGTAATGCATTTGCCATGATTCAGTTTCAGTCAATTCAGTAAGTCCAGGACACGTACAGGAAAGCTACATATTCAGAGGACAGCACACACTGACATAGTTCCACGAAAGTGTCAGTTCAGTAAAGTGTTTAAAGATGAGATTAACTGCTAACACGCAAATAAACTGCCTCCAGACTTAGAACCACACATCCAAATGAAGGCATTTGCATCTGAAATAACGTAAATAATTTGCTTTGCCAATGAAAATTTGATAGACTATATGAAGGCACATAATAAAAGAGAAGGGGATCCCAGCACTTTCCTGATGTGATTTCATTGGCCACATCACAGTAGTATTTGATGTTTTACTGGAAGGTCTGGCTAATAAATAATGCTAGTATGGTTTACAATAAGGGTGTTTCTATACATGTCCTCATGACCATCAGAATTCTAGGCAATAAAACATAAAAGTAGCACTGGCTTTTCAACCTACTGGATGACTATGTTTATGTACACAGAGCCAGCGTAAGCTCTGTATGTGAATTTTTTCTCATGAAAGCGCTATTTTGTGGATCTGAGAAACTCCAAAAGTGTCAAGTCCTTGGCTGAGTTAGGGTGAATTTATCTCAGAACAAGAGTATATTGATAAAAGGACATTATTCAATAGTTCTGTATATCCCCATGGATTTAGCCCCATGCCCATTGCTAGAATCAGATGTATTATTTTTGGTTTTCCCTGGATAATTGCGTGAACCCAAACACATTAGTATATAGATTTTAGTAAGAATTGTTCACATAGACCACATAGAAAAGAGAGGGTTATTCACTGGAGAAAAAAATAAGTTATATATTTGGTAATAAGTGAATCATACATATCTTCAGTTAACTTATTTTTGGCAGAACGATAATGGGAACTTCAGGCTGAAAATGAAAGAAATCTTACAGTTCACTTAAGTGAACTGATTGTCCAATCAAAGTCAAAAGATTCATATCCTGTAGCAGAGGAAGAAGTAGAAAAAGTAAGTGTAGGAGTAGTGTTGAGTGTGTTAAAGGCTTACACCTGGTTGTTTATTTCTTCAATAACTTACAGCAATAATTGACACATCAAATAAAATATATAATTAATTCAGAGCCACACACCATTTAATCAGTTTTTATGTATTAAATAAATTACTCATAGTTCATGGCCTGTTTCATGTTACTTCACACAGTCCTAGCATCTACTTACATTTCTTTTAGTTTCATAACACACTGACACATAGTAAATACAGCTGTTCTGTTTGCACTTTCCAGTTTCATCTCATTTGTTTAGCAAAACTTGTGGAGGTTTCATTTTTATATCATGACTTTGTCAAGATGAGTCTTGCATTTGTAGCCTGGAGAAATATTGGCTCAATCCTGCTGCATGACGTCATTCCACTATAATAAAATTCTTAAACAAGTGTGTAGCCTTCATGTAATTCAGAAAGTCTGTATCAAGACTAAGCTCTTTTAAGATTTTTCTTGATTTAGCTCTATGGTTGAATTTAAGACCAAAATAAATATTGTTTTCCACTCCAGAATGGGTAATTTATAAGGCTTTATGTTTTACGTGTATTTGCATTTTATCTCTAGTGAATACCCACAAGTATTAAAACACTGGCAGTATTTAAATTCAGGTGTCTCATTTCAAGGTTCTCTGTAAACTTGCAGTAATAACCTACCCACTGTTGATTATTTGCTCATCTGAGTATAAGCAACAGTATAAAGAGCAGACACATTTATAACAGCGTGTCTGAAAAAAATCCCAGGCTGCCCAAATCTTTAGGACTAGCCTGTTTCAGGCAAATTTGATTGTCCAAGCCAATTTGTCCATATCAATCCAGCTGTGGCATAAAGAAGACATGCATATACAAGCCTGGCTGCTGCCATGGCTGAAATCACTTTGCCCACACTTAAGTAGCTTTGGAGCACTTCCATTGCCAACATGAATGTCATGTCACTCAGAAGCACGAAGAAGAGGCAAATAGCCCCCTTCTTTTGGTATTCTTTTTGTCACTACCCAATTCAAGATACCCTGTGTGTAAATGCTACTGAACTCAGTGTGACCTAAGGGCTTGGTCACTAATGAAGAAAGATAGTGAGTTGAATCATATTTATGCATACCCACGCAAGGGCCGAAAGGCATAGAATAAACAAGTTGTGGAAAAACCGTGTGGAAGTAAAATGGTGAAAAAATAATATAGTCAAGCATATATTGATTCTCTGATGAGAAAATAGAGGTGAGGGCTTTTTTTAGTCTTTCTTCCACGAGAAAACAAAGTATTTCTATTCTCAACTTGAGTTCTTATTTTCGTAAATGTAGAAAACTCTTCCAATCTGTCAGTGTGAACAAATTTGATCCAAAATTTAAAAATTGTCCAGATCACACACAGATACACACCAGAATCTCATAAGCCACATATCCTTACAAAATCAGGCTAAAAACTGAAAAGGTAATTACAGAAGAATGATACGTTAAATTATCTAAACTAAGCAGAATTTCTGCTTTGAACAGCATCAAAAAAATCTCATTTTTGCCGTTCTTGCTCTGAATGGAGTTGCTGCATTTTCAGTATTTCAAATCTGTATTATAATTTCACCTTATTTGTTCCCAAATCTGAAGAGGAGAATGTGTGCCTGAAATAACTGAAACCATGTTTTTTGTGGTGACAGAGCTGTTTCTTCACCACTAAAATAGGGATATTAATTCCATTCTACTTACACTATTAGAGTATAGTAATAAGTTGATGTTAATATACCTCTGACAAAAAAGCAGTACAAAGAGTTGCTATTAAATTGTCTTTATGAAGCCCTGAAGACATTTCCCAGTTGTATATGAAAGGGTTAAAGGCAAAATTCTATACTCAGACCGGTTTTCTTTCTGTTCTCCTATTTGTCCATAAAGATAGCTTTAATTAGTACTTGCCTGGAAACAATTTTGGTATATATTAACTAAAAAGTGTAATCAGTATGAAGAGAAGCTGATGAATAGTTACAAAAATAGCATCCAAACATTAAAGTTGCTTTCATAAAAAAAAAAAATATTATATGAGATAGTACAGAAGTGTTGCTATGTGGCTACAGTGCTCTATCTGCATGTCACTTTAACATGGCAGCAGGAACAGTGGTTACTTCATATTCAAGAAAATTTTTCAGGGTGCACACAGAGCAACCAGAGCTGAGCCTTACATCTCAGATTAAATTTCTCTCCATTTTAAACTTGTGACCTATTTCAATTGTATTCACGCCATTTCCCTAAGTAAAGAAAAAATTATGAACAAGGAGTTACATTTGCTCAATACTTAAACTGCATTGCTAGATTTCCAAATCTTATTATAATTTTTATAGAGGGTATTGTCTTAATATCCTGCTTGTACAACTAAGTGATCAAATGAGAATTTAATAATTTTTTATTGATGTTTCTTGCCTCTAATTAGGCAAGTTTTAGTCCAAAAGAGTACATGAATTTGTACTCCAGAAGAAAAAAAAGTAAAAAATTAGAATGTGTATATGTAAAGACAATCTTCAAAGTATATGGGAATTTGAGAAAGTAGGGAGTGTGGCACTGTATGGGACTGGGAAAACTGCATATATCAACAAACACTAGTCTCACAGTACCAAAGGCATCAGTTCAGGCAATATCCAAGCCTACAGCCATTTCAACTTCCCCATAAAACCCCCTTTTTAGCAAGTGGGAAGGTGTAGCAGACAACAAGGAGTGACAAAGACAAGGGAAGTGAACTGAGATGAACATGGGAGGTGAGCAGAAGAGTTGAGCAGAAGACTGTGACAGCACAGAAAGGAGGAGGAATGTGCTTAGCTGGAAGAAGACATAAAAAACTGTGTGTTTGCAAAAGGAAGGAGAAAAGCAAAGTGAGAGCAAAAATTGGGGTATTGAACATTACAAGATTGTGATAAAAGCAGTGTGTGAAAGGGTCTGTAGGAAAAGGTAAGGACTACTAATCTGAGAATTGATGCCAATAATCATAAGCAGATGACAAGTGCCAGAGTGACAAACCAAGTCCCCTGAGCCTCTCCACAAGATAAAGAGCAAAAATTCAAAGAGGTGAGCATAAAATACTAAATATACAATATCAAAAAAAAAAAAAAAGTACAAATTATTACCACTTTCTTTGGGAGATGTGAAGAGGAAGTCACAGGAAAATGAAATTACTTAAAAGATCAAGATACCTATCTTCTGCACAATGGGAATTCAGTATGAACTTCTGTGGCTGTGAATACAGGTAATTTACAGCATTTATAAAGTGCTAGAAAACAATGATTTTAGGGTTTTTACTAGAATTTTGGCACTAATGAAGGGAAGAGGAACACATAAGTCCTAGGGCATAGAGACATCTGCCTCTATCCACAGAATGCCTGTGTTCTTTAACGGTTCAATCTGTGCCTTCAGAAGATGAGAAGGGATCAAAATAAGTTACTTCTAACTACCTAACGCTTCTCACAAAGGAAAGCATTTCAGGCAGATGGAGTGAAAACTGGTACTTATTCTAGTCTGATAGCTGCATTGCTGCATTAGTGTGGTTTTGTGCTTGAGCTAGCAGCCTGCAGAGAGCATATCATTCATTCTTAACTCAGGTCCAAAGTTAAATGGTGCATTTATACTCACAAAATGCTAAAAACAAGCTAGTTAGTCAGATCTGAGTCTGTAGGCATCAGTTTGGGCTCTTGTTCATCATATACCCCAGTGCCTACAGGAGTTCCTGTGTTATCCAACAATTGCAAACTCTAAGGAGAATTAAATTCTTGAAGTTCCATATGAGAGTGGACTTATATTGATCAACCTCTTCTTTAAGTTAATTATAGTGAAATATTTTGTGTCCCTAAAGATAACAACATTTTTGTCCTGGAGATCAGACACCACTCAGGCTCAGGTATCAGTGCCTCTCTCATTTAGCCCAAGTTCTTCACTGTTCCACCCTTTCTAAGTTGTTGCTGATTACCAGGGATGCCCAAGGACACTTTATACTGACAGTGTTTGACACCCTGTAACTGACACTGCCTACGGGTGGGCAATATTTGGCAAAGATAGCGTGATCTCTCAGAGTTCAAATAAATGCCTCCTAATGTATCTTTTGCTATATTCCTTCCATTCCATTTGGTCTAGGGAAAAGAGTTCCTTATATAGATAAATGTTTTTAGTGGGACTGCCTCTTCATAACCAGTAGGTATATCTGGCAGGGAGAAACCATGCTCAGACATGTTAGGCATGTACAATTCATATTATAAACTGGCTGTGAAATTACTTGTAGTTATTTGCTTTAGTTTCTTTTTAATTCACACCCCAACATTAATCCTTTCAGTCACCTCAAAATTCCTTTCTACTCTTGTAGAGCTGAACACCTAGCCAGCCTTCCACCTTGAACAAACAGTGTTCAGGGTTTTAATATCTCATGCCTGTAATTTTTGGGGGTGAATTTCGTCATACCAAGTGCGTTATGGACTTTGAAATCCCAGGGAACTTCAAGATTTCAACAATGTCCAGTGGTTGCTTCTTTTTCCTCTTCCTCATTCTTGGTCACTGCTTGACAAGGTCTGTGACTACGGCTTCATTAGCAATCAATATAGGGCAGGAGGAGAGGACCCTGTAGAGAGCTGATACTGAGTACTTGATAACCCCACTATATTCATTTCAGGAGGAACTCCTTCAGACTGGCTTAAACTGTTGCTCCAACATGGTGCCACATTAGCAATTAGTTGGGCATGTTTTGCTTTAAATCAAACACTTTACTTGAGTGCAGTTTGCACATTTGTATTGTTGCAGAATATGAACTATATGAAGGTAAATATGGACAATATAGAGATTTTCTTGAAAAGCACATTCTGATCCAAATGAAGTAATTAATATAAATGTTTCTTACAGCTTTTGCCCACTAGAGAGATACCACAGGTAAACCCTATTGTATCTTGTTCCCTTATAAGGAACAAGTTAGGAGTAAGAAACAAATCATCTCATTTTCAACCCCAATTCTTTCTCGTTTCAAGTGTTCATTGTGTAGCAATAGCAGTCTTACTGATATTTTAAACTGGACATGTAAGTCTTAGTAGGGCATATTTCAGTAGCTTTCCCATCACAAACTCATAACACACTAAAATAATGAAGTCATGACACGTGTCCTTCTCATTGTATATTGTGTCCTTTGGAGAAATCAGGGTCTTTTTTAATATGAATACTGGAGAGAAAGCAGAATGATTGACAAAATTTCCTCTGTTGTACTCTGGATATAGTGTTGTATATTTAAACACAAGAGAAGTATAGTTTGCTTTTGAAAAATCTGATGAAAAGCACTGCAGTGCAGGATATATTAAGAATGAGGAACAAATTGGATGATGCAACATCATGATGATTTGTATGCCAGATGCTCCTTTGGAATAGAAATTTTTGATGGATCTAATACTTTTGTTTGAACATGGACATTGCGAACTAGTAAAAATTATTACAAGAAAATATGTGAATGTGGTGATTTTTCTAAGTCCCAGTCTAACCAAATGATACAGTCCTTTAAGCTGCTCTGTGGATTCTCAGCAGTGTAATGGAAACTCATTTTATAGCCATGTTTCAGGGGAGACAGACAAAGATTTAAAAAAACCAATTACTTGCTTCAAAATTTTATACAAGCTGAAATGTTAGTCCAAAACACGGTGCATCTCTGTGTTTGGGAGTAACTTGGTTTTCCTAGCACAGGTCCAACTCTACTTTGCCCTTGAGATCACCCTTGAGAAGAGCTAGCTTCACATGAAATTGTAAAATCATTTTAAGCTTTCTTAGCAACTAAGAACACTTCCTAATTACAGTTCATTTGTTTTGCTGGAGAAGACAGAAATGAATCAATGCATGCTACAGACGATGTCCTAAGCAGACTTTGTCAAAAACAGCACACTGCTTGCATCAACAGCTTTTAAAACTGTCAGGCCTGAATAGATCCTATGGCTTTTGTGAATCTTTCCTATCCTTGCCTTGGCGCTAGCTATTTGTAAACTGTGCTCTCATCCCAGGTGAACAATGCATTGTTCTTCATTAAGGTGCTTAATATGTGCTGCGTAAACATCAGAACAGTCTCAACCACCCTGCACTAGAGTGTCTTTCACAGCTTCCATGACAGTCAAAGAAAACTGAGACTTAACTTTGAATTCTTTTTCACCTTCTACAGTTTTCTCCATTCTGTTTGTTTGTGGGCACAGGAGCATGTGTGCAGATCCATTTTAGAGGGCTGAGGTATGCAGTCGTTTTGACAGTTGTTTTCTGATTCACTGTTGTCCAGAGGTTGAGTGACACTTCACCATGATGCCAAGAGATGCACTGCCGTAACTGGCTTCATTGCAGAAGACAACTGCAGCAACTCCAACCAGGCTACTTAGATCTTCTCCATGACAATGTCATATTTTCTGGTCTTTCCAAGATCTGTATCAGTGGTTCCTTGTTCTTTCCCCACGATCCAAATCTTTAGCTATACCAAAGGTTCTTGCTACTTTTTAAGCCTCGAGCAGTTACTCTTATAAGTCATGATTCTGCTTTTGTTTGCTGCCCTGGGGAGTTAGCTGGACGCTAAATGTAATCTTTTTGGAAGGGCACCAGGGACACGCCCAGGTTTCATTCCCTCTTTGAATTCAAGGGGGACTTCCTCTGCAGAGTTTTTCCTCTTCTTTTAGATAAAAAAGCAGTTGAACCTATTTTACCGACAAATTCTTCAATCCCAACTCTGTGAGATGCAACTTGTCACGTAAGAAACCATTCAAACTGGACACAATTTAATTACCCAGGCTTTTCAACTTTTGAGCAGAATCATTACATTCATTCTGGAGAAAAAAGAAAGCCATTTGCTTTTCTAAAGAGAAATGTCAGAAAATGAGACAAAACACACATGTACATTATTCTGCTTAGCCTTGATCTATTCCAGACAGCTCACTTTGCTCTCCATGAACTGGTGGATTTTTCTAATATGGAAAAATTACAGAGTTCTGTGTTCCTACTTTTTCATTAATGAATATCACACAGGAATCCCAGAGCTTACAACACAATGGAAAGTTCACCCCACTTAAGAGACAGAACAGAAAGTGCCTAATAAAATCAAATCAATATAAAAAATAAAATAAAATAAAATAAAATAAAATAAAACCCCTGCATCAGCTAACTTGAATGATCAATAAAAACCAAAAGAGCTTTTAGGGGGCAGTTTATAGATCACAACCAGGAGTTTAAACAGAGATTTTGCATTCTCTCTCTGAAATTACTATTTGGACTCAGTGTACTGACAGCAGGTTTGTGGAAAAGGTTGTTATATCCCAGAGTTTGTTTGCACCACAGCAGTGGGGTGCTGGAATTTTTCAAAGACAGAACATTTGACATAGTTAACATTACATAAGCTTTATTTATTTATTTATTTATTTTTACAAAGGTCATTTCTGGATTTAGCCAGAGCCATCTCAGTAAAATGTAATCTGATTCCTCCCAACACACATTCTCACGAAAAAACATTTTTCTGGATGTGGGGGGAAAACTCCAACAGTTTTTTGTCTGTGAAGCCATTGACTTCAATAGCATTGAACTTGCTTGTTCCAGGATCCTGTGCCGTCTGGGTAGTTGAATGGTATGATGAAATTTTGTGCAGTTACAGACTACGATTAACAAAACAACAAAAGCAAGGTCTGTGTCTTCCTGTTGCTTCTTTGTTCTTCATTATCTAACTGATATATTCTCAAAAAGAGCATCGGGTTGAACAGAAACACAGCTGTCAACAGGAAACTATGCAAAAAGAACATGAGTAGACCTTCTGAAAAAGGCGCTCGGGTGTTAGGAAATGCCCATCACTGTCTCCAGCCCTCTTTTTAAATCTTCCTCTGTTTTGTGTTTCGGACATAAGAGAGTTAGACTTGTTGGAAACCAAGAATTCTGAGTTATAATCCTTTTCCTCCCGCCAGTGTCCTCTGCTGCTCTCCTGGGTCTTTACTTCATTTGTTTCTCAGTGAATGATGGATAATAATAGTTAATTTTTGTGCTTTTAAAGGATGCCAGGGACTTGATTAGAATAATATTTTTGTGGCAGCATGGATGAGAATGGTATCTGAGATCATCCTTGTTCTTATCAAAACTTTAGTTATGCATTATTTCCCTAAATTTGCTTTCTTTTTGGTACTAGTTCTGTCTTACAATTTGTTACTCCCTTGTGCCAAATGACAGGTTTCTGCATGTTCCTTCATGCTTCTCCTCTTCTGTGTTTCATTCATGTTTATTTCTCTACCAGTTGACAGACATTCCTGAATGTTAAACTGCAAAAGCTAAGTTACATCTCACATTCCTCTTACAGCAAGTTCATACTGCCAGCAATACTGTAAAATATCCATCAGAAGGAAGCCATGGAAATTCCTTTTCCCCTAGCACTCCAATAATTCCTCTTACCTCTCTAGGCATTCAACAACAACTGTCCTGTAAAAGGTCTGTGATTTGCAGTATGTCTATTAAAAATATTACAATATGGTTTATTCTGAGGAGTAGCTTTGGCTTTTCAGCCTGTAGTGGTTTACTCTAGGAAACTGGAGTCACCTTTGCAGCCCAAGGAATGACATTAATGCACACAGAGAAGCTGAGTCTCTTTCTTCAGAGCCTGAAGAAGTGACTGTGCTGCTTATGTCTACTCCTGAGCAACCTAAGCTGGAGAAGTCCAATCTTGCCCTGCTGCTGTCAGAAAGATACAAGAAAAAATAAGGGAAAAGTAGGTTTAGCAACAGAAGAAAACTGTATTTAAAAAAAAAAAATAAGAAAAATAACTGTCAAAAAGATCCCATTATTTAAAATTAAGATTTATGAAAGCCAGGTGAAATAACCTTCTGTACTTGGAAGAAGTAATTGGAGAAGACAGGTGAACTTTAAATATATGTTTCTGTAAGAATAATCTATGGTAATTATGGTGAAGAATGCAAACTAGCTAGGCACACTGACAGTCAGCAGAACGGTGTATCTGCTGTTCGTAGGTTATACCTGTTCATAAGCTGTAACTGGAAAGGAGCAGCTGCTTTTCATTGTTCTAATGTTCAGACAAGCCAATGACTATATACAGAATCTCCAGAGATGTTTATTAAACTGGCATTTGCAAATGTCATACATTTTTTTATCTCTACTGGTCACTCAAATATTTCATTAAAGTCATGAACAAAAGGTAGGACAGTGAGAAAAAAACAGGAACATATAAATGAAATATAAGGGAGTTTTCTAGCCCCAGAGCATTTCTAAACAAGATGCACTGGCATTAATTAAGACTCAGGGTTCCATCCCAACTCAAAGAATATGATGCATTTTATAAATCAGACTAAGAACATATTTCAAATTTCGTAAGACAATCAATCACGTGTATTGGTCTTCTTTTCAGAGAAAAAAAAAAAACAATGGCAAGAGATTTTTCTGTTCCTAGTGTATGGAAGTTTTCTTAGAAATATTGATATGTCCTACATTAGCTGCATTGTAATGATATCTCTTAACTTTTGTTACTCTAACACTCCTTTCCTAACACTTTTCCCTTTTAGGACCTTGTTATCCATTGGGTTATATCTGGAGTTTTCCTCTCAGTCAGCTGGATGGGAAAGAAAGTGGAGTAATCAGCTATTAATCAGAGAAGGTCGTGGAAGTACCCCCTATACTTTAACAATTTCTGTCAGGGTTGAAATGTTCTACTTAGTTTCATAAATGAAAAGGAGTTAACCTCAGATTACTTTCTATAGAGCTCTGCAGAAAACTGGCAGAACAGAAAAATTGTTGTGGTAAATCATCACAGTTATGGTTGTGTTGTCTGTAAGAAAAAATTAGGATGGTCTGTCACTGGAACAGGCTCCCCAGGGAAGTGATCATGGCACCAAGTCTGTTACAGTTCAAAGAGCATCTGGACAATGCTTTTATTAGCATGATTTATTTTTAGGCAGTCCTGTGAGGAGCATGGAGTTAGATTTGATGATCCCTATGTGTCCCTTCCAACTTGAGATATTCTATGATTATATGACAAACCCTTCACATCTGGAAATCCTGCCATCTACTGTGTACACTGCTTCATACTTATTCAGACCTCATGCTTCACTAAAGATGCTTAAACGTTACCACAGAAACAAACTTTAGAACTATGAGATCAGAAATAATTTTCAACCTTACCAACAGTGCAAGGAACACAGTGGCTCAGAGCATGACATGAGAAATGTCACTCTATCTTAACCTATTAAGCTTTATTAGCTCACTGTTTTAGAGGTTATTAACCTCTCCAGTGTATAATTGGCACAACAGTAACATTTATGTAGTTATGAAAACCGTAGGTGATTCTTACATTACCTCTTCAGATGTCTTTATTCCTCTTTACCAAAGTAAATAGATCTAGAGCTGTATTTGAAACATCTTGTGCAACTCTTAGTCTATGTTTTGCATAAACCAGTAAAAAAACCTTCACATAAAAGTACACCTGGTTTGAACAAGCTGTAGGTACTGGTGTTATTAAAATAATACACTTGGTATGTTTATTTTTCTTAAGCAGTGTTTCCTCAGAAAACAAAATGCAGATGTAACCTTGCTTTTTAGTGGTATCCTTGCTTTACAGATAACATGAAACTAAGTGGAAAACTCCAGCCATGTTCATCTTGCCTTGCTTTAGGCAATTACAATGGACTCTGCAGAATAGATATTTGTATCAGGATTTTGCATTTTTATCATGCCTCTAAAGGGTCTGTTTCCCTCTAGAGACTATAAAAGATATATGAGGTTGGTAGCCTAGATATAGACACATAGGATGCAATTCAGTTACCTAAAAAAAGGTGCCTATTACCATTTCAAATCTCAAATTTCAAATTATCTCACCTTGTTTCCAGACCTGTCCTTCTGTAGGTCCTGTATCATACCTAACAGGCCTGTGCAGAACTTTCAGATAATACTGGATAAAATACAGATAAAAATGGGGCTAGACAGCTCTGTCTGGCAACTGAAACCTGCTCCTACACTTTAAACCTCTGAAATTTGATTAAATGAATCCCACCATTTGCTTTACAATTGCACTGGTTGGATCCTTAGAGAACGGGTACCAACATATAAGTGGAGCAAAGCACTGGATGCCACAGAGACCTACCTAAACAAAAACAACCAGCACCCCTTTAGAAATCATACAGTGTCTGAGATGTGTGGGTAAGGCTTGTAAAAATGGCAGGGGTGTGGGTGTAGCGCCGTATCCTCCAAGAATGGCATGTTGGATGGGTAACAGCCAGATGGATACCTCCAAAAAGCTGAAACACAAGTAGATGCCAATATTTCGACAATTGAATTATTGCCTGTGGGGAGCATTAGGCCTCACTTTCTGACATCATCAGGTATCTATGTCATAGATATCAGCCTGTATGCCATACATCTAAATTCTCATTATCATCGGTGGTAATCTATATCTTCACATAGTCATCCATAGCTAGGTCATTGAACTAATCAGTAAAGATGGAGAAGCCTTAAGACAACTGTTCAGGTGACAAAACATTGGCATCTGTGCCATTGTTGGAGAATGAGATGGATATCTCACTTGAGTACATCTACTCTACCGGCTCCATCCTACAAGCTTAGACATCTGTCTCACGTATAGGCACCTACTGTGCCTGGAATTCAGTATCTCAATTCATACTTAAACCTGATCCCTGAATCTGTGGGTTTTCTTGGATCTCTTTATAGTTTTGTGCCTTTAGAAATGCATGAGATCAACTTTCTACATCTAAATATTAATGTCAGTTCTGTCAAATCTCCCAAAATTCTTGTGCAGCCTGTGTTCCTCTAAGGCCAAGAAAATGTCTCTCTTCAAGTTCTAGTGGAGTAAATGTGTTATCTCTCATCCAGGGACTTCATTAGTTGATTTCTTTGTGTAACTGTGGAACCAGTCCTCTGGACTGAATCTGATGTCCTATGATGTTGACAAGAGGTGATCAGCTGTTCTTGTCTTTACCTTGTTAGTCACTTGTTATCACCACTTTAAATCCCTTTCCAGCATGAGATACATCCTAGCACAGAACAATTTGGTGATTACAAATAAAGATGAAATCCAGATTTTGTAAATTAGAATTGAGAAATCTATACAGAAGCACTGGTGTGCTCCATCTGATATACACACCTGCTCACTTGTTACAGTCATGGCCACTATAAATGAATCTTTGTGCCAGAGAACAGGAATGTTCATGCATTACTCAGTTACATGGAGAATAAGTAACCACAAAAAGTTCCGGCTCCTTTTTTCACTTGAATGGCTTGTGTGCCCCTTCCCTTTCAACCTTCCTTTTCAATCCCATGGCTCTGCAAAATGAAAGAGAAGTAATTTTAATTTTAAGAATGCAAGAAAGTGTTGCTTGGCAACGCCATGGATAATAGCTGGTCCCTGTCTGACCTGGATCATGCCTCTTCAGAAACATTTTATCTAGAGGTATCCCTTTTTAACCAAGGGTTGTTATTGAGATTCTTTTTTGTTCTTCTGTAAGTTTTCTTTCAAAATAACGCAATAGAGAAATCTTTTGGTTTTCTTTAGGAAGTGTTTGTACTTCATGTAGAATTGATAAGGGGAAAATTTGTTAAGAACTTCTCCATGCACAGTTATTAGCACAACTGTTACAGCATACAGAACTTCCTCAGCACCATTATGTACTCTTTACTTCTAAAACTGGTATTTATTTTTCATGCATTTCCACTAATTACTAATGCTACAGTTTTTGTACAAAGCAGGGGATCCACTATATCTTCTGTCTTCCCTGATAACAGGGCCATTCTTCCATTCTTCAACAATTTGTTTAAGAAAAGGTAGTGATTTCTGTGGAAAAATTCAGCACATTTATTTCAGTTGTTAATGAAAGTTCAATTGTTACTGAAGTGTGTGTCATTTCCCAAAAAGTATTTTGCGGGATCATTCTTTAAATTACTAACTTTGCAGAATAGGTCAAGCTGAAAAAGATCATAGAGAGTAGCTGGTCTAGAGCTCTAGAGAAAAGCTCTCAAGATGAGTGTTAACACGAAGGTACTTTCTTCCATCAATACCAAAGACATTTTAGGTTTAAATTCAGGGAAGGTAAGTTCTCAGAGAGTGGATATTACTCTTTCAAAAGTGACATGGACACACAGGCTAAGAAGCTACTCTTCGAATTTGAACCTCCTCTATTAACGCAAAAGTAGGTTAAACTAAACAAGCAGGTCTGCAGATGCTACAAGGAAATACCTCGAGATGGAGAGATTGAAATGTCTGAAAACTACTATCACTAAACTCAGAAAACACTATCAGTCTAAACTACTCTATTCAAGAAATGGTTTCTTCGCAGGTCCAGTCCTTAAATCTTCTCAATGTAATCACATAACAATTCTTCCTTACTGAGTCTCCTTAGACCATTGAGAAGTCCTCTCAGCAAGTCCTATCTGAGCAAGGAAGTTACCAAAGGTTGTAGATACATTACCATAGCTTTACAGTCTGAAAAATCTCTCTCCTTTTTGAGTGCTAATTCCATATTTCAGTTTATAATATCTGCTACAGGATCAGGTCTGGGTTTCCATTCTTTTTGAAGAAGATAGAAACCTTTGCAGTGCACGCATTATTCTCATTAAAGTTAGACTTCTCAATTCACAGAAACTAAAAGAAAAAGATACACTCTGAGTGCAAAGTTTTATGTGCATGTTGATTCACTGTTCAAAAGGAGTTATTGTTACTGAACTACAGCATTTTTTAAAAGTCCATTATGGAATACTTTTTGCTGAATATATTTACACTGTACATTCTCCAGCTTACAAACTGCCCACAGCTGGAAACTGTGGACTTGGAGTAGATTAGAAGATATTTTTAAAGTTTAGGGTAGATTTAAATATCAGATTTGCACCAGTGTCCACTGAAACATCCTTAATGAGTCTCCAGGGTACAATAAACTGTAGTTATTCTCCACGATTTTCAATAAAAAGCCACAATTAACAAAGCAAAATAGTCTCATTGAGAGACCGATATACTTTTTTCACTGTCCATCTATTTCACTCAGAACCTCAGGTAATCTCTACATGGAACATAACATTACTTGTAAGTCATAATATAACTAGTTAGGGTGGTAGAAAAGAAAAAAAATATGTAAAGCTCTTCTGACATGAAGATGTTTTATTGGTTATCAAAGAATTCAAACATTACCCAAAAAAGCCTACTATAATAACAATGTAAGAAAATTCTAGTCTTAGCTATTATGATATATAATATATGGTGATTAACACAGAGGAACATGCATAGGGTCAATGAGCCAGTGGGATAAGTAACCAAAATTAGCAAGTAATCATGATACCGTTTTTACTGCATCCTCATTTCTCCATTTCCTCCTGCAATTATTATTCAAGCTTCATTCAAGTGCTTGTGAGATTTTTGGAAGATACTAGGATGCATTTTGCTCAACAGATTTTTTTTATTACTGCTATCACCACAACTTTATGTTTTCCAGGAAAATTATAAACTGCAGTTCTCCTTAATCTTTTATTCCGTACTATTTTGTGGACAACAAGCTGACTGTGAGCCGGCAGCATGCTCTTGTGACCAAGAAGGCCAACGATATCCTGGGGTGCCTGAGGAAAAGCACTGCCAGCAGGTCAAGGGAGATGATCCTACCCCTCTGCTCAACCCCAGTGAGGCCACACCTGGAGTGCTGTGTCCAGTTCTGGGCTCCTCAGTATGAGAGACATGGAGCTCCTGGAGATATTCGAGAACCATCAGGATGCAATCCTGTGCAATGTGCTCTAGGAGGACCCTGCTTGAACAGGGAGGTTGGACCAGATGGCCCCCCATGGTCCCTTCAACCTTACCCATTCTGTGACAAATATTACAAGATACAGGAGAATTTCACACCCCTTCCTCCCCTCCACCCCCCATCTCTGACAGAAAGATGGACTGTAGGAAGAGAGCGAGGGACAAAGTTCTGGAAAATCTAGTCTCTGACAGCATAACTGTGCTCAGTCAATGCAAGGTTACCTATAATAAAGAGAAATGGTATCTTAAGATGTTTGAGGAGACAAAGAAATTTACGTGCTATTGCAGTGCTGGTTACACAATTCATGAAACACATACATTTCTTGTTAGCTATGATTAGAAAAGATAAACTGAATTTGGAAAAGGTGCAGAAGGAGATGTTAAGGTAGTAGAAGGATAAAGATTCTATTATCCAACAGGAGATTAGAATAATTGATTGACCTGATTTGATGAAGTCTAGGTGAGGAGGAATGATAGTGAAAGCTTACTAGAGAGGCGAAAGGACAATTAAGACAGAAAGACAATAGTGGCACAGTTTAAACTGACCATGAGTAGGGTGAGACTGTTACTTGGGAGAATGGTCCTAAATAAGGGAACAGACCTACTCTGGAGCAAACTGTCAGGAGGGAAAGGTGAGGGGAATTCCCTGAATAAATTTCAGATTGATCAGAATAAGCTTGTAAATGGGAGAAAATGTTATGTCTGTCTGTCCTGGCTCTGCACACTCATCTCATCAAGGCCCGTTCATACCTGGCACCAGGGCATCTAAATAGCTACTCAGGGACAGCACAGTGCAGGCTGGCACTTCCAAGATTAACAGGGATAGCACCAATTCAAATTTTTCTGCAAATAATAAAAGCAAGCCAGTAATGTATTTGCGTTGGAACTACTGGGATGGGTGAAGTAAGTTTACACAAATCAACGAGCATATTATTGTCAACTTGAAAAAAAGACTATTCCTCTTCAGCTGACCTCACTGGAAAGTGGCAAGTTAAGCCATCCAGCATCAAACAGCTGTTTAAACACAGAAAAGCTTTTTATAGTCGTAAATATGAAAATAATAGATGTATAAAAAAATGAACCAAAGATAATGTTGCACACTGCTATCAACGCAGTAACAAGGGTCTTTGTTACATTCTAACCTGCTCAAAATGCTAATGTCATTAGAAAAAAATCCCTGTATGAGTGACAATCTCATTTGCCTTAAAAATCATGAATACAGGTGAGCACTACAATCTAAACTGTACATTAGTTTAATGTAAATCCACTTTGGAGGACAGTGTTCATCCAAATAGAGTGCTTGGATAATAATTGCCCTAACATACTTCTACAGTCCAAACAAAATTGAGTTGTTAATCCTTAATTCACAGAATTAGATCTGATATGGATAGATGGGTTTTGTCTGTCTCTCCCTGGTTAATCTCTTCTGTCAAAAGTCATGCCAAATCTCTATAAATACAGAGGGCTTTTTTAATGAGAGGGTCCTAGGAGGGAGTAAGAGTCTGCTGCAAAACACCCACAAGGAAGATTAAAACCTTATATAAGATGTCATATATGTTTCATTGGTTAGCTAAATTAAAATGTGCATTTAGCCTTAGCTACTAATATTATTCTTCCCCTAAGAACACAATTATCTATTTAATTTTATAATCAAAGAAGCCTTACTTTATTTAGTTGAAATAAAGCTTCTAAAATTTACCATTTAAAATTTACTTTTCAGATGTTTTAACAGAACTATAGCAGTACTTAAAGAAAATCCTCCCTTTTGGAGCTCAAAGGCCAGAACAAGGCCTGCACACCTAGATCTCCAAAGAAGGCTCACATTTCAAACTAAGTGTCACACACCATTTAGAGGAGCTTTGGCACAGAAATAGAGTGTGCTCTCTCCTTGAGAAGTTAAAATAAATAATGTAGCTATTTCCATATTTGTAATTAATTCATGACAGTCTTTTATTGATTATTAACCTCCACATAGGACTGTCTAAGAGCATTTAAGAGTGTCTCCTTGAAGGTGTTTTATTAAATAAAAATGAGGTTGTTTGTATTTATTTTGCAGTGAAAGATACAAGGCATTGGAGAACTTGAATCCTGATATTTTCTCTGTTAGAGATGAACCAATCATTCCATCCTGTTCACAGAAAGGGGAAAGAAATAAAATCTCTGAAGAGCTCACTGAAGGCTTCAGCTTCCAGTGAACAAAACTGTGCTATACTAATAAAGCAATGATTTCCTTCTTTCTTTGTTCTTAGGTCATTATGGACAGTTATGTCAAGGACAGATGTAGTATCACTGGACTGATGATCAATTTTTTTAATGTACTTCTGGAAGCCCTTGTAAGTCATGCTGATACCTTCTCTTTGGTTATTATTGCATTGACAAATTTTCTGATACATCAGGATTTTCAAATGGATCCGTGGAGACACATGCTTCTTATGGATTCATATTTGAAACTGATTCAATAAAGAATGAAAAAAGTATATTTTCTTGGCATATCTCATGCAAAACCTGTTACAGAAACTATTGATAGATGTGATAAAGAGAAGAAGCTTATGCCTGAATTTAATCCTGGACATGCTTGCATAGGTTTGAGAAGATGTACAATACGTCATGAATTTTAGCATTTCTGTACATCCTGTTCCATGCTAGGACAACCTGGTTGTGTCTGATTTGTAATGGTGGGAGATGGTATTAAAAACTAAAAATTAGTTCTAACACAGATTTATCAATAGTTATACTAGGAAGATAATATTTTCTAAAATCATATATCGGGTCTTACAGAAAAAGCCTTCAGCAGGGAGGTTAAATTTTTGAGAAGCCCACACTGAATGATACATTGGATTCAAGTTCTCCAAAGCCTTGAATCTTCCATTGCAAAATAAATACAAACAACCTCATTTTTATTTAGTAAATTTTTTTCTTCTTCAAAGGGCATTAGCATCTTACAAAGACTCTAGGGAATCTAGTGCTATATATTATTTACCTGCAGAGAGTATTCAGCTTCCTGAGATGTCACAAGCCAGAAACCAAGAGGCAAAGGTGTCAATTACACCGCTCTTCCAAGTCTCTCCAAAGCTGACCTAGAACTTGTTTAGCAGCCCATAGGAATACTTGACCTTCTAGAAACATCATTGTGACACTGCCCATGCTATAGGTCTTCTTTGTCAGAGATGGGCCATAAAGCCCGAATTATTGATTGTTTTCCAAACTTCCACTGAGCACATCATTGCCAGAAATAACTTTCCATAGTTACTACTATTTTTAAATGTAAGATAATCACTGTTACAGTGATGGAGACAGTATATCTAGACAGGTGTTATAATATATACTATGCTATAAAATTAAAACATACATGGAAATTTCATTATCATGCTATTCACTGTTATTTCATGTGCTATTGTTTCACACACTTCATTTATTCAGCTGTGACCTGTTTTCCCTCTCTTTCTTCTATTCTTTTTTTTTCCCTGGCCCAGGTGTCCACCAAAACATAGCACAAACAATGACAACAAATAGAGGGAACAAGCAGACCTCACTCAAGCATGCAGAGTAAGGGTTAGAAGCACATACATTGAATACTAGTAACATTTCTCTGAGTTTATTGCCCTAATTTCCAGCATTTTAATGAAAAAAAGCAAGCAATCTTAGCCATTAAATAATTCTGGAAATAGCTGAAGCAAACGTAATGGATACAAGGACATGCCTTTGAAAATCTGTGGAGAGCCTTGCACTATACCTTTGAAGAAATGGAAGGTGTCCCATTTCTGTGAGATGTCAAATCCGTTGTCTTTATGTGGGTAGTTCTCTGTCAGTCTTATAGAAAGCTACATTAGTCTTGCAAGATGGGAGGTGACATAAAAATCTGTCTTGTACACTGTGATTTTTATCTCTTTTTAATGTCAGAACTCCAGTATCTGAAGAAAAAGAAGTAGGAATTTTTCTCTACAGAAGAGACGAACAAATGTCAGAACTCTGACATGGTGCCTGAACATCCTAAATCCACTACAAACAGAGCCATTAGGAAGGAAGTAACCAGATCTATAGTGTCATATTTTTAATATCTATGCAGTCTTCCAAGGATAGTATTTGATTTTGGTAACTTTCTCACAGCTTATTTTGTCCACGTAAAACTTGTAGGATAACCAAAGCCCTTTCCCAGGTTTGCACTCTACAGCCTTTTAGAGCAAAGAGGAAAAAATCTGGTTTTAGTCATGTGTCTCCTTCATGGATTTGGGATGAGTTTTTTACTTTAACTCATACAAAACTCAAATAAGACAGACTTACAAAGGGACCCCAAGAAAACACTCAGTTTCTTCCAACATCTGGGCTTGTTAACCTATGACATTCTAGCAGACATTCTTAAAGACCTTCAGTAAAAAACATTTGGTTATCACCCTAAACAATCTCCTCTGGTGCTTAACTGCAAAAAGTACTCAACAGTGGGTTTAGGCCCTTCAAAAGGATAAATGATAGACTAATATCCTGATAAAATGAACTTTCTGGTTTTATATCACAAGAAAATTTTTAAAAATCCAAGTCATAAAGAATGTATTAACACAAGTAAGCTGGGATACATAGCTTTCCTAAGCTGCCTGTTATCCTATATTTATGCTCCTATTTTCTTTGCTTCAACACAGCATGAGAAATGTGGGAAACACATGTCCAAACAACAACCTTTGTAAGGATAAAACACAAACACAGGGAGTACAGGGGGCAAAGGACCTTGTTACATACATTAGAACTCACAGCCTGGATGAAACTCTTAGGTTTTCTTGTTGACACTAGAGCTAACCAAGGTCCATCAACTCAAACTCAGCTCAATTCACCTGAATTCCACAGGAGGTGTCATCTTGAACACCACAGCAGGCATCCTGAGCACAGACGTAGGTGCTACAGACACCCAGGAGTTAAAATATTGCTTGCAATAGATTGGCAAACATAATTTATTAGAGTGCAATGAGTATGCCCCAAAGGAGTACAGTCTGAATGAAAAATGAGAAGGGAGTAAAGTGAAATCAGTTGGACCCTGGTTAGGCAGGTAATTAAAAGGAGCTCCCATCATTCCCTGAGGATGCATCTCTATGTCCATTACCAGGATATGGCTGTCATAAAGATGTCCCCCTTAGCTTTTTTAAAAACTTGGTATCAAATCCCATGAAATGTGCGGGAGGAAAAAAAAACAATTATGCTCTGAAATGCTGGAAGTCAGTGATAAATGAACAATGTAACTGTAGAATTACTAGTGCCTTTTAATAGCCAGAAGGGACATAAAAAAATCTCAGAAATGTGATTCTTGGCACACTGTGGACTTGCAAAAATAAAAAAAGGAAAAGTTTATGTGATTTTTTTCCTGATTTTTAGGGGACTGTACTTCAGTCTTTCCCACCATCTAATGAATCCGGCTCCAAGCTAATTAAAAAAAAATAGGGCAGTCAATAAAATACATATAATTGTTGCCACCTGTCTTAGCTTTTAAACTGGGGATTAAACATTGCCTATATGTGATCTCCCCTCTTTTTAAAGTGCAGGTGGTTTTCTGAAAGGGAGAAGGAGAAAGGTTAGAGTCTTTTGTAGATTTTCAAGTTAAGACGCAGATGATTTTGATACAAAAATACAACAAAACTTCCTATTGTTAAATTATTTTTGTCCATTTAAAAACCTATGCATGGTCTACAACAGGCTACATCTACATATTTAAAGATGTAGAACTGCCAGTAGCCAGGATAATTGCATTTAGTATGAATGTGAAGATGAATGAGTCACTCAGCTGACAGAACTCTCTCTTCTGACTCAAGCTCTAATACTTTTCATAGTGTAGTCAACTAAAAGTGTTTTAGTGTTTGCCTTTGGTTTTTGTTTTTTTTCCATGAAGAACCACAATCCTGAGACCCAGCCATTTATGGTTATTAGAGATTCCCTGCTAGTGTTCACAAGCAATAGGGAGTGAACCACATTTTCACTATGCCTGTGAAGTTTTTATTGAATGCACTACTCCTCATCCTCTGCCCTGAGCTTGTGGTTGAAACAAAGGAAATACAGGTAACAGCTGATGTTGACATCCTGCAGCTTATGTCACAAGCTTGGACCTGAGTCTACCTGGGACCTTCCGTATGTGCAGAAGGAACTATTCTTGGTGGGAGGACTGGGCCAGGAAAGGACAAGCCTCTCTGGCCTACAGACACAAACCAGCATATTATAGGAGCAATAAACTGTGTTTCTATAAGTATCCAAACATGCACAGGCAGTAGTTTGCATGGCTGTTTGTTCTCTTGACATGCGACTCTGCTGCGCACCATGCTGTGTCTGTGGATTAATGTAAGCAGATACGAATTACTACTAAATTAGCTAGCCTGCACATTAAATCAGAAACACTGAGATTAACACAGGCCACAAAGTTCACCTGAGAAGCTCTTTACAGTCCCAAGCACCATATGTGAGAGACAGCTAACTGAAGGTGTTCAAGTATGACTGGGCTATGGTAGAAACTAAATTAAGTGAGCAAGGGCAGGTTGACGACAGGCATGTGAGTTCCTAACTCATATACAGAGATCTTTTTATTGTATCATGGAAATCTGTGGCTAAACTGGGGGTCTACACGACAAGAGTCTGTCCTGAAGCAGAATGGGTCCGGGCATGGTTCTCCAGAACCAGCTGCAAGCTGCAGCACTGCTCCTCTGGCTGCCAGCTGCCTGTGACAGTCAATGAGATGCATTTGCAGAAGAGTTTTCTGAGTGGTTTGTGACCTTAACTCTTTTTGTAACCTTAAACTTCAGGAAGTTTAAGGCAGCTGAACACCCAAATGATTTTTAAAATGGAAATTAAATTCTAAGGAACATATGGCCTGTCCACACCAAAAAATGAACGTGGCAGATTTAATCTAGATAGCAGGGGCAGCAATAGCAACAAGGATGGGATAGAGTCAATGTCAGCGTGTGCCACTAGAAGCTCACATACAGAGTCAGTTCCTGGAGTCAAAATTTTGCACCTTGGCAGCTACCTCAGGTAAAGCCTGAGCTGATGGATCTTTACTACTCTTCTTATGCCAGTTATTTAAACCAGCAAACATATATGTGCAAGCAGTACAGATACACTTATGCTAGTGAATTAAGGAACACAACCTTCTCTGTGGTTAAATAGGTGAACTTTGGGACTGTTCTGACCCAAACCAGTCAGCATGATACAAATTATTCCCAAGCATGGTTCAGGAGTCAGCACATGGGAGGGACTGTTCCCCATACACATGCAGTTTGCAGGCAGGCAAACTGCTTTGGGAGCTGTCATGGTTTAACCCCTGTCTGCACCAGGAAAAAAAGTAAACCTCATGGGTTGAGATAAGAACAGTTTAATAATTTAAACAAAATATAATAATAATAATAACAATAAAAATTGTAGTTAAAAGGAGAGAGAGGCCTAAACCCCAAGAAAGGCAAGTGATGTACAGTTGCTCAACACCTGCTGACAGATGCCCAGACTGTCCCCTAGCAGCAATAGGATGGGCCCCTCCCAGTTAACTCCCCCAGTTTATATACTGACCATGATGTTCTATGGTATAGAAGAGTCCCTTGGCCAGTTTGGGTCAGCTGTTCAGGCCATGATCCCCTCCAGCTTCTTGTGCACCTACTCGCTGACAGAGGATGGGAAACCAACAAGTCCTTGATTAAGAGTGAGCACTACTTAGCAACAGTTAAAACATCAGTCAACATTATTCTCATACTAAATGCAAAAATACAAGACTACACCAACTATTAAGAAGAAAATTAATTCTATCCCAACTGAAAACAGGTCAGGAGAGTAATACAGTTTCTTTGCAGAGATGCACACCACTTGATACCAGTCAATGCCCAGGATAGTTCCTAGGCACATTTTGTTTATTACTACAAACACAGCCTTTGAACACAATGTTTTCGCTTTGCTATATGGTCATACTAGACATTTCAGGCATTTCTTAAAGCATTTACTCCTTAATGTTTGCACAGCGTTCCCACTTCAACTCTTATTGTAATTTTGCTCCACCCTAAAGTGACAGCTTTGACCAGCTTTGTCCAAATAACTCTAACTACTATTATGTATCTCCAGCTGCAAAGACAATTCAGTAACTCACTTTGTATACACACATAGTGCAATGTGCTTCCACAGAAGGACTACCTATTTACTATGAAATTTGTGAGTTCTTTCCAGAGGTTAAAATTCATCAACATTCCCAGTAGCACATTAAAGCAAGATCTATTCACGTGGGCCATGCAGGAATGACAGTGTATTCTTGTAAAGTGACAGTCCAGATGAGCTGCAGATTGGGATTTCAGGTCTTGAAGCAACTTGCAATAAAACTAAACAAGACATCTAAGAGGATGTACGTTATTCTTCTTTTTTAATGTTGTTGTTTGGGGGACAGAGGAACTGTTTCTTGGTGTGACCACCTTTAGAGGAAAATTAGAACTACAACATGTTAATCATCTTAAATCTCCTAGAGACTCATAAAAAGCAAATTATACTGCCTGAAATGTAAAAACATCTCCCCCTATTATATGTGAAAGTATGGGCATAAAAATGGAAATAATCCCCTCAGGACAAAATCCAGGGAGAAACAACAACATGACTCTGAGTTATAAATAGGAAGAGATTTTTAGTGTACTGCAGGGGATTTAGTGAAGGGATCCCCATTAATGTTAATAGGAGGCAAAGGGATGAATCTCATGCACTGAAGTGGAAATTCAGTCCTTCATGTTAAATGTTCTGAAAACCAAGCAGCTTGCTACTTCCTGTGCATCCAGCCAGAAACAGGGATGAAAACGGTTAATTGCTTTCTGATGTTTGGGTTGAACTAAGGATACAATATAAGCATAAGGCATCTGGAAATAATGCTTCTTTTAAGAAATATGGGAGGTAAGTGCCTGCTTTGCTGCACAGGCATGGGATCCCTCGCTACGCAGCTCCCTGGCAAAATCTAATGTGAGCATCATTTAGATTAAATGAGATTAACCTCAAACTTCATTTCCCATGCAAACAAGACAATCTAAGTACACTAATGTATATGCTAACCGTTTTTATTGAAACATAAATGTTTCTATCTGCAAAGCTTTTAAGCAAATTACAAGCCAAACTGAACATTAAGGGCAAGGGTCTTGTGTTTTTTATATAACTTCTGAAGCTTTTTATGCTTTGTTATGTTTCGCAATGTAAACTATAAAACATGCTGGTATATTCTTCATTCACTGTGTTTTCTCAGCTGAAGTTTGTCCTTCTATAACAGAAGAGCTGAAATATTGACAAAAATCTACTGAACTAAATCACAGATTTCTTTCCATTTTGAAAGAAGTTCAGATTTCATTTGCATCCTTCTTATGCATCCAAAAGTGAGAGGAGAAAAACAATGGAAAACAGTGGAGGAAATAATGGCAGTGCATAACAGCTGGACATCTGATCCTATACTTAGTTGTGTAACTAAGTTTGTGAAGCCAGGGAAGAGTCTGAGGAGTTTTTCCCCTGAGGATGAAGGCAAAGACAATGTGCAACGGAGGGACTACAGCTCCCATTGCCTATCCTTCATGCCACTGAGAGGGGAGTAGACAGAAAAATTGTGAGTAAAGCTAAGCCCAAGAAGAAGGAAGGGTGGGAAAAAGGTGTTGTAAGATTTGGTTTTATTTCTCATCATCCTATTCTGACTTGATTGGTAATGAATTAAATTAATTTCCCCAATCTGAGTCTATGTCGCCTGTGATTGCAACTGGTGCACATTCTCTCCTTGGGAGGCCAGACTCTTCTCAGCTCTTTGTGGGAGCCCAAACCCAGCTTTCAGCAAAGGAAAACAAGAGCTGACAAAAACCTCGTGATCTGAAGGAGCTGGACCCTTCTCACAAGACCTGTTAAAGTTCTACCTCATAGATCAAACCTGGCTCCAGCAGAAATCAGAAAAGACTTTTGAGATGATTGTATCTAACCATGTCTAAACCCCTGTAATCCCTCTATCCCACATGTAATCCTACTAGAAGAAAAATTAACTATTTAGAAATTGCAGTAAAAACTTGTGTAATTCCATAATTAACATAACTCGTCCCCTTCATTAACATGTCCAAACTCAGATACCTTTAAAAATCATGTTCTCATGTTCAATAAACTATTCCAGTTCCCCCATACTGGAATCGTGTCTAGTTTTTATTTTTCAGACCACCACTGCTCTTTCTCAGTGACACTGCAAAAACAAAAGAAAACAGGCACAAGTTGCCACAAAAATTCTAACTGAACACAAAGAAACCAATGTTCCAAATGACTGCCAAATATGGGAATATCCTGCCAAGAGATTTTGTGTGATCACCATCCTTGCAGATTTTCATAACTGGATGAGAGCAACTTGATCTAGCTTGGAAGCCAGCGCTGTTTTGGGCAGGGTGTGGACTAGAGACCTTCAGAGCTCTCTTCTAACCTAAATTAATCTCTGATTTTATGTGAGGTTGAAAATACTGCTCATTTTCATTAAAAATTCTGCAGAAGAAAAGACTATAATCTTTATAAGGGTCTAACCTGTGCCAGGAGGGCACAAGAGGCCTGTGAGACTAAAACTCACATGTGAAGATCTTTCTTTATCTTTTTAATCACTCTGCACTTGTACTTTAGGATCACATTTCTAGCGCAAAGTAAAATATGTAACACCATTCTATCTTGAAAGTGGTCAGGAAAATCTCAAAGAATTTACCTCAGAAGCTCTTTCAAATATAAATTACAAGCTGTTTTAAAGTGAAATTTCAGCATATGGGGAAGTCTTTGCTGTAGTTTCTGTTCCTTGCTTCACTGACCTCTTCCTGGTGGAGAATATGAAAGGCAAGGTGGTGTAGCCCCATAATAATGTGGCCCAACTGCACAACCTTGGCTCAGACTTCTAATTGCTCAGTATGAGAAAGAGCTGTGAAAAAGTCTGTAGAGCAAAAATAAAGAAGATAAAGTTGTAGACAGGTAAGAATTCTGAGACAGAATCATTGCTAGCTCAAGGATTCAAGAAGGAAAGCACTGTCATATAAGGGTATTTAAAAAAAACCAAAACCACACAACAAAATAAATGCAATACTGGAGGGTAGCAACTCAGGAAGATCATCTGTGTCATGGAGAAAAGTAGTTAAAAGGTTTTCCTGACTAATGCCTACCTGGCCTGTAAAAAATCTTTCAGTATCTTAGTGGGGTGGGGAACATAATAAACCACTTGGCTAGGTAAACACAGCTATCTTTTGTGTTTGCTGGCTAAGACGTAATTATTTTGTCTTTTAAAACTGTGTATACCTTGTTGCAGAGTCTGCACAGGGCTTAACATGCAGGAACAAGTGGCCCAACAGGACACCATCACAGGAGTGCAATTTTGAGTTGTGCAGCAATGCTAAGATTGCATTCTGGATCTGGAAAAAAGAACATTTTAATCTGTTATCTTATTAATCAACTGGAATCAATGTAAAAACAAGCGAGTTGTGTGACAAAACCCTTAGGAATATTCATGCTATTGTCACTGACAGCTTTCTATGTAGTTACTCTGCCTGGGTATTTTGTAATTAATGTCATTCCCAAATCAGCAATTGAAGACTGGCATTTCTCAAGGGTTTTCAATGCAAAATCACTCTTCTTTTTACAAACTTTGAGCATTGAGCCATGAAAGCAAGAGTGCCAGCATGTTTTTTTGCAATTTGTGGATAAATGATTGCAGTTTTAAAACATTACTCTTAAGTAAATCTCTCTGCATTCAATTTATAGTAGTGGGACTCCTAGAACTTGAAAATATTTATAAGAGAGAAGTAGCAACAATATTGTTTCAATTGCCAGATACCAAAAATCCCATCAGTATTTACTGCACACTACCAGGGACCACCCCAGTCTATGCCAAGGGCATCACATCATCCTCCAGGAAAACCACTCTCTGTATCTTCTACCAAGTTCCTCAGGTTAGAAATCTTTGCCAGGTACTTGTTCTTTATCAAGAAACAGCATTACAAACAGATCCTGGCTGTTAGCTCTCTATCTTATTAAACCTTCCAGATTTTTGGCTTCCATACCCACTAAAGCAGTTGCTGTTAAGCAACTAGATATGGATTTCTCTTGAGGGATGTTTCACAGAACTTAGACAGGTTAAGCAAGGATATTCTGACTTAGGAAATACTCATGGCAATAGTCCCCTTCTTTTTTGTGTCCTTAGAGATCAAAAGGATGGAGGCTTCTAAAGAGCTGGCCTGAGTTTATTTACAGTTAAAGCCTTGGCTGACCAAGCAGCTGGGATCCTCACTTAGCGGAAGGAGACACCTCAGCATGTCAGCAGATAACAGTCTTGACAGCATCACTAGCTCAGCAAGCCCTGAAAGTCACAGAATTATTCTGGTTATATCCCTCAAAGAGACTGCAGTTCTACATCCATCAGCCGTAGCTGTTGGCATATTTGCCACACACCTAATAATTCCCTCCTTTCCTGCAGTAGTGTCTTGCCCATGGAGGGGCTCTAAGCTGAAATCTAAACTCCTCAGTTGAATCTGTCAAGCTGGCTTCTTAGCAGTGACTTATAGAGCCAGGTATCATTACTTCTCTGAAAGATACAAAGGGAGGAAACCAAGCAATTAGGGGATCTTGTAAAACCCTGTCAAGCTGAAGAGTGGTATTGATTCTACCTTTCTTTCTTTGAGGAATAATGACTGTCTCATCAAATGCCTTAACTTCCCCACATCGCACTGTGCCTTAACCTTTGTAATGCTAAAGATCTCAGATTTGCTATTCTGTAGCCTGTCTTTCACTCTGTAATCGTTCACCTAAACTGCTGTGGTGATATTTTTTCTGCATTGTTCTCCTGCTGTTATTCTCATGCCTTTACACCTTTAAGCTCAGATACCAGATTTCTCAGAGGAGATGATTGCTCTGGGATGACAACTGACCCTTTTTTTCTGCTTTTCCTGATACCGTGTTGTTTAAATTTTAGTTTAGCTATATATATGATGAGTATTATTCACTATTATACACGGACAATGCTAAGCCAATGATTTTCCCTTCTGCAAAGGTGCCTCACAAACAAGCCTGAAGTCAATGTTCACGTTGCAGGCTACTACATAACAATCTGCTTAAAATTTATTTGACATATGTTGCTGGCAGTTTTAATTTTTAAGGAAGCTACATGATATTGTAAAGCGCTTGAGATAGGAATGGTGTTTTCCCATGGGCTAGCTGAACATCAAATGGACACTGAATTTGACCATAATCTTCTAACTACCACTACTCTATTTGTTTATGCATCTTAAGTTACAAGTATTATTTTATTTTTATGTCCTTGGGTTTACAAATACTGAAAAAATTTAGAGCATTTGAAATCTGAAAACCTTTTTTGCAGATATCAATTTCCAGCATAAATAGGACTTTAGTGTTACCTCTTTGTCTGGCTGTGAGAACTCAGGCAGCTGAGATATTGCATCTGTCTCTGCTGTGAAAAAACACTGTGCAGGCAAACTTAAGTCTTCCCAGCACATTCTCAGTCAGCCACATGGGGTGCTTACTCCTGCTATATACTTTATGAATCCTGCTGAGCACATTTTGTGACAGCACATAAATCACAGGCAGATTGAATGAGACAGCTAACCTAGTTACTTACAGTCCTTAAAAATGCTTCAGACCAGGTGTTGACATGAACAATGTCAGAGTGACCAGCACAGCCCCGCAGCATACAACGCCCTGCCTCTGGGCTACTGGGCTTGAGCCAAACACATTTGCAGAAAGATTGTGTCCTGCAGACCTGAAGGTATAGAGAAGAACCTGGCACAAACGAAAATGAGCCTCACTGAGAGGCAGAGAGTCATGAAAGGGACACTAGGAAACCTGTCAAGCCTTTCCCTAGGTCAGATCAGCTGGAGTAATGTCATTCCTGACAAATATATATATATATATCTAACTTCATGCATCAAGTTTTGATGCTTTAGTACTTTTTGATTTTTTTTTTCATTATCCAGAAAGGAGTTACTTAATTCTACTTTAGTAGATCTAACAGAACAAGAAGAAAGGAAAATCTGCGTATCTGTAGAATATTTGGGTTTGCATTTGAAAAGCAAGGTCTCATAGATGAGTTCAATATGCTTGGCTGGCAGCATTTTATGAACTCAAGTCATGGTGTGATGCCAGGCAGGAGGAGGTATAAAAAAACCTAAATAAAGAAATATTTAAATCTGGTTATAAAGGCAGTAAATAAATTTCCCCGTGTAGTTAATAATAACTATTTTTTAAAAAAAGTTTTGATCTACATTGAAATAAATGGTTCTGATTGGCTTGCAAATGTCATTTTTCCTGCATAACTTAAGGGGAGGGGGACAATATGTCTAAGCATAATTTAAAAGACTAAATAAATACGTGCAGATTTATATTTTTGACTCCTGGACATCTTTTAATTTGTTCCTCCGACACCAGAATAAAATGTCTGGGATTTGTCTGGTTAAATTTCTGAACAAAAAAATTTATATTCTAGAAAAAGAAATCTATCTCAGAGTGCTCAAATCTTCCTCTAAAATGACATCTATGATGAAGACCAGAAATCTTGTTCACTTACCTGATTTTTTCATGAGTTGAAGCCTTATTTTCCTTATTACCATCCCTTGAAGAGAGCTCCAGCAGCATGGTCAAGGTTTTATTGCAATTCTACATAATGAGCAAGAATAAAACAAAAAAACCTTCTTTCTCTTTGTTTGCACACATACATTTAATGACAGATGCCCTGTTCCAACATGCAAAATTATCACTCACCACACAAAATGGGTCAGATTTTCTGATCTGGTGTCATCACTTTGCATTGCATTGAAATATAATCCAGGCCTAAAGCCTTGTTCAATCTGAAATGGTGAGGATTGTCTCATTGCAAAGATAATTCTTTTGAACAGAGACCAGGTATTACAGTTCTTCTGGGACTTCTTCCTTTACCATAGCAAGGAAAGAGGGGTGTTGCTAAAAAACAAGAAAAATTCATTAGCACCTTACCATGTCACACTGGGCAAACCCTTATGATGATTTGTAGCCTGCCTGTAATAGGATTGACAGAAGGACCTCCCCCAGATGTAGCCATGCAAGAAGCAAGAAAGTGGAGGGTATTGAACTAGATAATGTAAATTTTCTCAGCTGATTGATTAATTTCACTGTCCAGGGGTATCATGTTAACCCAATTCTGCATCTTGCCAGAGTACCCACAGACAGTCTGCCAAGTAACAGCATGGTAATGTTTACACTAAAAATGCAGGCAGGACTTCAGATTCCAGATGCTCTGAACTTCTTTCAGTATTTGCTGAAATAAGCAATCAGTATGTATCATGGGATGCTCAGAGATAAAACAGAGATCTATGTGTACCCCACAGTCTCCAAAGGTTTTGCCAGCACATATTCAGGCCACTTTAACAGAGATCAATGGCAGCCAAAAATTATTAGGTACAGTATCCTGAGTTAACAAGGAAAAGAAAGGGTAATAAGATAATTCCCCAAACCAAAAGGAGTGTTCTCATACCCAGTCAGAAGACAGCCAAGTCAGGAAAGAAAGAAGGGGCAGTCCAGACTGTTTTGGCACTGCCTCAGACCCTGCTCCCTGTCAGCAGGGCTGGGCTGGGCTTATCAGAGGAGCCCCTGGAAAACAGCCTACTCTTTTCTCAAAATGGAAGTAGTGTGCTACCCCTGAGCTGCTAGCTGACTTTAGCAGCAGGAGGATTAGAAGTCGATCCTATCTTTAGCTCTTTTACTGTGCAAGATGATGTCGGACACTTGGAGAGCAGAGGATCATTAGCAGAGAAATTAATGAGTCAGAGATGGAAACTGAGTTCCTGTGTTGCAAGTTCCTCTAAATTTTCTCTTTGGAAAGGGATGAACTTGTGGATGTAAGACAGAAGTATTGTTGAAAGAGTCCATCTCTCCTTATGGACCCTATGTGAGCTCAAGCAAGTCATCCAGTCTGTCCGTGTGCCACTTCTTTCCTCTGTGACACAGCAAGAATAATCCTTTGCTTCCCACACCCTGAGAGTGTGTGTTGTTCCCTTTTCTGAAACAAAGAGCATCCCAACTCTGAGCTGATCTGAACCCAAGGACATTTTGTTTTTGTTTACTGACATCCAAATAATAGCAATAATGACAACTTACCAGACATCCCGGGATGAGCTTAAAGCAGGTACGGAGAGGCCACTTAAAGCATTTTTCAGTTTAGATTTCAGTGTGATGCCATCATAAACTGATACATCAGTTCTCCCTAGTATGGAAGAAGAAAAATATAATCCAAAATATATGCTCAGTTAAAAATATCCTTCTAGGCCACAGACTTCAGTAGGATGGAGGATTGTTCATGTGTTAATAACAACTGTAGTTTATGAGGAGCAGCTGACATGTATCCTTGTCAGCTGCTCCTTGACTGTACAGAAAACCCTATCAATGTTTCTAATACATGAGATTCCTTCACACTTGCATAAAACATATGAGGTTGTGCTCTTAAAATACAACTGATTAATGTTCATTTGGATCTTGTCATACACTAACGTTAAACAAAGATTTGAGTTCAGTGACTCACACATCCACACACCTACCATCTGAACACTAGTGTCTGCTCTGGGCATATTCCATTGCTAAGCTCATTTTCCTATTTAGGAAGATTTTAAAAGCAGTGCTGCTCATACAGCTCATGTAAAGACAGCAGCAGTGCTCCTGCATGTACAACATCTGAGCACTACCGTCAGTGAGTGCTTCACCAGTGAGACCTGTGCAGAGCCCTTCAAAAAAAAACCCGGTAAACAATATGTCAGTTATGTGGAAACCAGAATACTCCCTATTATAAGGATAATTTTGTTTATTAACTGAATTTTTAAACATTAAAACAATGATTTCTTCCCAATTTTCTCATGTAACTACAGCTGAAAGTAGTTAAACTAAAAAGTAGTTTTAACTAAAATTGAGAGTATCTCAGCCAGTATTTTCAGTGAGGCTGTGGTAATATGTTTGAGCTGCTCTATGCATTACATGATCTGTGCTGACAGGTAAAATCCAGCAACCTTCCCAGATGTAGTTTTGCCCTAACATCAAGTCAGGAAAGCCTAGTGCAGCACACACTGCAAAACCTTTGCTACTGCTGAATCACTCTGGTTGCCACTGAGACATTTTTTCCACTTATATGAGGAATTCATTGCTCTGTGCTACCACCTCATTTTCTTTGGACATTTAGAGACCTTCATAAGGATGTGTGACATCTGAAGAATTTTTACTCATGTGGTTATTTCCTAGAGAAGAATCTGTGACTGAAATAGTGGATGGAGGGAAATATGTCTTTTCCTCTTTTCAGCAATGGTGTAGGAGTGATCTTGGCAATTTGTTTTCCATTTTCACATGAGTAATTACCAGATAAAACCAGGAGATTACTGGGGAATGTGTTTTGTTAGATAAACATTTGGCTTTGGCCAAATAAGAAAAAAGAAAAAAAAAATCAGTATCTTGGGTTTGTATTTCTGAAATTAAGATTGAGGTTCTGTTGTCTTAGTATAGGTACCTAGAGCCATCTTAATATCCCTTGAACAGACTTGGCTCCCACCCTACAGCAATGTGGGACCTATCTCCCAGCTCTGTGTAAATACTTCATCTATCCTAGCAAAGATCAAATTTAGACACTTACATTTACACATCTGCATCCCATCCTTGGTGTTTTGCTTTTAAGGGCTGGGACTTTGATGTCATCCACAAAAATAAGGGAAATGAGGTGTCATTGTCTCTTTTCTCCTCTGACAGCCTCCAGATCCTGCTCAGTGAGTCAAGGCGCTGGTCAGAAATTTGAGAGATCCATATTTCAATCCCTAATCTACCTGACTCAGAGCAAGGATTGCAACTCTCCCTGAAGACACCTAATCTATCAGGTAAGTGCAGGATATTTCCTGTTATACTTTGTGTAAAATGAATATTCCTACAAACTTATTCAAACTAACACTTTGCAGTAAGGTCCTTAATATATTACCCCTGAGATTTTTTTCCTTTTCTGAGACTGAAAAATATTTAACATGTGATGTGTAACAGCTATAAGTGAAGAGCCTTATTCTGAAAGTTTGTAAATGTTTGCAAATTTTTCACTTTAGTGGCCAAATCAGAAATTCAAATACTAGTACAGCTAGGATGTTGTTGTTTGCTCAATTTTATTGTGGTCTGATAAGGAAAAGGTAGTAGCAATGGCTGATTATGGAAAAACTTGGCACATATTACAAGTAAAACATCCGGTGTGAAGCTCTTCTGTGAGGAATTGCACTCAGCACCCCCATAAAATTATGAGGGATACGATACATTAGGAAGAAAAACAATTTTCTGCATCTAAATATTTATTCCAGTTTTAGTATTCTACAGTGAAAGAAAATTCAACAAACCCTTCTGTTCTTTTCTTTATCCTTTCCTGAATTATTACAAATTTTTGGCACAGTTGATCTTACTACCACTGCCAATGGAAGAGGTCACCCTGAGGAAATATCTTGCTATATTCAATGGGATAAGTATAGTCTGCATTCATCTTTCAAAAAAATACATAGAGATCCTGGGGTAGCTAGAGAAAGGATGTTTAAGGGATTTGTGGACCACATTTTCATGCAGATCACATGTATTGACTTTTCCAGTCTAAGGTCTTCCAGGTTTCTCTAAGTGACGCCATATTGCTGTTTCACCAGAAGTACACTTTTGAAGCAGATTTCCCTGTTATGCTTTGGTTCACGTTACTAAAGTGTCATCAAAGGGCATGAACTAGATTACTCATGGATTAAAGTAAACTGGAGGAAGTGTGCCAGGAGCACACATGTAAAGCACTTCAACTTCTAACTAGCATATAGTCCACCAGAGAAAGCAAGAACTAGTCCAAAATAAACTCCCTTGAAAGGCATCTCCCAGGTCTGCATCTGCTTTGATCTCCAGACCTGCTCTGCTATTTACTTGTATGTACAATGCACATGTAGCCTTTGCATCTTACCTCTAGAGGGAGCAGACACAGTGTTGAGGACTGGGGAGATGCACACTAGGGCAAAGGGCACTTGGTGTCACAATGTGGGAAGAGGTGACAACTCCTTAGTGCTCCTAGGAGGAATGGTGGAACTGCTTGTGCACAGTGTGAGTTCTTCCTTACCTGTCAAAACTCAGTGTGCATTTAAAAGGACTCCAGACACAGCTGGGTCAGGATCTGGTTGCTCCTCACAGGACTAAAGGAAGTTTAAGAGTGAGAAGGTGTTGCCTACCTCACTGGGAGGGACACAGATGGTTTTGAGAGAAGTAGGAAATGCTGCTAAATGTCGAGTCTGTGTCAGGGTACAGCTCCATGTGCCAGCTCTGCATGTTACACAGGACACCAGACATATCCTGAGAGGTTGCATGGGTTGTGGGGGGATGGGATGAATGGTTGCAATCAAAGGCTCTACAAAGGCCCTTCAGAGCCGTGTCGTCTCAGAGGCTTCTGGAAAACTGGATGGCTTGCAAGGGCCCTGCTGATGTTCTGCCTAGATGGCATGTGTCTTCTTCACAGCCTTCCACTGGCCTCCAGACCATCCAGCCAAGCAGCTCAGTGGCAGCCCTGTGCCTGTCGATAGGGACTGCTCTTCTGAGCCCTCATCCAGCCCCTCAGCACTGTGACAAACACAGCACTACTCATAATCTCTGCAGCTCAGGACTGTTGCTTACAAACAGCATAAGAGATGCAGTTATCCTACTTTGGGGCAAATTTCAAACACTCTTCTGCTTCGAACCACATTTCTGCTTTGCAGAGTATCATTTTCTCTCTCAGGTTTCCACCTTGCCCAGCACCAAGGGCAAGCCAAACACCTTCCTGTTTTTACAAATCCAGTCTATAATCTTCTGCCCTTCTACTTTCCAAATAACTGCAAATTCCTTAATTTGGACCTAGATTGGAAGACTGGCTTTGCTTTCTTTGTGCTACAAAAGCATACAGCAGAGGGTATGAGTGGACTGCCAGCAACATCAGCCAACAACAACCCCCTCCTTCCATCTTCCTCCATTCTTTCCATCACTACTGTCTACCATGGTGCTGTGACCTCTGCAGGGTGTGTGTAGTCAAGTACAGGTGCATCCAGCTGACACTGAATTCAGTTCTGGCTTTTGGAAACATACATGTACATGACAGTAAATCTAGTTTAGGAAAAGCAATCTGTTCTACATGCAGTCTCTTACATGCTGAAGTAGAAGACAAATTCTCTTTAAAACACTTCCCATATTTGTTGTTTTATTCTTTTGAGGGCAAGGGAATGAAACAGGCGAACACTAACATGTGGTTTTCTTCTTTGTTCATCCATAAGAAGTGATGATGCCTACAGCTTCTCAAATAAGGAAAGTCATATATTTAATTAATTGTATAGTACATATTCACTTTGAACAAATGCCCTCATCATTACTGGAAATGGAGAAAGTCAGATATCTTTATTACATCGACTTATAGAGACTCTTTTTATCTGCTGAAAGAAACACACCCATCTACTATGCTTTTTTTTTCTCCTGTTGTTAGTTATCTGCCAAATAGCAACTGCTCACTGATGGGCAGATTTATATGTAGGAGAAATCTTTGTTTAGACATAGGGAAGCCTGAAAGTAGGAGGACAGTGAACAACTTCCAAATGCTTTGGATAAATAGAAGACTTCTGAAATAGCAAGCATCCAATATTTTTAGCTGTCAAGGGGAATTCACTGGGTTGAAAAATGTGTCCAGTAATAAATTTCATCTATAAACTAGAGAGAGATCTTGCAGGGAGCTATTGCAGAATTGTAAAAAGTTATGTCTAATCACATTTTTCTATTCTTCTGGGAAACTACAATAGACACCTACAGGAAAACCTGCAAAAAGTTATCCATCTAATTACAGATTATTTCAACATGAATCAGGAAAGTTGGATTTTATTTTTTTAATTTAATGTATACATTAATTAATTAGCAAACAAAAGGAAGGGATTAAGCAGCAAAATCATTTGGCTCTTTCTAATCAGTCTATGGCTGCATGCTGCCAATTGTATGGTGTTAGCTGCAATCTGCCACTGACAGATGTATTCAGGTTTGGATGCTGTTACTTAACTTAGAGGCTGTGACAGTGTTTGGATAATTCTGATGTTATCCTGAGAGGATTAGGATTCAAAGACAAATTTAAACTCTCTTTGCCAATGCGTATTTGAAGATGATGTACATTTGCAGCGGACTGGCTGTCACAAACCTAATTTGGCCTTATTTGAACATATGTGGTTTCTCAAAGGAAGTGAATTCCAGGCAGAGATGAAAGCCATTCAGTGCCTCTGATCTCTGTGATGTCACTTCCAAATGAGATCACCTTCATTGCACATTTTCCTTTTCTGGCAACAGTCTGGGGAAATTTACAGAACTACAAACACAGTATTTTATTTTTAGAGTTTTAAAAATTTAGACTAGATATTTATTAATTGCCTTTTGTTCAACATATAATGTATGTTATAGAAACAGTTTAGGGCTTTGTTGTTTTCAAGGTAATGTAATTTCCTGACAGTTAAAGTAAATGGTATTTTCTGAATATAAACACAACGATACCAACAAAAATCATTTCCTCCTCAGATCCACAACACCATAAAATGCATCTAGGACCCTTTTGAACTCCTTTTATTGTGCCTAAAGAAAAATAGCAGTGCAAGGAAACTGTAAATAATAAGACCATCACCACTTTTCAGAGGTCAAATGTAAAAGCTAGACTTGTAATTTTTTAAACAGTACATCATGAAATCCTTCCACACTGGAAAGAGTGAATCTGATATCAAGTTTTACCATCTCAGAAAAGTCAAAAGACATACTGCTGCTCTTAGAGATATGACAAAATTTTCAGTTTCTATTTCATCTTCTTTTTGTTGATACATTTTAATAAGAAACACCAGAGTAAGATCCACATTTCAAATGACAAATTGAGATGGAAAATATCAGCTCTGTTGCTATATTGGCATGTGAATAGATATTCTAATTGTCAAATTCTCGATTTTTTACATCTAGAAAATGTATTGTGATACATATGATAGCTCCACGCTTCTAATCTTCCCGGGTCATTCAGGAGAGTGATGAAATGTACTTTTAGAAAGAGAAGAAAAAAATATATGACATTTCTTCCTCCTTAGTGATTTGGTTTGTAAAAATTACCCTCTATTACTTATAGACATATAGCACTCTGGAAGTGTTAAACATGAACAAACACTTCCACATTTCTAGGTTGTGGACTAAAGTTTTAGAACATAGGGAGTTTACTGGATTGGTAGATGTCCCTGGTGCATTGCTTACAGACCCATATGGTTTTCAGTATTATTTTTAATAAGTTATTCCTTTTCCAAGTGAAACGAAAAGCATTTGTCACAAGCATTTGCTATGAAACACAGATTTGTTAAAAAGAAAGATATTAGCAAACAGCTTCTACATTCTGTGTCTCCAAGTCAAGTCTCCATTAAGCACTTCTTGCCATTAGAAAAAATATAAGAGAGATATTCTTAAGGGTTTGTAGAAACACAAACAACTGAGCTTTGAAAATACTCTGATTTTACTACTCTGTATTCTGCCTTGAAATGCTATTTCAGTATGTTAAGTATAAATACTGATTATATAGTTCCGCTGAGAATCGTAACTACAGAATGCCTAACTGGAAGAGTGAGAGAGTTTGGGTTTAGGCTTAGGTGTTCTATAATTTATGAAAACAGCTACTTTTTTTGGTTTTTAGCACATTCAACCTTAGAGGTCATTTGCAGAATCAGATTGGTACAGTTAGTCTGAGTCTGTAGAAAACTGCAGGAAAAATATTTCCTCTGGTATATTGAGATTAAATCATGAACTAGAAAACACTTATTAAACTTTATTATTGTAATTCTCACTTTTAGAAGGTTTACCTTTAAAGAGTTTAGCTATTCTCTTGTAAATTTTGTCTCATAGCATTGCCTGAAGAGAAAAATCTACAGTTTCAAAGAATTCAGATTCACAGAGAAGGAAGAGTTATAAAGTTAAAGGTGGTGCAGTAGTAGGAATATATTTATTCTTAGTTTATGTGATAAAAGTTTATATCTGCACTCCCACAAAGGAGCACAGTTGGGAAGTCCACACGACACACTGTTCCACCTGCTCCCAGGCACATCACAGGAGCCATCAGACCATTAAAGGCCCATCTCCACAAGCCCAGAGCAGCACAAGGGCTCAAAGGCAGGTGGAACCCCAAATTAGGGACTCTGAGGAAGGGAAACCCTGTCCAGAGCCTCAGTCCCACAGCCCAGTTGTGAAATGCATTGAGAGGAGTCAACTCCAAAGCACCTTTTGAGCTGAGGGAGGTTGCTTGCTTCTCTAGAGGTGTAGGACGCATGACAGTTATGCAGGGGAAAAACATTTGGGGATTGCACAAGACTCCTAATGGGATGCTTAGGGAAGAAGAACATATTGGATTTAAACAACTGGGAGGGAACAATTATCAAAAAGTAGAAGGGTAAGAGATAAGAGGTTGGTCACCTGTAAGTAGCTGGCTGGTTGGTACCTTTGTCTATTGTTGAGGGTCTAAGCTTAGCAACTGGGGCAAGTGTCACTTAGTGAGTACACATGTGATGGCTAATGAGCATCAAGGCCAACTAGCTAGTGTGTAGATTGGCTGGATGACAGAGCAAGATCAGGAGTGTATTGGACAGTAAGAACCAGGGGAGTCTCAGCCAGCTGCCAAAGGGATGTTGTTGTCCAAGTCCCTAGGGGTGAATCTTATGTCTGTGTGAGTGTGTGTGTGCTTGGAGTTTGTACCAGCAACTGGAGAGTTGCTGTGGCCTTAGAGGCTCATATGTTCAGCCAGGAGCCAACAACCGGGCAGACTGAATGTCTGAGAAGCACAGCTGCTGGAGGCATCCATGCTGTACAAGTGTATCTATATATATTTCTACCAGTGATTTCCATCCTGCTCAGCTAGAGAGGAAGGCAGGATGAGGCTGTTGGTGCTGTTTGTTCTGTCTGTGTGTCTGTCTGTGAATTTGTGTGGCTGGCCATGTTTATCATGTGAATCATGATGCATGTATGTGCTGTGCATAACTGTGCTTGTTGGGAATGCATCTTCAGCCTCGCTACTGCTTGAACCTAGGCATGGAGCTGTTGTAGCCTCTCCCAGACTGTCAGATCCAGTTCATTAGGTTTTTCCCTTAATATTTAGGTACTACTTCATACAGACACAAAAGTTATGCTCATTCTCCCTTCATTATTAAGCAGACAAAAATTAGACTAATTCAAGAACAGTTACTAGAACTTAATTTTTGTTTTAACCTGTCCGAGGAACCTGTTGTGTGATGCACCGGGTTACACAAAAGTTCTGGTATACACCTTTTCTCCAAATATGGCCTTTTGGTGGTTTCCATTCCTTAAAGAAACTGAATTTGCTAGTGATTAATGACTCAAACATTCAACCACCTGCAGTGACCACCCAGGTGCTGTCAGAGACTGGACTATTGGTGCTCATGGCTCAATCAGCAGTGTGATTTGCTGATGTGTGCTTTGCTAACGATTTGCAGAGTGGCAGCCCAGGCCAGGGGCTGAAGCTGTGCACATCAAACTCCTCAGGCTACAAGCTGGGTGTTAAACAAGGTATGGAAAGAGGCAAATCCTGCAAGGTGGAGGCGTATTTATTTTTCCTTACACAGGTGACTCAGCTGTGATGACTCCCTGGAACATTCACACCTAGCCTGAAGGTACTCATCTCTTGTTGATGAGCTGTAATGGGCCGTGGTGGACTGATCTTCACAGACCTAGGAAACAGCTGCAATATCTTAGAAGGTGTCAGAGACTCCCGAAATATCCATGACTCACAGTATTACATCATCCAGTGTAAAGCTCCCCATCCTGGAGGAGGTACCAGAAGTGTTCCTACCTGAACCTGAGCATATGTAACTGAATTTCTGGACTTCCCTTACCACCCAGGTATTTTTTCACTTATATCCAGGCCTATTTGGGCTCTCTTTTTGTATTGGAGAAGCCAGGGGTATTGAATCTGAGGGAAGATTCTTCTGTCTGAGGTCTCTGCCCTTACAAATTGTCTCAAACTGAGACACATAACTAGCACCAGATGAATTGATTAAGGTTCATATGTGAAAATTAAGCATGAAAGGAAATTAAATGGAAACTAATTGAAGGACAGAATCAGCCTTTATAAAAAACACTTATCCAGAACCTTAGCGGCACTTGCCATGGCTGTCTGCAGATTCAGTGTAGTTCTTCCTACTCTAGTATTCACACCTTGAATCCTGTGTTCAGTTTTGAGCCCCTCACTACAAGAATGACATTGAGGTGCTGGAGCAGGTCCAGAGAAGGGCAACAGAGGTGGTGAAGGGTCTGGAGCACAAGTCTTAGGAGGAGTGGCTGAGGGAGCTGGGGTTGTTTAGCCTGGAGAAAAGGAGACTCAGGGAGGACTATATTGCTCTCTACAACTACCTGAAAGAAGATTGTAGTGAGGGGAGGGGCAGGGGGGTTGGTTTCCTCCCCAAGGAACAAGCGATAGAGGAGGAAATGACCTCAAATTGCAGCAGGGGAGGTTTAGATTGGATATTAGGAAAAATTTCTTCACTGCAAGGGTGATCGGGCATTGGAACAGGCTTCCCAGAGAAGTGGTTGAGTCACCATCCCTGGAGATATCTAAAAGATCTGTAGATTTGGCACTTAAGGACATGGTTTAGTAGTGCACTGGGCAGTGCTGGGTTTATGGTTGGACTCAATGATCTTAAGGGTTTTTTCCAATCTAAATGATTCTGTGATTCCCTCCTCATATATGTCTGCTGCTGAGTGACCAGATGGCATTGCAAGGGTCCCTGGCTCATCAGCTGGGTCTCAGGGTCCTGTGTAGCCAGCATAATTTCTCAAGTCTTTTTCAGCTCAAACACTACAAGTCTGCTCTCCCTTTTTTTAATCAGATCAGTGCAGCAGTGAAACATAAAGAATAGTCCTCTACCACTGTACAGTGTCTGCCAACAAGTAGCCAAAAGAAATATTTTCCCAGGCTTCCCCCAGCAGCATCTGCTGGCTGTGTTCTAGGTGCCCAGCAGGGTCTGCTTGCCAAAAAGGGAAAGGAATTAAAAAGGGAAAGACAACAGCTTCTTCCGTCAGTGCTTAGGTGATAGAGATCTGTGTTATAGCAGAAGTTTCTCCTAGCACTGAATTTTCTTCTGAGAAACTCAGAAAGAAAAAACATATTCTCTATTCAAGAGCTAGCAACAGAAAAAGAGAACTTGTACAGAACTCCTCATTCATATGTATAAAAATGGATTAAGCATGGTAATATACCCCCTATTTTACAGATGTATAAAGTGAGGCAGTGATTAGGTAGTTCCCCTGCAACTGCAAATTGCTGTGAGGCAGACAAAAGAAAGGAATAAAAGGAAAATCATACATAGTATTAATCACAGATAGGTGCCCAAAGGCCTAAGACCCATTACAATGCAAAATATTTTTTATTCTTATTCTGATTAAGGGCAAATACAGACCTTACCTATTTACATGTATTACTTTGTTGTTTCACATTCTTAATCATTGTCTGGCTTTTTGTTGTTTTGCATAGAAATGAAGGCAATTATTAATAATGGGGTTTCACAACAATGCTTTTAAAATATTTTAATTAACATGGAATAATTTTTTTATGAAATACTATACTATAATGTGTAACACGGTAGGCAATACACCAAGGTATGGAAAAGACTAGTAGGAATAAAGAGTCCAAATATGTAATTATATTATATGTATCTTCTTAAAAATGCAAGGAAATGACATTTCAGCACAGTTGAGGAAGTCAACAGATGTCTGTGTGCAACTAGAAGCTTGAATCAGAAGAAGCATGAGAAAGGTAAGTTCATCCCATATATCTTTATGTTGTAAACATTCAGTCCAAACTTTATATATACACCCAAGTGAAGTTCTGTGCTGGTTTTGTCTGGGGTAGAGTTAACATGTTCTTCGCAGTGGCTGGTATGGGGCTGGGTTTTGGATTTGTGCTGGACACAGGGTTGGTAATATGGAGATTGTTCTGCTATTGCTGAGCAGCGCTTACACAGAGCTGAGGCCTTTTCTGCTTTTTGTACTGCTACACCGGTGAGGAAGTTGGGGGTGCGTGAGAGGTTGGGAGGAGACACAGCTGGGACAGGTGATCCAAACTGATCAAAGGCGTATTCCAAACAATATGCCATCATGCTCAGTATATAAAGAGGTGTGGAGAAAGAGGAAGAGGATGACATTTGGGGTGATAGTGTTTGTCTTCCCAAGTCATTGTTACGCATGATGGGGCCCTACTCTCCTGGAGATCACTGTCCATAGGAAGCAGTGAATCAATTGCTTGTTTTGCTTCGCTTGCATGTGTGACTTTTGCTTACCCTATTAAACTGTCTTTATCTCATACCCTGAGTTTTCTAACTTTTACCCTTCTGATTCTCTCCAGGATCTTGCTTGTGGGGGAGTGAGTGAGTAACTGCATGGGCCTTGGTAAATGGCTGGGGTTAAACTACAACAAGTTCTCACTTAGATTCTGCCTGTTCTTCCTTTTTGTTGAGTCACCAGAACCGTAAGTCCAAAAAATTTACTGATCTGAAGAATGCCTATCCTTGAAATGTGTGATAGGAGGAGTCCTGTTTGTCCATGGAGCTGAACAACAGCTGAAAAATACCAGTTTCAGTATTTTAGCTTCATTTTGATGACATGCTGGTGGGCTGCCCAAATGATAGCCCAGCAGAGTATCAGAATGTGTGTACTTCAAATCTTAATGTTCACCTTATCATCTGAATAATTCTTCAACTGATTGAGAGATTTTTTTAACACTTTCAAATTTTTCACTGGGTTTGGCTCTGCTAGTGTGACACAGTCTGTTGTTTCATCTACAATAGTGTAAGCCATCTCCCAGAAGTCTGAAGAATACTACTTATTTCAAAAGCTGTGATTTCCAGTGTGAGTTTATCCCTACTCTTTTTCAGCAACTTTGAAATACAGGGTCATAATCTGCTCAAAAATAAAAGAAGCTGAATAAATTTGCAACTAATATTTCAAATCATTTTGGGTTTATTTATTGCAATTTTCTTGTGTTGAAACCCTGTTCAGCAAGATATCATCAGTTACTTCACATTTACATCAGGATCAGACTTCTGTCTTCAGGAGGTTATTGGAAATTTAGGATGTTATTTGTATTCTTTTATACAGATCAGCTTCTTCAGACTTTGTGAGTTTTAGTTCCTATCTCAAGCATTTTTTCAGTTAGGGAAACCAGACTGTATGAAAACTTCCACGTATCCCCAGTCAGATGCGGTTTGTACCTTAATGCTACACAACACTAAACCAGCTGATATCAGCTGATGTGACTTATACCAGCATGATGGTGACATTGAAATTGCTGAACCTGAAAGAGCACATCCACTTTCCAAAGTGATTTACATGGAAAGATATGATGTGCTTGAGAAAACAGAAAAGTTAACTTACTTGCTGAAAACAAAGCTTTTTTATAATTTATTTTCTTTCTTTGTCTTCAGTTGGGCATGATTTAAACTATTTTGCTTTAACATCTTGAAATTCTTTGGGTTTTTTGCGCCACACTAAATCACTACTGTGTCAGCAGAACTTGTACAGGTTTGAAAGACAGAAATGCAGCCAACACACTCTGAATAATGGAGATTTTTACATGGCCTCTGGGCTTTGCAGCACCCTTCTTTTTTTCTCTTCTTTTCTTTGAAGAACATAAAATTAAGAAATAGTCTAGACTGCATCACTGTGAGGAGATGGAGGAGCATAAACATAATGCAGTGATAATTTGGATAACTGCTGTTTTCACGAATCTGCTAAGTATAAATCCTCTGTCAAAAGAGGTTCTAACAAAGAAATGATTGAAGTTTGACTAACAGGCATGCCAGTCAAGTCAGAGACATCCCATGCTTTGGGTCTCACACAGTGTATGACTTTTCTAGGTGAAAGAACAGTGTGGAGTCAGACAGGGATGGGAGAAAGGAAGAGGGGATAAAAGTCGGTGGGGAGACTTGGCAAGTCTCAGAGTAATGGCAAGGCAATCTCAGATGTTCTCTAATATGAAAACACTGCCACACAGAGTGATGAAATAAAGAGCAGAATTTATGAGTGAAGGAAAGAGTTAGCTATGCTTTGGAAAGCTGGGGGGTGAGGGCAGAGCAGGGATAAATAGACAAAGAAAATCCCAAACAGCAACAAATGGACCTCTTGGGGAGTGATTTTGCAATGATTTTCCTGCCTTGCAGGCAGAAAAGGAAGTAAACAGGTTCCCAGCAGACTAGTCTTCAGCCCTGTCAACACCAAATGGATGGGCATCTGTTCCTAAGGATATCTCATATGATGTCATTTCCTCCTCCAGAGTCAAGAAGCTTAAAAAGCTTTTCCCTTTTCACATCTGTTCTCCTGTCCCCATAAGTTAGTAAAAAATGTTAGGGAGGCTACATGTCTTCTGCTACAGAGAGACCTTCCCTTACAGCTGTTTATTCTTTGTAACAGGGATGATTATACTCATGGCCAGGTTTCGCAAACGAAGATTTGGGAAGGGCTCTACCCACATTTGCTACAAGCGCGCTGCTGGGTAAAGAGGCCAAAGTGAGATAGACAAGACCAGTTGCAAAAAGCACAGCAGAAAGACTCCTTAGATGGTATCGGTAAGACACAGTTCTTTCTGAGTTGTCTTTTCTCTTTGATAGTGATCCTGCGTGCTTTCTCAAAGGAAGCAGCAGTGTTACAGATGGTGTGTCTCCAGACCTCCTGATTGGAGGACAGAGTAGACCAGCGATGAAGATCAATAGTGGCCAAGGCTGAGATGTTGCTTCAGGGAGTCCTTGTATCTCCTCTTCAGTGCTCCTCTCTTGCGGCAGCCAGTGGCAAGTTCTCCATAGAGCATGATCTTGGGGAGGTGGTAGTCCTCCATCCTGGAGACGTGCCCTGCCCAACGCAGCTGTGTTCTCAGCAACATGGCCTCAATACTTGTAACTGCTGCCTGTTCTAGAACAGATATGTTAGTTACATAATCCCACCAATGGATGTTCAGGATTGTACGGAGACAGCGTTGATGGAAGCGTTCTAGGAGTCGCAGGTGGTGGCAGTAAATGACCGATGATTCAGATCCATATAAAAGAGTAGACAGCACAATGGCTCTGTAAACACTGATCTTTGTACTTTTCTTCAAGTGTTTATTTCGCCAGACTCTTTTATGGAGTCTTCCAAAAGCTCTATATGCCTTTGCCAACATGTTGTCTATCGCTCCATCAATCTTACCATCTGAGGAGATGAGACTACCTAGGTAATTAAACTGCTGGACTGATCTAAGCTCTGATTGACCAATGGTGATATGGGGATGATGGAAGACTTCCTGAGGTGCTGGCTGATAGAAAACTTCTGTCTTCTTCAAGCTGACTTCCAGCCCAAAAAGCGCAGCAACCTTAGCAAAGCAGGATGTTAAACACTGCAGAGCTGCTTCTGTGTGAGAGACGAGGGCAGCTCACGGACAAGATGATTTAAGGTCTTCGTATGGGCCTTCAGTCACCTTAGGTTGAACAGGCTTCCATTGGTACGATATTGAATGTAGATACCATCTTCATCATCAAGGTCTGCCATGGCCCTTTGGAGCATCATGCTGAAAAAGACTGAATAGGGTTAGTGCGAGAATGCAACCTTGTTTCACACCATTGGATATTAGAAAGGGCTCAGAAAGTGCATCGCCATATCTGACTTGGCCGTGCTGATCCTCATGAAGTGAGATGATCACTTTAAGGAACTTGGGGGGACAACCTAAATGTTCCAAAATCTACCACAGACCTTTTCTGCTCAGAGTATCGAAAGCCTTTGTGAGCACAACAAAGGTTACGTAGAGACCTCTGTTCTGTTCTCTACACTTCTCTTGCAGTTGTCTGAGAACAAATACCATGTCTGTGGTACTCCTGTTGGCTCTGAAACCACATTGGCTTTCAGGAAGAAGTTCTTCTGCTATAGTGGGTATTAGTCTGTTCAAAAGTATTCTTGCCAGGATTTTGCCAGCAATGGAGAGCAGAGCAATACCATGGTAGTTTGAGCAGTCTGATTTATCTCCTTTCTTCTTATACAAGGTGATGATGGCTGCATCATGAAGGTCTGATGGTAGTTCACCTAGTTCCCAACAGCGCACCACAAACTCGTGAAATTTAGCATGGAGTGCTTGGCCCCTGTGCTTCCAGACTTCAGGTGGAATTCCATCAACCCCATCTGCCTTGGTAGTTTTCACCTGCTGTATGACCTTAAGAGTTTCTCCCATAGTAGGGGTAATATCCAAATCGTTCTTCATTGGTTGTTGTGTAAATTACTCATACTATATAACCTACAAAACACTGTTCATGTCCATGCTAAAGGTAGCTGTTTGTGCTCACACAACCTTTTAACTGCCTCTTGTTTCTTGGTGTACTAAATTGCTTCAGTTCCCTCTAAGCTTTTTTGATAAGGCCTCTGAAAGGCCAAATATTGATGACCCCCATGTAAAAAAGAGGTTTCTCCAGTTAGTGTAGTAAGTGGAGTAAGGCAACTTGACTGCTAACTCTGTCTTTGGATAGCATTACTATTTCAGGTACCTGATTTTCTGGTTTTAGCTAGGATAGAGTTAATTTCCTCTCAGTAGCTGTTACAGTGCTGTGTTCTGGATTCAGAAGGAGAATGGTGTTGATAAAACACTGATGTTTTGGGTTTTTGCTAAGTCATGTGTCTCCTAAGTCAAGGACTTTTTTCTTGTCTCATTCTTTGCCGGTGAGGAGGTTCGCAAAAGAAACTGGTAGGCAGCATAGCTGGGACAGGTGACCTGAACTGAGCAAAGGGGTGTTCTACACCATGCAACATCATGCCCAGTATATAAACTGGGGGAAGTTACCTGGAAGGGGGGCCAATCTGGTTTCAGGAAAGGGTGATCTGGCTTCAGTGAGCAGGTATTGAGCAATCACTGGTTTTTCCCCTTTTTATTATCATCATTATTATCATAATTTACCATTATTACTTTATTTTACTTTATTTTCAATCATTAAACTGTTCTTATCTCAACCTACAAGTTTTAGTTTAATTCTCTTCCCCATTCCACCAGGGTGGGAGGGGAGAGAGGGCAGGGTTGAGCAGGCGGCTGCATGGTGCTTAATTTCCAGCTGAGCTCAAACCATTACACTGATCTAAAGTGTAGAATGTTAAAAAGAAAATAAAATAAAAAGGGAAAAGAGAAAAAGAAGAAATGCACTGTTCTTTGAAAGATCTCATGCATCATGGAAGGCAAAATGCAAAAAGCCAGTTTTACGCTTTCTAGTCCACCTTTTAAGTATTTCAGCTACAGACACGTGCTTGATCTCCTGCTGCTCTCTTGACATGACATGGAACAGTTATTTCTAATTCAACCATCCTTAGAGGCAATCATGATTTTTTCCAGAAAATCACAGGCCTACCTTGTGCACTGAATGCCTCTGTAGCATTCCCCACTGTATGACAGGTCTGCAATTATCATTCTTGCAAACTATTATTTAAAAAGCTCCAGCTTGCTCTTGAAGCTGTTAAGGGGTACGAATTATAGGACCTGCAGCAAGACTGCACCAGAGAATGTTTCTACCAGTGTGCAGTCAATCATGAATCATGTTTCAGCTTGATGGAAACGCTCATACATTGCATTACAGTCAAATGATGTGCTTGTCCCTTGATTTAGAGTTTACTATTTAAGTTTTTTTCTTCCCAATAATTTTTCTCTTTTAAAATTATGACCTGGCAGTAGAAGAATTCAGGGCAACAGAATAGGAAGAAATACATTACACTTTCTTTTTCTCTTGTAAGGGATACAGGAAGAAATAAAAGAGAATGCCTCCAACACATGAAAACTTTGTCCAAGGGAGATGTTGCAAAGGAAGAAGAGATTGTTCTTTGAGATGAACAAATTATAAGTAATTTTCAAGTATGATATAAATCTACAATATCCACACTAGGACACAACTTTCCTGCTAACACTTGTCTCAGGACACTCTTGTTCTACAGAAAAGAAAAACAGATGAGGAAAAGGTATAAAAGCTATTACTTGGCATGAGGAAATATAGAAAACAAAGTCAGTGTTAAAGAATGGTAATGTCAACAATGGCTTAGTGCAATAAAAATTGAGACTGAAGTCTTGTAAACTTAAGGATGGATAGAGGTCATCAGAAACCTATCAGCACTTGAAGATACCATACAGGTTCAAAAACCTGGGTTCCCCATTAACTCTGTTCCTTTTTTTTCCTCTACTAGACTTATTAACCACCTTGTTGACTCAGAAGGCTGAAGAATCTGCTGTCAAGAAGTAGCTGCACCCATAAGAAGCTCAAGGGCCTAAATGCTCAAACCCCTTCCTCAATCCTTTGAGACACATCTGGGATTTCTCCAGAAAGGCAGTGAAAGTTGGTTCAGAAAAGCTTTATAAGTGGATTTGCAGATGACCCCATAAACTTTCCTACTCCTTTCCCAAAATATGTCTCTAAAACTTACTGAAGATAAGACTGGAATGGTGTATGACTAAAACACACAGAAGGAAAATGACTTTTCCTCTTGTGATGCCCAGTTACCCAAAGCATATGAATAACTAAAGAGCACTCAGGCAGATACATGGCTGCAAAGTAGGAGCTGAAAAGACCTATTGACCCCATCTGACATGCTTTGCAAAGCACAGCTACAGCTGAGCCAAGTGGTGCCATTCAAACGCAGCTGATAAGAGGTAGCACACCAGTCCTGAGGGGACCACACTTTGTGAACATAGACAGTGATTATGCTGAAACAATTAACACCTCTAATCAAGCAGAGGATGCAAGGTTAAAAACATTGATTTTGTTCCTTTTATTTAAGAAAAAGAAGCTGTTCTTTTATCCTGAAGACTGTATCAGCCCTATATTCACACTGCTACAAGTTACAAAGCTCTTATTTTTTCTCAATCCACTCTGAACACACCAAACTGCACAGCATGAGCTGATAAAGCTTGACTTGAAAATTTTTTTCTGAATGTAAATTGCTGTAGGCTTTGAAGGATTCCAGATCTCCCTGGGGTAAGTACAAACTATTTTTAAAATGGATTTGAGAAGACATCTGTTCTAAACGTCAATTTGAAACAGAGTGTGTCTGTGTGCTAATGGTAGCAAATGGGACTGTAAAACATATGCTTCAGGCCTTTTTAAAAAAAAATAATGCAAGAATGTAAGCACAGAAATAATAAAATAATAACAATACTCATTTACTCTGTATTCCAGTTCTCCATACACATTCAAATGTATTGTCATCACAACAGAGACATAGAGACAGCTGTCCGTAAGTCATGAAAACTGCAACTGAAAAAAATTCCATGCTATCAGCAGCCAGTGCATGACATGGGGGCAGGGAGGGTTCCCACATAGAAAAGGTTATAAAGACTATTTTGTATGCAGGTATACACATATATACATATATATGTACATGCTTTTTATATATATACATACATATATGTATGTGTACACACTTTTTGGACAACATACCTACAGAAAGTTTTTACTTATCAGCAGTGTCAAAATACCAGCTGTGCCCAGCCACTCATATATTCCCATCTTGAAATATCTCTTCTCTCATCTGAGCTCTCAGAGGATATGAAGCATCCTCTGTGGCACACAGACGCTTCTAAGAGTAAGGTAAGGCACTGTATTAGGGAAGTTTCCCATGTCCAAGAGAGGCAGCAACTGTCTGAGGGAATCCACTACACAGAGAGGGTAGGAGTGCAAGACCCCCAGATGGTCGGTCCTGTGAGATTCTGTAGGACCATCTAGTTGCAAGACAAGTCTTAGAGGAAAACAAAACAAAACAAACCCAGAGAAATGAAGAGTAAACAGATCTGTGCATTTCAAAATCTGGTGGTAAAACTTCCATTACTTTTAATGGAGCCACGGATTTACCACCTTTATAAAAGCAATATGTCTAAAGTATCCGCCCACTGACTGTCTCAGCACAGCAGTGGATGAAAGAGCAAGCAGCAGTCTCCTGCATGCATTACTCCTTTGCCCTTGAACAGGAACTGGGACATGTGGAGACTGTAATTTTTGTTGGTGACTGATTCTGGCTCCAGCACCATTCATGCCTCCTTTCTCTCCCAGTATCTGCAATCACAGTTTGCCAAACTCAAAAACAAAAAAAGGCATTAAGTTTTCTCAAATTTAAAATAAAAACAAAAGTAAAGAACACGGGGAAAAGAGGAAAGGGCACTTTGGAATATTTTAGAGAGTTAAATTGTCACATTTACTCTGAATCATTTATCTCATAGAAAATACCTAACTGTACTCATAACTTTGTTCTTTATGTTTTATGCCATTTCCACAAAACTATGCTACAAAACAGTAGGCTTAAAATGACTGTTTCAGTCAATGTTTTATGGAACCACATGAAGCAGTCAGAAAAAAAAAAGACACTATTTTGTCATTTTCTCGGATAAGAAAGCAAAACAAAGCCAAGATTTTTAATATTTTTTTTTTCAACAGATATTTTAAATGTCTGAAGCAGGGATAGGATTAACTTGTTGAAAATGTTATCTCCGTTGTCATGTGCTGGATTATTGGTAGGTCTGTAGGTCCTGCAACTCCTTAGGCACTTCCCATCTTGGCTAGAAAATTCCCAGAGAGCTTGTTTTGACTTGCTTAGAATGTCTTAGAACTGTCCATTGTGCAGAGATGGACATCTCTCATCTAAACTTCCTTACAGTGTTGGCTGAGAATAATAGGGACCTGAGTGCCATCTAGGTTTGTCACTACAGTATTAGAAGTGATCAGAGCCATAACTCTTCTAGTAGTGATTGCAGCATTTAAATGATAATAGGAACATTTCAGTAAACAACCAAAGTCTGTCTTTCTTCCCTGACACAGAATTTAAACCAAAACTCTGGAGCTAAAATTTCAGTGTCACAGTGCCTAAAAAAACTTTGTGCTCCACCATAGGGACATGAAGAAGCATCAGGGACATGACAGTAAAAATGCCTCTACTTTTAAAATGTAAGGGACTCAAGACTGACAACACCCCAAAGTGTAGGCTACTACCACAAGTTACCTCTTACTGTCAATACAGGAGAATTATTAAAGAACCTGATCTCAGCAGAACAGATGGGTGGCTATGAAATTGTATGGTAAACCAGGAAAATATCCCTGTAGGCAAAGCTGTCAAGGCTACAAAAATCTAAAAGTAAAATTGGTATAAATAATTATCTTGAACCAATGAGGCAAGAAAGAAAGACAAATACTGTTGAGAGAGAATAAGATACAAATTTAAAAGCCAACCCTTGCTATAAAGTACAAGATAAGGGGAACAGTGCTATGGTGATCCTTTTCAGTAGAAAAATTGTTAATCAAACAGTTAATCAAACCCAGAATATTCATACACTGCTAGTTAATCTAACTTTACTTCTCAAGTGTTCTTTCTTTTCATTTTGAACACAACTGAAGAAGATGAATACCTAGATTAGTCTAATTCTGGAATTAATTTTCATCATAGCTGCTGAATATTTGTACACAAATACCATATTGCTGAAGCGCATTCTACACTTTTAATTTAATACATTGAATACATGAACGCCTCTTTGGACTGAATTAGTGGAAACTTATAAAAGGTTTATATGCTGACGTCAAAAGCTACACATAAATATTTCCAAAGGCAATGCAAGAACCACCAAAGTGAGGTTATCTGTGCTTCACATTCCGATTTTTGCTGGCTTATAAAACCCTTGCCACAGCCCAAGCCTTTGGGACTGTGGTTAACCTTTTCCTAATGGGGCCAAACCTTTCCTACAGGCTGAAGAGACATCCTGTCCCTTCCTGACAGATATGCTAGTCACTCGGAACAAACTCCCACACTCGTCTTTTTTTCTCCCCTCTCCTTTTTTCCTTCTCCTCCACCTGATATGAAGGCTTTTTGCCTAACCCCTTAATCCTTACTCAAGTCCCAGCTGGCTGTTTCTGATGAGCCTCTTCACTGTTGTGAGGCTTCTTTCCACCTTGCTTCCAGGCTCCCTTTCCTGCAGTCTGAACCGCAGAGTGCAATGACCACAATCTCCCCACAGCTTTCAACATCTCCAGGGGCCATGTCTTTTCTGTTCCCTCCTAATATTTGCTGTTCCTGTCTGCAATGATTATAAGCCCTGCAATCAGCTAAATCTCAGGCAGTAATTAACTCTGGGTTTTATTGCTATAATCAAAATTGCTCATACTAATATCTATGAAAAGAAGACACTCATGAGTCTGAGGGCCAGGGCCTTTAGTACCCAATCACATGAAATTCAGGAGTTACAGCAAATGGAACAAAGAGAAAAAAATCTCTGTTGCTGAGACTTCATGAGCAGGGAAGGCAAACAATTAATATTTTCTCCTTCCTGTGTCTCAGGAAAATGTTGCTGTAGGCATTTGGCTTCTGAGAATAACCAAACTTAGAAGACCAAGAAGATGTTGGAGGCCACGGGTTTTTCTCTGATGAAAGCAACTCTGCCAAGGCAGATCAAATCTCAGACTTCTCAGCTAGCAGGGCCAGTGCTACTTTGTCCCTGTACCAGGGTTCTTGTTTTGGTCTCAGCTTTAAAGCAGAGAAGCCCTTTAGATCCACTGCACAACAGGCTACATTGCATTGCAACTAAGTGTGTATGTATACACAGTATAAACTTTAAAAAAAACCCAAAACAAAACAAAACAAAACAAAACCACAAAACTATAAAGTTTATTCATTACCAACTGTTGTAGTTTAGTCTAGGCCTTCCTTGGTGACCAGTTTGTAACCAAGGAAGTACCCAGATTTATCCAGTATTCCCTACAATTTTTACATAAGCCAGGGTATAAAAGGAAAGAAGGAAAGACCTTCACTCTCTTTCCTTCCGGCGGCTTTGGAGGTTCAGGTTTCCCTACTGTTGACTCTGTGTTGGGGAGTGAGGCCTGGTAAGGCCTTGCCGACCTTGGGAGACGGGTTGCCGGCGGTCGTTCCAGCACGACTTTCTGTTGTCCCAAGGAGAGTAGTAAGATATTCTTTTGCTAATTCCTTTGGTTGCTAGATCTTGGGTTAGATCATGTATATTTTATTTTGGTTTTGTTCCTTTTTTCTTCCTTCCCCCTCCCCCTTCCCTTTCCCTTTTCCTTCTGAAATTGTATATATATTTCAATTGTATATAACTGTAACATAAGTGTAAATATATTTATATATATTCCTTTTACTGTCTCTCTCTCGTTTCGGTTCTCTTGGGTTTTTTTTCTTTTCCCTTGGTTCAGGAGGCGGGGGGGAGTTTTTGTGATGAGTTTGGAGACTTGGCAGGGAGCCAGCTTCAAAACATATCACCAACTCACTCCTGCTATTTTGCTTGAAACTTGGTTACAAGGATTTCTGTGTACAGGTTTTCCCATGCCTCCCATCTGTAACTGCACAGGGCTTTCTTTGTCCCTTTAGTGCTCAAGTTGTTTGCACACCTTTGTAAAATGCTTAAACATTGTCACAAAATACTTCTGTGATGTTGTATATCACACTGGCTTAGAGTACTTACATAATAAGCAAGCTGATATTAATTAATCCTAATTAGTGCATTTATAATTTATGGACATCTCAGACCCAGTTGCATTGTTTGCCTAACCTTAAGATGGTTTTCTGATGGCACTTCTTTGATTTTGTACTATCATGAGACAAAAAGGCTTTCATATTTTAAGCACCACTGGGATCATTTGTATCTTATAAGATATAGATATATAGATTTTCTGATTTTTAAACCTTACTTTGGAGGAAGGTGACAGGCATATGAAAATAATGGCATGACAAAGCCTCTTCTATAGATAACAACAGGAATGTGATTAACAGTATTATACCTGCTGCAATTCAACAGCTAAAATGTGGCACCCTGGTTTGTGAGATCCTGGTTTTTCTGTCTGGGATTTCTTGGTTGGAATTAGATGGTCTTTAAAGTCCCTTCCAACCCAAACCATTCTGTGATTCTATGATAAAATGAAGAGTTAAACAGACTGCACCAGACAAGTGGCTAAAATCTTGGTTTTTTCTCAAGCTTAGGAGAGAAATAGAAAAAAAAATGGCAGAGTAATAAATGACTTTTAAAGTAGCAGTATCTTTTCCCTCCCCAAAAGGTGACAGGCATCAAATATGTATATGTTTTTTCAAAATTTATCTTGAGTAAATACCTGAAACTTAAAAAAAAAATCCAAAACATAAATAAAAATACAAACAAAAAACCCAAACAAACAAACCCCCAAAGAATAAGCAAATAACAAAGTGGACGAATTTCCACCTTCAAGAAGCCTGTAGATGGATGGGAGAAGAAGAGGAATAAATACCAGAAAGATATTAAAAGACAGTCCTCTTCACTGCACATAAGCTCAGGTCCAAAGGTAGATGGCAGATACACACATCCGCACACCGTGCAGGGACCCACCACAGTCAGTACTGGACCCTGGGGAGGTAACCTGATACTTATATATTTTGAATGCCTTTCAAATGCAATTATGAATCACACCAAAGACAACAAGACTCCTGCACAAACCAATCCTCTTTTCTCTTGAGTTTCATAGCAACTGCACTGCATTTGAGGCACCATGGATTTCAGCTCTCCGAACCAGTGCTTGGGTGCCAAGGGCATCTTGGTAGATCTGATAAGCCAGATAATTCATGCACAGATTAACAGCAGTTACCATTATGCTCATCCCTTCCTACTAATAATATTTTTGCAGCTGGTTTGGTTTTTTAGATAGAAATTAATAAAGATTTACAGGATACAGACCAGAGTCTCTATTATTAGTATGCAAAAGCAAATTTCATTAATGTCTACTGACAGCATGACTACTTAAGTGATTCAGTCTGGTGTCCTTTAGTCACAGACTCTTGAGGGCTAAGGCTTTCTGTATAGCAGCAGGGACCACTTCCACACTAAACACTGATACTCAGTTAATCCAAATTCTAATTAATTGGTTTTCTTCTACTGTGTGTTCACGTCTACAAGGGATTTTTGCATCAATTTATCACATTAAACAAATCAGCACAAACCAGAGTTAGAACTGTTGTAAATTACTGTATCCTTTTTCACACCAAGTGAATACAGAGCATCAATTTTATTTCTAGTGTGAACCAGTGCATTATCACAGAAACCAGTCTTGATCTAGGGATCTGGAGCAAGGTCCTTGGTAGGTCAGTCTTAAAGGTTACAGGGCTACACTTCACTATATTATGTATTAATAAACCCAGTCCAGCAGAGCTGGAGACATTCCTGTATTACAGAAATTTCCATCACAAAGCAAAATCAGTGGAGTTAAGCTCATTAATAACAGAGCCAAGTGTGTGTTAACAAAGTAGCAAGTAAGCTATAATTAATAAATTATTAGACAAAATATACTGCTGTAAATGTAAATTTGTGCCTCCATCAGCTTACTAACTAGCCACTATTTCAGAGATGTGGATAGATACCTCATTCACTTTTTCTTGAAAACACAGGTGCTTTATAACAGGTGTAATAGATTTGTCAGCCAGGGTTTCTCTGGGCAGAAATTACAGTCTCATCTTTCTGCATTTTGAGTCACAAAAGTGTTACCATAAAGGGTGACAAAGGTAACCTCTAAGTAGATTCTATGTGTCAGCTTTCTCTGACCCCTCTTGTCCACTGCCTATAGATGTATGTACCATCAGCCCCCTTATGTTAGTATACTGGCTTGCATTTTCCATCAAAAGAGTTTCTGGTTTTCTAGAAAAAGGAACTAAATTTCAGTTCCAGTTCATGTCTTAGGTTCCTAAGTATAGTTTCATTTCATCATCATCATCATCATCATCATGGCTATCCGATTGCAAAAGACATATCCGATTGCAAAAGGCACAGCAGAGACTCCTTAGGTGGTATATTCTCCAAGGCACGATTCTTTCTGCGTTGTCTTTTCTCCTCAAGAGTGATCCTGCGTGCGTTCTTAAAGGAAGCAGCAGCGTTATAGATGGTGTGTCTCCAGACCTCCCAATTAGAGGATGGAGTAGACCAGTTATGTTGATCAATATGGCCAAGGCTGAGATGTTGTTTCAGGGAGTCCTTGTATCTTTTCTTCGGGGCTCCTCTCATGCGGCAGCCGGTGGCAAGTTCACTATAAAGCAAGATCTTAGGGAGGCGGTGGTCCTTCATCCTTGAGACGTGTCCTGCCCAGCGCAGTTGTGTTCTCAGCAACGTGGCCTCAATACTTGTAACTGTTGCCTGTTCTAGAACAGATGTATTAGTCACATAATCTGACCAGTGGATGTTTAGGATTGTACGGAGACAGCGTTGACAGAAGCATTCTGGGAGACGCAGGTGGTGGCGGTAGATGACCCATGATTTGGAACCATATAAAAGAGTAGACAGCACAATGGCTCTGTAAACACTGATCTTGGTACTTTTCTTCAAGTGTTTATTACACTATACTCTTTTATGGAGTTTTCCAAAAGCACTATATGCCTTTGCTAACCTGTTGTCTATCTCTCTGTCAATCTTACCATCCGAGGAGATGATGCCTTGAAAACAGCATAGTTTCATTTAGGACTAACACAAATCTACAACATTTCCAAAGCTACTAGCTTACAGCATCATTTTTTTAGGAGACATTAAAGAGGTACACATTTATACTGTAGAGGTGAAAAAGCTGCTGAAAGACTTGGGAGGGTTCCTTCTCCTCCTACATGGGGAGGAAATGAGCATTTAGCAAAAATTTTCAACAGGACCACTTCAGGGTTTCGGTTACTTAGCTGAGCCAGGTTTAAAAGATGAACACATAAGGCTATTTAAAAAAAAAAAACAAATAACAAAACACTCTAGTTTGATCAGAAGAGTTAGAATTAGAATTAAGACGGATAAAAACATCTCTTAAAAGGAGAATTTCACTCAGGTATGAATTGCACTAAGTTCTGTGCATGTAAAGTATTGCCTCAAAACTACTTACCCAACTCATAGTCATTTGTGCATATTATACTTACTAGACTTATTTCCAGACATGACCTGGGCATTGGTTATGGGCCATCCTTACACCATAGGATTCTCTTTTTCCTTCATACTCCCTTTTTTTGTTTATTATTTACACTGGCCCATCCCGAGATACGTGCACAGAAACAGAGTCAATTCTGCACAAGATTTTATGGGTGACAAGGGAATTCTTCTTTGCACAAATGTCTACGCTTGCACAAAATCAGTACTAACCACCACCTAACAGCATTTGCAATGACATGAACAACTGTAATGACTGCTAGGGTACCCTACAGGCTTTCTAGTCATGGCTCAGTTACCCTTTCCCTTCCATATCTGTTTCAGCCTGAGAGAAATTGCCTTATAAGACACTATTGCTGCCAATTGCTTACAGCCATGAAGTCTCATTCCACCACCACTGGCATCTATGACTACACCAGCAACAGAGAGTATGTCCTTCCATCAGGCCAAATGATGAAAAAAAATAATTTCTTTCTAGAAAGCTGAGACAGTTGTGCAGCCAGGAGTTTATTGGCTTCTCTCGCATCTGTCTTCTCCGGGGAGATTTTTTTATATTCGTTGTTTTTGCTTTTGGTCCTGTGATGGCCCCCTTGGCTGCCCTGAGCAGATGTTTTGAGTATGTCGTTGGAAGCAATCAGCAACTATAAAGATCCAGCAAAACAGAAGAACTCAGTGTGAAATGAAGCTGCTGTAAGAAGCCACTGGGATCTGCGACCCTCAGGATGGTTTCAAAGGGGGTGTTATTTTCATGCTACCATTCCGAATTGGTTCTTGAACAGCCTAACAAAGTCCTAATAACAAAGTCCTGCTTCTTGCTCCATTTTGCCCCAGGAGAATTCATTGCAGAGTCCTCAATCAGGGCTTTCGTAAGGAGGAGCCACCAAAATACAGGGGCAGATATCTCATGCCAAAATCAATAGCTCCATCCTGCGGGGTTACTTTGGCTCATGAGTAAGGCTGAAGAAATCCTCTCTCCTTTAATTTCCTTCCTTGAGCTTTGTCATTCTTCAGTTACCAAAGCAAATGTCACTGCTGTGCTGTTTGAAGCAGCTCTGACGAATTCATCTCCCTAATAAATAATGATGATAAAGGGAACAGAAGTGAAAAGCTCACACCAGCTGCTAGGCATCGACTAACCAGAAATGTAGAAAAGAGAGCAGGTCTGACTCTAACTCCCTGTTTAATGGCATGCAGATTGCAAACTGAGCATACATTTCTCATCTGCTGCATAAAATCTCTTGCCATCCTTTTTCTCTATCATCCTCTGAATTGCGATATGAGATGCAGTGTCTTCACTGTTGCTTACCTCCTGCCATTATGAGACATTTCTCTTTTAATCATGTTGAAGAACTAGATGTGTATTTAAGGTATACAGGATACTTTGCTTAGCATTATAGAGGAGAAAACTGTATGAATCCCTTTATGTTCTATCCCTGCAATGTGTTTAGCGTTCCACAGTCAGGTGTAGCGCAAGTTGACATCAGTTTTACTAAGAATAATAAGCCAAAACATAATGTGAATACATAAAAAATGTTGTTGACAGCTTGTTTACAAAATCCAGGACTTTAATGCAGATTTTGTTTTAGCACAAAACCTGTTAACATAATAAGAATACCATCTTAATCAGACAACCTATTATACTCAGCTGTACTTTTTTCTGAGAAGTAAAACTTTCTCAGAGACCCTGAAACTTTGCTTACACACTGCCTCACTGCTGCTAATACCACGGATTTCTGAAGATTTTATGAAGGCTTTTCTGCCAATAAATACGGATGTTCTTCCTACTTCACTGTACAGATGGGTTTATTTTATGAAATGCTTGCCCTTTGGGGACAAGCATTTTGTAACCCTCCAAATTCAGATTTGTGTGTGCAAATGGGACAATTAGATATACGTTTCAGTAGTTCATCACCTTTTCAGGGACAAACTCATTCCCTTTCTCCAAGTGTTGAGGGTCAAAGTAGTAGAACAAAGATAATAACCTTAAATACTCAAACAAAGCCCAGTTCAGGAAAGCAGTGAAGCAAGTGTTTCACCATTCAAGAAGAACACAGATGCCTTTTGAGGAACAAAATATCACTTAAATATTTCATAAATAAAAAATATTTTCCCAAATTAAGGACTTTCTCTAAAGAACATATGCTTAATACATCAGGTTGGGAGGAGCTGTTTCACATGAACCTACGTGAGCTTTGTATGAGGTCCAGTTTATGTGGTATCTTTATTAATCATTAAAACAGAAAATATAAACCATACATTTGAAATCCGAGGAGGATTTCTGCAGGCAATACTACACAAAAAGAATAAATGCAGCTATTTATAATAGAAGTGGTGCGCAGGGCTCTGTTTTATCTATAAAACACAAAGGAACAAATCTAAGCTTTGTTGTATAACATTTATTTGGGTGTTCTTCCTCTCCTGAGTGCTTACCTTGCAAACTCTTTCAATCTATGTATGCAACAAGTAAAGGCATTGTGTATGTATATCCATCTCATGAACAGAAAAAACAGTTGATGGGTTAATTCTAAATTTTCTTCCTGTGCAGAGATACCAAGTTTGACAATTTTTTTACAAAGGCAATAAAAAAAATACATGCATAATATGGCCCACAGAAAATTAATGTAAAATTTAATTATCTTAGGGGAAATTTACTGTAAAGGTTTAAAAAGCTCTATTAACAAATGCTAAATCTAAAATACAAATATTTACAAATTTAAATACTTAAAATTCTCCTGTTTGTTTGTATGCAGAATATATAACAGATAATCTCTGGATTTTATTGCCATCTAAACTTGTTTACAGCAATTAAAATGCAAAAAATATGTCAATATTCTGGAAATACAGAATATTTATATTAATTTGGAGTATTTATCTTGAAACAAATTTCCAAATCTAACCTACATTGGAGAAAATCTGACCACCTACTTATTTTTCCAGTCACAACAAGTATTTTATTGCACATGGGAACAGAAAAGAATTTGCAAAGACTGTAGAATCAAAAAATACCAAATTAAAAGTTTTACATTCAAGTGGAAGGCAGCTTCTTTACTCATCTACTTCATCACACAGTTTTCACTTTCATGATTCTATATTTTTTTCTTAGAAAAATGCAGCCATCTTTAGTTAACAAATGCTACAAATATTTTTTGGCATGTTGCTTTACATCAATAATGATGTAGCCACACATTATACATTGAATGTCATTCAAGTTTTTTTCTTAAATCAGAATTGGTGTGGGAGACAAACACAAATGAGTTAGGGTTTCGTTTGGCAAACAGAGTGTGAAAGAATAAGGGATAAGTTTTAAAGCAAGAGATGTCTATGAAGGGAAAAGGTCTGGTAGACAATAAATTTGAAAGGAAAAAGGGAGATGGAAGGAAGCAGGAAAGAAACAAAAATCTGTTAACTCTCCACTTACTGTGCCTCTTGTAGCACTCTGTAGCAACCTTCCTCCTATTATCTTGTACAGTTAGGCAGCTCATACACCATGGACAAAACAGTAAGTGTTGATTTTCTTAAAAATAGCAGCAAGTCTTTTACTCCAGCCAGGATAATAGTAATGATGGCCAAGACCACATCTTGAGAGGGCTTTTTTCCCATTACTGATTCATTAGGCAAAGCACTAATTGAAACTACTCCTAATAAATCACTGCTGCCTATCAAAGTTGCAACAGCAACCTGTAAAGAGAAAATAACAGCATGTGGTCAACTTTAAACGTAGTGCAAAACCATTTTTGTTTTTTATTATTTTGACTGCCACTAGGATATTGCTAATCCTGTAATATTTTCCCTAATGAGAAATGTGTGAAGAAAGGTTTCTTCTGGCATCCTCTCCCTTTAGAGTATCTATGGGGGAAGATTTTAATCCTCTTCTCAATAAATCGCTAACACTTACTCATTTTCAGTTGTCCTTCATAAATCACTCAAATCTTCATATGCTACTTCATCTGAACTGGTTAGCACTTATTCTGAGTTGCTAGGATTTCCTATCATAAATTCACATCAGAAATATTAATTTAATGCTTCAGCTATTTCATTTTTTTTAACTTGGTTCCAAATAATTTTCTTAGCTTCCCATTGCAACAAACACAGAGGCTCATTCTTAGCATATTTATTTTCTGTCTATTTCAGGTGCCACTGCTTTTCTGCTGTTCAGAAGCTATGAATTCTTTAATGGTGGTTAATGTAGGGAGTAACCATCTGATAACTGTTATGCTGATGTTGCCGCATTTTTTGTTAGTATCTTTAAAACATTAGATGGTGTTTGCATATAACTGCATATTCTGCTATGAGATTAACAGTATTTATTTCTTTCACAAAGTCCAAAGCATCTATTTAGAAAAAGAACTTGAGACAGTTGGATACATTCAGGAAAAAAATATGTAAACAAATCCCTTGACTATAGAAAGATACAAAGAAAACCAGCAACACAGCAGGAAATACAAGCCTTTTATTTCTGAACTTGTTCACACATACTAAATACAAAATCACTCTGAGTCACTGGAGGAAGTCTGCAGTGCAAGTTGTCTGAAGACAATTTTTGCAAATACTTTAGCTTTTTGGGTGGTCAAGAAATTTTCATTTCTAACTATACATTTTAATCTTGGTTTCTTGGAAAAAAAGGCACTTTATTTCAATTTTTATTATGAAAACCAGAATTACTTTCTAGGACTAGACTTCGTGCATACAAAGACTTAATAACAGAAGCCTTAATATGGCCTAAAATAGGCTCTTATGAGTAGCTGTGGAACAATCCATTAAATTAGGTAAGTTTACTTTTATAGGAAGCTGGCTTATTCCTCGAAGAATATTTATATCTTTTTCAAGACGGTTGACTGTTTCTAAATCCCACATTTTACTTCAAATATTCTAACAAAAATGGAAATATTTTTCCAATCATACCTTAGTAACATCTCCTGGCAGGGATCATTGTGCCACACAGGAAAACATTTCCAGTTTTTAAACTCATTTTGATTTGATCTGTAGTTACTATAGAGATTAAATATATCCAGTCCAACAGCTCTTAAAAATATTAAACTACCACAGAATAAGGGGTATGACCCTCCATGACAATCTAGAGGGAATCAGGCTAGCTCTGCAATAGTCAACATATTTTTAAATGGTCTCGATTTTTAAGTAAAATGTTAAATGTGGAAGTCTAGGGGTTATTCAGAAGACACCAGTTAATAGCAAAGAATTACATAAAACGCTTTCAAGAGCAAGTGACTGGGAAAAATTGGTCTATGACATTCACTGTGAACCATTGTAAAGTCATGTAGATACAGAAGTAAAATTGACCTTTGTACATACTAAACAATGTGAGTTAATAATTATAATTCAGGAAATGCTGCTCGTTATTGTAAGATGTTCTTCTATAAAAATATATTCCTCAGCTTGTCAATAACAACCCAAGAACTGATATTAATAATTATTAAGAATAAAATGGACAGTGAGAAGAAATCACAGAATCACAGAATATGCTGAGTTGGAAGGGACTCACGAGGATCATCGGGTCCAAATCCTGGCCCTCCACAGGACCCCAAGAGTCACACTGCATGTTCAAGAGTATCATCCAAACACTTCTTGAATTCTATCAGACTTGGTGATGTGACTACTTCCCTGGAGCGCCTGTTTCAGTGCCCACCCACACTCTGGGTGAAAAACCTGTTTCCAACATCTGACCTAAATCTCCCCTGACACAACTTCAGGCCATTCCCTTGTGTCCTGTCACTGATCACTGCAGAGAAGAGATCAGTGCCTGCCCCTCCTCTTTTCCTCACAAGAAAGTTGAAAACCGCAATGAGATCTCCCCTCAGTCTCTCTTCTCCAGGCTGAACAGACCAAGTGACCTCAGACGCTCCTCATACGGCTTCCCCTCAAAGCCATTTACCATCATTGTTGCCCTCCTTTGGACACTCTCTAATAGATTAATATCTTTCTTATATTCTGGTGCCCAAACTGCACACAATATTCAAGGTGAGGCCGCCCCAGTGCAGAGTGGAGCAGGACAATACCCTCCCTTGACTGTCTGGTGATGCTTTGCCTGATGCCCCCCAGGACATAGTTGGCCCTCCTGGTTGCCAGGGCATTGCTGACTCAGATTCAACTTGCCATCGACCAGGACCCCCAGGTCCCTTTCCATGGCACTGCTTTCCAGTATGTCTTTCCCCAGTCTACATCCAGGGTTACCCCATCCCAGGTGCAGAATCCAGCACTTTCCCTTGTTGAACTTCATATGGTTGGTGATTGCCCAGCCCTCTAATTTGTTGAGGTGTCTCTGCAGGGCCTCTCTGCCTCCAAGGGAGTCAACAACTCCTCCCAGTTTTGTGTCACCTGCAAACTTCCTTAGTATCCCTTTCAGTCCTGCGTCCAAGCCAATTATGAAGATGTTGAAGAGCACAGGGCCCAAGATGGAGCTCTGTGGAACCCCACTAGTGACAAGTTGCCAGTCTGATGTTACCCCATTCACTATTACCCCCTGTGTTCCACCCATGAGCCAATTGCTCACCCACCACATGATGTGTTTACCCAGCTGCGTGCTGGACATTTTGTCTAGCAGGATACTGCGAGAAGCAGCATTGAAAGCTTTATTGAAATCCAAAAAGATTACGTCAACTGGCTTCCCTTGATCAACTAGGTGGGTTACCTTGTCATAAAAGGAAATCAGGTTGGATAAGCAGGAATTTTCTCTCATGAAGCTGTGCTCGCTGTGACCAATTACTGTGTTGCCTTTCAGGTGTTTTCCAACACTTCCCAGAATAATCTTCTCTATATCTTTATCAGGCACTGAAGTGAGACCAACAGGCCTGTAGTTTCCAGGGTCCTCCTTCTTGCCCTGCTTGAAAATCGAGACATTTGCCAGCTTCCAGTCAGCTGGGACCTTTCTAGATTGCCAAGAGCACTCAAAAACCATTGAGAGAGGTCTTTCAATGATTCAGCCAGCTCTTTGAGGATTCTGGGATGAATCCCATCAGGCCCTATAGATTTGTGGGGATCCAACTGGAGTAGCAGATCCAGCACCATTTCAGGGTCGACTCGAGTTGATCATTCTCACAGTCATGGTCCTCCAGCTCAGGGCACTGAGACCCTCTTGGTCCATCATCTGTGTTGAAGACAGAAGCAAAGAAAGCATTAAACACCTCCGCCTTGTCTCTGTCCCTGTTTGTGTGAGGTGACCATCCTCATCCTGTAACGGGCCATTGATATTGCTATACAGTCTATTGCCCTTAATGTATTTGAAAAAACTCTTTTTATCATTCCCCACATTTCTGACCAGCTTCAACTCCAGCTGCGCTTTGGCCACAAGAATTTTCTCCCTACACCAGCAAGCAGAAACTCTGAATTCTTCCCATGTCACTTGACCTTGCTTGCACCGGGCATACACCTTCCTTTTTTGGCCTTATTTCCAAGAGAAAATCCCTGTTCAGCCAAGCTGACCTTCTGCCTCACCTGCTTGACTTCTGACATTTGGGAATTTCCTGCTCCTGTGCCCTTAGGAGGTGATATTTAAAAAGGGACCAGCACTGATGGACCCCAGCACCTGCAAACATTTTCCCAAGGGACCTTAATTACTAATTTCCTGAGCAGTCTGAAGTCTGCTCTCCTCATGTCCAGAGTTGAGGTTTTGCTGGCACTTTTCCTTCTGTTAACAGAGATTTTAAACTCAATCCCTTGGTGGTCTCTGTGGCCAAGACAGCCCTCAATCTCCATTTCATTCACGAGATCCACTCTGTTGAGAAGCAGCAGACCAAGGAGAGCATCTGTCCAAGTCAGCTCCCTTAGGACCTGTTCCATAAAGTTGTCATCCAGATTTTTTAGGAATCCTCTGACCCAGGTTCTACAAGTTTTGTGATGCTCCCAATTAATTTCTGGCAAGTTGAAATCCCCCATAAGGACAAAGGTAGTTTACTTGGAAGTGTCCCTTAGTTCCAAAAAGGATAATTCATTGGCATCATTGTCCTGGCTGGGAGGCCTATAGCAGACTTACATAGTGACATCAGTATTTGTTTGCCCCTTGATTCTTACCCAGAGGCTCTCAACTGTGCCATTGTCAGCTGTGAGCTCCATACATTCTAACCCTTCTATTACATACAGTGTCATCCTTCCATCACTTCTGCCCTGCCTGTCCCTCCTGAAGACCAAGAGGACACTCTAGTCGCAGGTCTCATCCCACCAGGTTTCACTTATGCCGATTATGTCAAATCTCTGGAACTGTGCCAAACTTTGAGCTCCTCTTGTTTGTTCTTCATGTTATATGTATTGGTGTAGAAACGTTTCAAGTGCAGCACATTGTAGCCAATACCTCATGAAGACAATTGAGGGATCCTATTAGTGCCCATTTCTTCAAGTTTTGGTACACTTTCCCATCACTCATCACTGGTGAACCTGGTTTTGTCTCTTTCCCCCTTCCAAGCTAGTTTAAAGATCTATCAGTGCCCCAATAGCTCCTGTGCTAGAACTGTTTTTCCCCTCTGACATAGGTGCATCTTGCTAGGTGTCAGTAGACCAGGTGTTGAGTAGATCACCAGGCTGCTGTGTAAATCCATGGTGTATTTTTGTCTTGGCTAGTGTTTATACTTCTCATATCTTCAATTCAAAAAGGCCATAGTGAAACTTCAGAAGGTGGAAAAAGGGATAAGCAAAGATATGGGAGTATTTCCCTATAACGACTGAGTAAATAGACCGTGATGTCTAGACTAAAAATATATCTATAAAATCATGATTTAGAAAAAAGGATGCCTATGCATTACCCCTTCCTAACCAAAAGATTTGGTAAAGGTGTTGGAGGAGAGGTGTCATAAAAATAAATTAGCAAAAGACAAGTTCAAAACAAACATCTGGAGTATTCAGTGTACAGTTTATTTGTGAAACTTCTTATGACAGATGTTGAATGTACACAGGTTCAGTGAAGAGCTGGATAAGTTTGTAGAAGGACAGTCCATCAGGTGCAGTGTAACAAAGCTGCTGTCTCTCATTCAAAAATCTTTGGGTCACAGAGAACATAATTTTATGTTTGCTCTACTCCTTTTCAGAGTCAGCTGCTAAGCCCCATTGTCAGGGACAGATGTTAGGCTGGGCAGACCCTCGGCCACTTTCAATGCTGTTCCTGCTAGATAGCTCAGTATTTGGTGAAGTTCTAATATACCCTCGATTCTTTTCCCTGTTTTCAGTAATTGCCCAGCTTATCTACTGGAGATGGTTTATTTTACTGGGCAGTGCTTACATTGCCTGGTAGTGCTATAATTCATGTATTGCTGTCTTACTGCATTTTATACCATTCAGAAAGGTTAAATGAATCTCACAGTAGTCATACATTTATATTTACTACATGGCTTAAAACAAATATTATCAAATACCCCAATGGGATGTCAATGAAAATAAGAATACAATCCTTTGAGATCATCCACAAACATACTAAAGATAGTGTATTTCTACATTATTTATTACTTAACTAATACTTTGTTAAGCCTTTTAGAGAGAATTTCACTGGAAAAATAAATTTCACTGATGCCTCAGAGCTTTATGGATTTTTTTAACTTTTGTGGCTTTTAGAAGTTGTTTAGTGAATGTAGATTTTAATGTAGCTGTATTATATCCCTTACCGTGTAGTAAAATGTTTACACATACCCAACCCTATTAACCCATTCCATATCAATCCCTCTAAATTCTGTTAGCATGTTTAGTCTTCTTTTCAATGTAGAATTGTAGAAAAGACTGGACCAGAAGATATCACACAGACACAGCAACCTTCAAGCCCAGAACTTTGGAGAAGCTCCAAGGACTGTGCGTGCTATGAAGAACATGAAGAAGAAGGGGTGTGTCGGGGGGCAGACCTGGGATTGGATGGACCTTATTATAAAATAATAGAACCACTGTCTGGGGAGGCATGGGCACATTGTGTATTCCCCTGGCCTGAGGCTTCATTAACAGACCTACTCTCTTTATCTTATCTTATACACTAAATTGGCCTGGAGTTTTTTTCTCCACACTATCTTAAGGCAACAGTACCCACTCTTCAGATTCAATCCATTTTTATGGAATCCTGCATGCTAGTTTTTTCAAGGATGTAGCCACTGTAACTTGGCCCTTCGGATGCGCAGATTATGTTGATAACTATAATGGAAGGCAATGAAAACTGTACTTCATTACCTTGAAATTATCTGAGGCATCTGGGTAATTTTCCCTACACTCCCATAAAGCTCTGTGTAAACAGAGAATTTTATCTTCTTTTTACAATTTGTTTTGTCACATAAACTCTTAATGAGCTCTTCTTGGCTGTGTAAAAGAAGCAAAAATGTTGTTTAAGGAAGGGAAGTCATTTTAAATGAAGAAAATTCTCAGAAAAACAGTATGTCATTAAAAAAAGTCCTAGAAGCAGGATAAACCTAAGTTTTGTTGCCTAAAATGATGATCAATATGATTTTGTACTCCCTGTGCACTACCTGTCTTCTTTTGACAGAACAAGTAACACAACAGAAAAAAAATCCCATTTGAGTCCTGTTGATGTATCCCTTCTAAAGCCAGTGAGATCTCTCTTTCACCAAGTGTTCCAAAGTATTTGCTGAGTGAGTGAAAATCAACTGCTGCATTTTTGCCTTCTTCCTTCCTGCAAACTGTAAATACAGACATGCATTTTCATGTCAGCTAATACGATCTCATTATTAGCATGAGTTTGCTTAGGATTGGCAGGAGGGTTTGTTTCATTTTCCTATCCTTCATAAAGCACAATAAGAAATAATTAGCACATAGTATTGTGTGACCATAGTCTCATTTTTATACTCCTACATGCCAACACTGTTTTAATAAAATAGGAAAGAAAAGAAAAGAAAACCTTAAATCATTGTGTTTTACCTGAAGCTGATTTTGCATTCTCTAGGACTTAATACAACAGTTTTTGCGCAACCAGTGACTGCATCAGGATTACTCCAATATGAGAAATGTTGAGGGCTATAAAATACCGTGTGACTATTTTTAACCAGAGATCAATGTTATGCTGATTAAAATAAATGTTCTTTAATTGAAACAGAATTCCAGTTATTACACAGTAAACTGCTCTTGACATTGAGATTGAGACAGGCCAAATTCAATTTCAAATTTTCTGAGGAGTGTCTTTTAGGCTCATCTGTTTATTTTTTGTTTTGTATTAGTTTTATCCAGGCTTTTTGCAGGGCTTTGGTGGGGTTTTCTGGGTTGTTTTTGTGTTGGTGGTTTTTTGGGGTTTTGAGGGGGTTTTTTTTGTTTTTTATATATATATAAAAGGAAGTGGAGGTTATGTTCATTCTGGGACAAGATCTTGTGTTCTAACAGGTGGTCACTGTTAGAGCAACCTCATTTCTCAACAGTGTCGCAAAACTCAGCCTCATCATAGGAGAATTCACTGATCCAGAGGGCTGAACATGGATTGTGATGGAAATGTTGGTGAGAGGTTTTAGATCAATGGAGAAACCTCTTCCTCTCTGGTTCCACACATGTTCTCCACTGTCACTGAATCTACTAGGAGGGGTAGCAGCAACCCTTACTTTGAGTGGGTGCTGTGCCTCATTTCCCTTAGCCTCTTAATATCAAATTTCAGACTTTAAAAAGAAATGATGGTGAGGAATACAACCTGCATATGAATAAAATGGGGTGTACAATTAATCTCACACCCTTTTGTGGGAGATACTGCTTCTTTCTCACTCACCTGGTTTGTCTCAAGGACTAAGCAGAAGGCTCCCTGTAATTCAGCCTAGTCAACTTGGGTTGCACTCAACAGGTTGTCAGTTTTTCTGACTCAAGACAGATCCACCAGTAATTCAGACCAAACCCACCAAGGTTTTGGAAGATGGGAATTTAGCCCTTAAATGCCTCACAGGACTTAATATTCCTAATGAGAATTTTGACCCGTTCTGACAGCCAATTATATAATATGTGGTTTAACACACTATGATCAGAGATAAGGAAATCAAAGCAAAAGTATGATCTCATTCTTCCATATATTAAAATATTTAGAGTACTCCTTCATGAAAGTGAATTAATAATTAAATGGAAGACGCCCAATGCTTTATCACAATTTATGTCCATCTTTTTGTAAGAAGAGGGGCATTAGTTTATTTTAAAGAAAAAAAAGGTAGCCTAACACTGTTTAGGAGCTTTAAGATGAGAAACAAAACCTCCACAGAATGCAGTCCCAGTTCCAAAATAATAATTCCTTCCACAGCACATTTTTAAGACATGTTTATTTTTAAATGTAGATAATGATACATCTTTCATAGTGTACAGACTTCCTGCTTAACTGTCAATTATTACAACTGGAATATTAGTTACTTTCATACAAATAGCTAAATATATTGACAAAGAAAAATGAAGTCCTAAAAAGAAATTACTGAACATCTGCTATTGTGAATGAGTTTATCATCTGTGACTATACTCAGACTGTGTCAATACAAACTTTCAAGCACAGCATACTCCCTGGAGATGGTTCCTTTTTATCTGCACAATAACTGCATTCATAATTAAATATATGCATTCCTTCAATTTTGATTGTCTAGCTCTGCAAATTGTTCATAAAACAAAAGGTTAAGAATGACCAAATCTGATGTTTATGCTGACAATCAATTTGATTAATACCATATGCTGGGGTTTTACACATCTGTTTGCTTTTATATGTGTTCTTCGCATTCTGATGTAAACTAAATGAAAGAGAAAGCTTATCTGAGTCTTGAAAGTATAAATTACTATGAGTTCCAACCTACTACAACGTGAGCAACAAGAAGATAGCACATCCCAATGGTACAGGACACAATCATCATGGGGAAACCTAACCTGAAAGAACAAGAAAATAAAGATTAACAAGGATACAATAGTTTGCTCTCCAACCAATTTACAAAAAGGAAATTTAACTTATCCTACTCATTCCAAGTGACAAATATGCTTACAGCAATGCCAAAAGCATAGATGTACTGAGCATATGACAGTCTAATATTCAAGATTATATTTCTATTTCCAGCCTATTTTAGAGATACAAGGTCAAAATTCACATAATTTCATTGTTTTCAGGACATCTCCTCCAATGTACACTGTATCAGAATCTGGTGTGCCTTGTTGTTTTATTGTTGTGTGTTTTTTCCTCACACTCAACGTGCAACATACCAGCAAAATAATGATTCTTACAAATTATGCAGCATTAGAATAGATTTTCAAGGGTGTATCACTTCAGATTAGTTGTGTAATGCTGGTATGGCACTTTGTAACTTAATATGGATGAAGCTCTTTAAATGGTTTCCCTGTTGATCTGTAGTCAGCTATCATTCCTCTTACATACGTACCTCTCAAGAAGTCTAACAGACTTGAGTACTAACAGACTGTTGGAAATCAACCCCAGGCACCTGTAAAAATGTTAAAACTCTGCTATTCTATTAAAACAACGATTTCTTTTTTCCCCACAGAATAAGATGGAGTTGGCCAAGTCCTGCTGTGCTACATTTGTAGGTCTTTCAGATGTGTGAAAAGAAAGAAGTTTTCTGAAACTCAAAAGCATTATTGTATGATACTTGGGATCTGTGAAGAACCACTGCTGTGATCACACTCATTTTTTTATACTACTAAAATCACAAAGAGAACTGAGATGAGAAATGGTCATGCCACTAATGACCCTCCTTATATACTTTCTTTTGCCAAGTTCAGACGAGTTTCCATAAAACTCAGCAAAGCATGGCAGTGGTCTCTGAAGTACAGCATTTCATTTATTCTTTTCCTTAAACTAAGACCAACTTACTCCATGTGGCTGTATTAACTGTGCCTTTTTGCCTTACTTATTAGGAGACCTTAGGAAGGTTCCTCAAGCCTATTCTCCTCTAACAAAGCACTAACAAAGATGCCCATTTCGTAGAGGACAGGAGGACACCATTCTCTGAGCTTGGTTGAATGAATAGCTCCTTCCTTTAGGAATCTACAGCTAGAAGTGACCATTTGGGGCATTAAGTCTGGCCCCCACTTCCTCAGACTATGAAACCACCTGCATAACATGAAAATTAAACTTCTCAATCTGTCATTGATGTCTGCTTTCTACCTGCAGCTGCAACATTACTCTAAACCTTGAGATCCTCACGAGACAGTTTCCTTCATTGGTGTTTTTCTGAAAAGCTGACTGGCAGAAGCATAGATGAGACCAGCAGATCGGAAGTGTTATCACCTTTAGCAGTCATTGGTTAGAGTTACTAACAAGGGAATTTTACCAGGGGTGAATGTCACTGCTAACACAAAAATAATCAGCTCTACTATAAAGTTTGCAGAATAACTAATTTAAATTAATTTAAAAAATACATTGAAATTATTTAGGAAAGAACAAGTTTGTCCATAGTAGCCACTCTTCACGGCTACTCTTGGCCCGGTATCAAAGTGAGCCAATCTCACATACCAGTAGAAATACATGGAAACCAAGAACAAAAGGAAATCCTTGCAAAATAGGAAATATACAAAGAGAAAACTGATAGGGCTGACAGATCATCTCATTTCTGTCTCCTTGACATTCATTGGAAGAAGCCGGACTGTCTCCATGTGTCCAAAAAGTGTTCCTGTGTCCATCACCCAAAATTGCCTGCAAGATCTGCCCAGAAGGACAGCTCCCACCATGCCTGGCTCCAGAGGTTTTCTCCTTCCTCTCTCTTGGGTTTTGGACCTGGTATGCTGGCCTCTTCCACAATTTTGGTATCGGACATCATTATTGCTGTTCTGGCTCCAAAGACATTAATGTTAAGCTGCTATTTGAACTTGGGAAAAGAGAAGCAAGAGTAGAGAGGAGGGCCAGCCGTATCCAACAGGTGAATGGTGAAAGGAGAGAAAGATTATTAGAAAGGGTCACAGAATTGTCACAACTTTCAAATATTTCCTACAAAGTTTGAAATGTGTTTGGAGAATTTATTTTTCTTCTTTTTGTTCATATGAACATGCACAATACTGCAGAGAAGTGTTATTTTTTTTTCCAGTCTGACTGGTCAGATCCTTGCTTTTGAACGACTGGTTTCTTGAAAGAGCTGAATCACTATTCAGTCACTAAACTATGATAGAGCTGATAATACCATAAAACAGCTGAGCTGAAGCATCTCCTGAAGTTATTTTAATTTTAAAAAATGGCAAAAATTAAATAAGTTAATTTGCTGGCTAGCAAACTACTTCTCAGACCCTTTGTTTTTTTTCTCTCAGCAAATCTGATCTGTAGCATTTCCTAATCTCACTTAGACAAATGTGTCCTAATAGGACAAAAAAAGTAAAACCAACAACAGAAAACATAAATCTATTGACCTCACAGTTAGCAAACAATGAGCTGGCACTGGGAGGAGCGGAGACAGAGCAGATCTTAATCTATATTAATGCAACCTAACAAATCTCCCTGGAAAATGCACAGTAGTTCAGCAGCAAATGGCAATATGTCTTTGTGAAGACTGGCAAGGGGAGGGAAGAACCCAGAAAGATTGAAAGTCTAATTGACCACTGAAAACAAAACTCTCTCAAGCTTGGAGGAACTGCATGAAAGAGAATGGATTAATTATACAGGGCCACAAACAGGAACTATGATCATACCCCCACCATCACAGTGCCAGTCAGATGTGTAGCTGGAGCCAGAAACAGTCAGTCTATGGAGGAACCTCATTTCACTTAGTGTGGATGTTTGCACAGGGCACAACTGCGAAACTGTTATTCTCATTGCATGGACAATTACCTCTCAACTTGAGGTCTGAATTTCGGGCATGCTGGCCTGAGCACTAATGTAATTGGATCAAATTCAATGTGGAATTTGTGTACCAGAGAGAGAGGAGATAAACTCAGTCAGTAAGTATTAGTTACTCCAGAGTTAATCAATTACTTGAGTTGGTTCAGTGCCCTGTTACGCTATTTACACTAACCATTGCTCTCCCCCAGGGAACATAAAATTCCTGTCCCAGGCCACATACAACACAAGGTATAGCTGCAAATGTTTTCTTTAGTTAAATATTAAGTCTAAGAATTCATTTTAAACAATGAAAAATTACTTCCAGGAACTCTAATTTCCAGCATACTTCTTGGAGTCAAAAAGTACCATGTCATTCAGTTGCTCCTGTCCAGCAGAAAGGATCAGTAGAGTTTAGAAGTCATAAAAACCTTTCTTGTACTAAAACTTCAGATTCATAAGAAACAGTAAGGATATCTGTCATAAAAATACATTTTTGTCCTGCACTGGGCAGGCTTTCCTTGCCTCTCCCTCTCTGCAGACAGGGATATACACATAGCTGGCATGGTTTGAAAGGTACATCCTGACTCTCCACAGCCAGCTGAGGGAGTTTTTACCACTGCAGAGAGGAAGCAAGGTCAGATACAAGGAGGGGAAGGATGGCCGGATCTAGCATTCACCCCACTTTTCCCCTCCACCTCTTCATGATAGAAGCATACATGTAAAACTGCTATCTAAATGAAATCGACCAGCTTAAATATGCACAAAAAAACAGATATTAGCTCTGTGTGAGATAGAGTATTTCTAGTGAGAGCCCCAGGCATTTGTCTTGGACAAAGTTTTACTTATTAATAACTTCAACAAACCAGTAACAAAGAGCTTGTAAATCGTCCCAACACGGGACTAATCTCAGACTCCGTGTAGACCAGAATTCAACATGTTCTTAACAAATCAAAATGAGAATTTGAAATTAAGAAAATGAAACTCTGTGAAGGTAAGTGTGAAATATGTATTAGAAGTCAACCGTGGGCACAAGAACAGCAAGGAAAGTGAAGCTTTTCACTGGAAGTGACCTAAATATTTCTAATTCTGCCTCACTGCAAGATTTCTGGTCCTGTATTTACTTAGAGAAAAGCAAACCTGTGTATGATTATGCTAGGAACAAATTCCATTTTTAATAAGTTTCTACAGAAGTGAATATTACAGTTTTCTTAGGTTATAAGTTTAACCAATATTATTTGCTAAATAATAATAGTGAAGCCTTTGGGGTTGGAATTGAGTTTTCTTGGACAAACTGATCTCCTACATTACCTTAAAGCTCTATTTTGTGATGCTTCAAGAGCCAGTAAGACCCAGTATTACAAGACCCAGGTTCTGTGCCCTGTTCTGCCTGATTTGGGACATGAAATACAAGATGTTCTTATGCATGCAAACCTTGCCTATAGGCACTGCCTTCATGGACAGCTCATAACTTGCATAGCCTGTGCGTCCATGGGGAAATCTGTGGAAGGAGCATGCCTCCAAGGAAATGGGGAACCTTCAGTAGATTCTCAGTGGAAAAGCAACAGCAGAAATCTCCCAAGACCAAACCACTGGCAGTGAAAGAATCTTGGTGGTAGACAGGGGTAAGAGTTAAAAAGATAAATTTCTACTCCTATTTGTGTTTGCAATTTAATGCACAATTTAAATTCAACTGATGGAGTTTGACTCAGGCTTAAAATTTTGCTTTTCTTGCTTCATCTCAGTTTCATACTCTAAGTTATGTAGAAGGTATAATGTCAGCTTTGCAGAAAAGGACACAGGGTTCATAGTGGACACCAAGTTGAACATGAGCCAGTTATGTGTCTTTGCAGCAAGGAAGGCTAACGGTATCTTGGGCCGCATTAGGAAAAGTATTGCCATCAGATCAAGGGAGGTGATCCATCCCTCTGTTCAGCACAGGTGTGGCTACACCTGGAGTGCTGCATCCAATTCTGGGATTGCCAGTACAAGAGGCATGGGCATAATGGAGAGAGTCCAGTGAAGGGCCACAAAGATGATGACTAAGGGACCGGAGTATCAGTAATAAGGGAAGGCGTGAGATCTGGGACTGTGCAGCCCGGAGAAGAGAAAGCTCAGAGAGAAACTCATCAATGTGTTTAAGTTCTTGAAAGGATGGTGTAAAGAATACAGTGCCAGGCCCTCTTCAGTGATGCCCAGTAAAAGGACTAGAGACACTGGGTACAAACTGAAACACAGGAAGCTCTGTCTGGACATCAGGAAACACTTTTTTACTGTATTGTTGACAAAGCACTGGCACAGGTTGCCCAGGGAGATTGTGGAGTCTCCGTCCTTGGAAGTATTCAAAAGTCACATGGATGTGGGTCTGGGAAATAGGCTCTAGGTCGTCCTGTTTGAGAGGGACCTCCAGAGGTCCCTTTCAACCTCAGTCAGTCTGTGATTCTCACTCACCTACTTGTTCCTCTGTTATTCAACACAGGATAAGTAAGTACCATCTGCACACCTGAAGACTGACATCTCACCAGAAAATATTTAACAAAGAACAAAAGACATATAATTCTTCTCAATCTTGGACAGTCTCTCATTGTATGCAGTACTTTGCTCTGGAATTATGATAATCATGAGGTCATTTTAAAAGAACATCTAAAAGTCTATGAAAGCAGCCTCAAAAAAGAGACGTGGATGTGGGCATACTTAGGACATACATAAGGTTAGTTCTGAATGAAAGTTACATGTTTTAATGAAGTTACACCTTTTAATTCAATTTGAAAAGTAGTGTTCTTTTCAACAAAAGGATATAACCACAGTACTCATCCTATTTCTTTTCCTTTCTTTCAGTGCAGACTACCTTATGAGTCTCCTATCATTTCAGTTGTATGAACATTTCCATCATTCCTAGTCTTTGACATACTGATCCATTTCTTCTGAAAGAAAAATATGGACTATAATAACAGCTTAAAGGAAACATATTCAAAATGTTTATCACATGCCCATGACTCCTTCAAATCCAGACACCTGTTGTAGCTCAGAAACAGGTGGCTAAAACTAAAGTGATCATTAATTTAACATTAAATTGCTCTGAATTTCATATAGTCTGTAATTACATAAAAATTACAGTGTGGTTACCTACTAGTTACCATACACAGGAGTTCCTGTGTAATTTAAAACACAGAACAAAACCTATAATTCTATTTTCTTCTACTTGCTGAAATTATAATAATTTCTCATGATATTATATCTCTTTTGAGGCTATGCCAAGATTTCCCATAGAATTACTGCCAGGAATAAAACTTAAGATAGGGAAAATCATATCCTGAGTGAGAAAACATAAAGGCGTTAGGTTGTGCCTCCTACAGTCTAGAACATCCTCCTAAAGGTGTTTTGCTGTAACCTCAACATAGTTATATGCAGAACAAGCAATGGGCCTTTCCTTGGTCTTCCAAAATTCTGATTACCAAAAGAAAAAAAGTGCAGGGAACTACAGGCCTGTCAGCCTGACTTCAGTGTCAGGGAAGGTCACGGAGCAGATCATCTTGAGTGCCATCACACAGCACTTGCAGGGCAACCAGGGGATCAGGACAAGCGAGGACAGGTTTATTAAAGGCAAGTCCTGCTTAACCAACCTCATCTCCTTCTACAACAAGGTGACCCGCTTAGTGGATGAGCAAAAGGTTATGGATGGTTTTTGCCTGGACTTTAGTAAAGCCTGTGACACTGCTTCCCACAACATTCTCCTGGAGAAACTGGCTGCTCATGGCTTAGACAGATGCACTGTTTCTTGGGTAAAAAAATGGCTGGATGGCCAAGTTCAGAGAATGGTGGTCAATGAAGTTACATGCAGCTGGTGGCCAGTCACTACTGATGTTCTCCAGGGCTCAGTACTGGGGTCAGTCCTGTTTAATATCTTTACCAATGATCTGGAGGTGGGGATTGAGTGCACTCTCAGTAAGTTTGTAGATGGCACCAAGCTGGGCAGGAGTGTTGATCTGCTGCAGGGTAGGAAAGCTTTGCAGAGGGATCTGGACAGGCTAGATTGATGGGCCAAGGCCAATTGTATGGGGTTCAACAAGGCAAAGTACCATGTCCTGTACTTGGGTCACAACAACCCCATGCATTTCTATAAGCTTGGGAAAGAGTGACTGGAAAGCTGCCCTATCAAAAAGAACCTGGGGGTGCTGGCAGACAGCCACTAAACATGAGCCAGCAGTGTGCCCAGGTGGCCAAGAAGTCCAGTGGCATCCAGGCTTGTATCAGAAATAGTGTGGCCAGAAGGACTGGGGAAGTGACCGGAAATGTCCTGTACTCAGCACTGGTAAGGCCACATCTTGAGTGTCCAGTTCTGGGTCTCTCACTTCAAAAAAGACATTGAGGTGCTGAAGCACTTGTAGAGAAGGGCAACAGAACTGGTGAAGGGTTTAGCGAGAAAGTCCTATGAGGAGCGGAGGAGGGAGCTGGGGATGTTTAGCCTGGAGAAAAGGAGGCTCAGGGGGGACCTTATCACTCTCTGCAACCACCTGAAAGGAGGTTGTGTCAAGGTGGAGGTCAGCCTCTTCTCCCAGGCAACTAGAGACAGAACAAGAGGAAATGGCCTCAAGTTGCACCAGGGCAGGCTTAGGTTGGATATTCAAAAAAATTTCTTCACTTTGAGGGTGGTTAGGCATTGGAACAGGCTGCTCAGGGAAGTGTGGAGTCACCACCCCTGGAGGTAGACTCTGCAGTGTTAGACTAATGGTTGGATTTGATAATATTAAGGGTCTATTACAACATAAATAATTCTAAGATTCTATGATCATCAGGGAACCATCTTTTATATAGACAGAGTAGTTCACTTCATACCCTACTAAAGAAGTAGAACATGCCATGATAAAGTGCGGCATAAAGATTCAAGATGATCTGTTAGTGATTTTTCTATTTGATCAACACTTCATGTCATCCTTGGATCTCTTGTCATATCTTAGCAACGTATTTGTTCTCCACATCCTCTAGGCAGACTCCAAAACAAGTTTAGCCCTCAAGTTGTTGCTTTGTTATGAAACCTTCATGCCATTCTAAAGTCTAGGAAATGCAAATATATGTAATTGGTTCAGCTTCTTGGGAAAGCCATACTTATTCATCTCCGACATGTAGGGGGATGTAGTAGGGGTGCAGTGGGGTGTAGTTGTGAGTCTGAGCTTAAGAAGATTAAAATCATTATGGCCAACTGGAAGAGAAAATCAATTAAGTATGTCTTCTCTGACAATACATGTTTTCATTAATTGTTTGAATGGTTCTGATACAAATATTCTACTAATGAGACAGATTTATACAAAACTGTATAAGGTTTACTGTGCAAAAAATGAATGCATTAGGACTGCTGAAATAGGTTTTGCAATGTTTATAGTTATAGTTTCTGCATTTTATGAAACATTTAACATATTGTAAACTCAATTCTGACAATCATATGCTTTTTTGCCTTGCAAAAAGCAAATTGGAGGCTTAAGGACATTTTCATTAAAATACCTTTTTATAGCTCAAATCTCTCTGCTATAGAAATGTCTCATAAAATAAAATGTTTTGTGTATTTTTGAAACAGACTGTATCCACAAATTTTTTTAGACTAAACTGTATTTCTATGTAGTCTAAACAAATCAAACGTAATGGATATGGCAGGAAATATGGAAGTTGCCTGAATGTTACTTCCATTAGTGCCCTTAATCCCCACTCTCGCAAATGGTATCTTGGGGCACTTTTCTTAGGTTTTATTTTCTTCCAAATGTACTCTTTTATTTTGATTAAAGCACAAGATAAAAGGAAATGACATTTTTACAGAAGAGACTAATCAGTCAATTCTTTAATAATTTCATCAGAGCACTCTCAACTATTTTAAAAGCCCTGGACTTTGCTAAAAAGACAGATGATGTATAAGAAAGAGTATGTTCCACCCTGTTCCCCTCTTTTCTTTCTCTCCACTTTGAGATTCCCATTCACGTACCACACAATGTGATGTTAGAGAGCTCACATACAGCAGTTCACCAGGACAAAGGAGCAATGCAATTGCATTTTGAATTAAGAAGTATGAACTCAGCAGATGCCTACTGCTAAAAGGCTGTTGATGATGTAAGGCCAGTAAACTTTTCACCACAAACCACATGCTATAGGCCACACAGTCTAAGCAAAGAGCAGAGAGTAGAGATTTTCATTCCAGCAGTGTGTACTTGGAGGGTTCTCTCCCACCCACCATGAAATGTCAATCAAAGGCAAATAAGGGGGCAGATGGAGCCTCAAAGCCTTCACTGCCATCACGGTGCACTACACTGTACAGGTCTTCCTATCTCAGAAAAGCCACAGATATGAGCTCACTACAAGGAAAACTTCTATAAACTACAGGTCTAATTTTAAGTGCACTAGCAAACTAAGATTAAATACAGTGAATGCTACTCTAAGTGTATCCATTCCACAGCATGGTTAAGTTCCCAGATACAAAGCACTAAAAAAATAAGTAATATATAAATATATCCCTCTGGATTGTCACAGGTATATACTAACATTTCCAATGAAATGAAAGACAATCATAGAATGGCCTGGGCTGGAAGAGACCTTAAAGACCATCCAGTTACAACACCTTCCACTAGAACAGGCTGCTCAGAGTTCCATCCAACCTGGCCTTGAACACTTTCAGGGATGGGGCATCCACAACTTCTCTGGGCAACCTGTTCCAGTGTGTTACCAACCTCACAGTAAAGAATTTCTTCCTTATATCTTATCTAAAGATACTCTCAATTTGAAGTCATTACCCCTTGCCCTGCCACTACATGCTCTTGTAAATAGTCTTTCCCCACCTGTCTTGTAGGCTCTCTTCAGGTACTGGAAGGTCACAACTAGATTACACTGAGGAGACTTAACAGATGGACAAAATAGAAAAAATATAGTATAGAGAGGCAGGTAAGTACCACTAGCAGGATGTTTTAATGTGGGTTTAACTACATAGCCAGCTCACAGATGTTGCAAGTCAATCAGAATCATCACTGTCTAATTGTTACAGATGGCAGATAGGTGTCACTCAGGCCTGCCTTGGGAATTTAGAGTGACTGAAATGAGGGAAAAACAAAAATAAAATAATTAGATTTTTTTTTTTAATTATGAAGATAATTAACTACGTTCATATTTCCCCCAAATGGGTGAAAACTAAGATGGTTGCTACACTAGTTTCTCCCTCCCTCCTCCTATCTCCACCTCTGCAGTGGAAGAGATGGATTGCTACTCCAGGAACACAAAAATGCAGTATAAACCCATATGGGCATTGCTTCATGGGCCTACACTGAACTGGTAACAGAACACAGGAGTGTCATAGAAGTTTGTCAGCAAGTGAATTATGTAGAGATCATCTGGGCCAACCATTTACACTCAGGCTACATGCACCCTAGTCTTCATCCTTTTTCTGTTTTAGTCTTTGGAATAACTGAACAGTTAGTTTAAGTGTCATCAAGTGATTCTGTACCATCGTTAAATCCCACCACAGAAACACACTATTAACTTTCTAAAATAGCAGTATTATTTTTTCAGATATGTTTAAGACATTTTCTATTTTAGTTTATTTCTCTGAATTTGGTCTTTCCGGATAAGGTCAATACACTTTTGAATTTCCTGTCTTAGATACAGAAGGTACAGCGATGCATTTTAATGCATTTCAGCTGTAGCATTATGAAACAAAATCTGAAACAAAAACATGGTATTAATATCCTTACAGTGCCAGAGATGGAATATGAGTATTTCTTGACTGGAATAATTAGATGGGGGTTTTTTCCCTTTTGTCTTTAGAAATTCTATTCTTTAAATAATTTCCGTAGTACTAGGAAAGCAATTTACCTTTATGACACTTGGTTTTGAATCTCTATTAGTTTTTGTTTAGCCTTCATCAGTAGCAAATAGTAATGGAAATAATAACTACCTTAACAATAACTGAACTCAGAAAAAGACACAAATATTTTTTAAATTAAGTAATATTTAGTAATATATGTCAAACAGTACTACAAAGACAAAAAAACATAAACACAAAAAACCTCCAACCCAGCACTGGTTTTCAAACTTTCCTAGGATGCATACTTTCCTTTTTCTTTAGTGACTTTTTCAAGGTTCGTAGAATAAAATTGACATGTTGCAATAAAAAAACCCCAACAACTCAAACAAACAAGCAAACAAATCCCCATCAAAAAACTCCAAAACCGAACAAAACCTTATCTATTTTTCAGGAACAAGTTTTGTATCTGCTCCCATAAAAGTGGCTCTTAATCGCTATCAATTTAAAACCACTATCGTTACCTAAGCATTATAATTTTAGCCTATTAAATTGCTATATATCTGTTTTAAAATTTAGAATAGCCCTTTTGAAGTAACCTTCATTGAAGATAAAAAACTACAAGTGTTGAACAGGAAGTTATTATTCAAGTGGTTTACTAGTGCTGTTTACATTAAAGCAATACCCTGAATGTAAATATAATCAGGAAGATAATGATTTTTTTTAAATTGTCAAAATTCACTGCTAAGTTCAAGCAGTAAAAAGCAAAGAATACAGTAAATACTACTACATCTAATTTCAAATGCATTCCAATGAAAATAACGTAAACAGTAAATCCTCCTTTCTTCTGATTGTGTTGGGAGACATCAGAATAGTCTGTCTGACATATTATCTAGTAACAGAGGGGAAAATCACCTTGCCAGTTCTATTAAAAATATCAAATTATTTGAGAAAATGAAATGCTCTGTAAAACCATGATTATGATGTAACTTCAAATGTCTGTATGATGCTTTGGCAGGCAAACATGAAGCATGTAATAAAGTAAGCTCAAGCTGAGAACTAATATTTTCTCTTAAGAACACTTGTTAGTCAACATACATACAGCAAATGTGTATAAACTTCATACTGACAATGTACTCTTGAGTTTCCCAGACTTATGTCTCTTTCTGCCATCTAGTTTACCTTTTTGTTTGGATCTCCTGCAAACTGTTTTGTAAAACAGTGTTTAGAGATACATAATTTCTTCAAGCAAGTATTCTCAATCCAGTACTTTCTGTCTAATTCTGGTAATTGCCAAAATACCCTATTTAATTAGAAAATTACTTTCTAATTTCAGCAATATTTGAATAAGACTCTTGTTCAGCAACTATAGTGACTGTCTAATCAAATTTAGCATGTTATAATTAACTGGAAACTTGGCAACTGATGAATCTGAATGAAGCTGAAAAAAGTAGGAATTTTTTGGAAAACAAAGCCAATTTGTATCAGCACATAAGTCATTACACATGTAAGAATTCAAATAAGTGTTGATCAATACAAACAACTGTGTATGAAATTTATATCATCTCCCAGGTAGAATAGAAACTGAAACTGAGTTAAGGAAGTTTGGTTTTTTATCTTCCCAAGTCAAATTACAAAGAGCATGGAAATGAGCAAGCACTTCATCAATTCTTCTCCTACAATCATCTCTACTTGGCTGAACTTGTTCCCTTCCCAAGTTCCCTTTCCTCCCTTCTCCCACCAACTCACTTATCCCCGGCTTATGACACACAGTTTGTCAGAACAGGACTATCTTCCACCCAATTTGTTTAGGAGCTCAGACCCTGTTCCTGGGCATATAACTGAAATGAATCACCTTCTGGGAGCTGTTCCTTTACATTAACTACAATGACAGCCAAGTGTGGAAATAAAGATATCAACACTGTCGAATGGAAAAGTGAGGTGAGATAAATCTTTCTGTTACTGACAAGAAGCTCCATGAACAAAATATTGAAACCCTATTTTGTACCAATTTGTGTCTTAAGTTTGATTGACTTTCTGTCTAAGTAGAAATCTTACTACTGTAACTTATAACGATACTCACCTGCATGGATTTTTGCAATGTGTAAAGAAGTATAGCCTCAGACTGGTTTTTCTTTCAGAGGGAATATTAATAGGGTTTCTTTTCCTCTTCCCAGCCACTGACATTTCAGATATTTTAATTATATTTGAGAAATGAAGCCCCCTTTACCCACCATTCTCCCCCCTCTCAAAAGTGTTTGAAGTTGATAAGCATATTCAGAAGTTATTAGGTGGAAAACACAACGACATATTCACAGCAAGATGATTGCACAGGAAAGCAGATGAAAAGTTAGGCTTTGATGGAAAGAGAGGAACAAAAAGCTTTTCAAAGGCATTCTTTTCTGAAACATACTTGTTACAAGGAGATAACTTGATATAACTCAGGAAGGATTAGACAGAAATACCTAGTTTTGCATGTGCTTACCTAATATAGTTCTAGTCTCAGAGTCCTCTGTATTATCAGAGTGCTTATAGGTGTGCAAAGATAACAAGGAAGACAAAGAAATGTGGATTTAAAATTCAGCATGAATTAGCATACACTTTGATTTGAAATTTCATGTAATCCCTAAGGAATTGAAAGTTAAATAGAAAAACTAGAATTCTATTATTAAGTTATAAAAAAAGAAAAATTATTATCACAATTTCATTTTAAACTTCAAGATGATTTACTTAGTGTGCTGCTGTTGACACCTCCATGTTATATATCTCAGACTTTAATAAGGAATAGAAAAGTGAAATTTCATTTACGAAAATATTGTAAAACAGCTGTATAACTTAATGAATGATCTCTAACAAAATGCAAATGTAATGAGCTTTTTAATCAGTTTACTACTCGGATATATATCTATTGAACATGAAAACATTACTAAAGTAGGGAATAACATATGATTATGGCTCAAACTGATAATACTTCTGCATGTAGTTTGTATTCTGAACTGTTACATATTCTGAATACTGTTCAGAAATCTCACAAAGCCAAAAATTAATATTCCAGCAGTGTGTCTCTTAACTGAAAACTCCAATTATTCTTATGATGAAGAATAATATCTGCCAAAATACAAAGAACAAGTGAACTGCTTGTATGCATTGGTTAAAATTATTAAAGATAAAAAACGTATTTGAAGACTTTTTCTAAATGCAACTACATTATTAGTTTGCACCAAATATACTGTGCTCTGATAGATACAGTGGAAATAAACAACTTCTACAAGTGTCCCTGAAGCAATTTATTTAATGATAAGCTTCAGTACATATTTAGTATTTCACATTTTTCTATGCATTGACATACTAATTGCTTGCACTTCAGAATATACACTAACTAAATATACTTTGCGTCAGAAGAACGTACTTACTAGATTTGCTATACAATATTAAAAATGTGGGATAATCTTAGTAACCCTTTAAGTGAAATACTTATTCTGCAGTCTGAAGAGAACAACAAGAGAACATCAAAGTCTGTGTAAATATGTGAAGCGATTGCAGATTTAACCATTGGCTTTTTGAATGTCAGTATACCGACATAAAGCTTCTTTTTCTTGGTATGTATGTACATGCATTTGTGTCAGGGAAAGGAAATTATTTTATGCTGTAAGTCAAAAAGCCCTGCAGGGGCAATGAGAAAGATACACATTACCTTCTGCCTATTTCTCCTTGTAAAGAGCATAAATCTTTTGCAATGCTCACAGCATCTGGTGGGGTCAGTTCTACAGTCTATTGCAGGTCATGTAGTTCTCCTCCATGTTAGTGTGTGTGTGTGTGTATATAAAAATAGAATTTTCCTCAACTAAGCTGCAATGTAAACTACTACAGCCAAGAGGAGATTTCATTTCAAGCCTCAGCTTGGCCCTCAATCCATATTTTTTTTTCAATTCTGTCAGGGACAGAAACTTTAAAAATCCTTTATAATAACAGAGCATTTCATTTTATTGCCAACAAAATCAGTCTTACTGTAGAACCCTCCACTGACCTCTTAAGTGAAACTAGAAGCAATGCTCCTCCCAGCAGTCACTGCTTTTGTCATGGCTGCCTGTACTACTCTTGGCTTTGGAGGCCACTTCATCTTCCAGCTCTTCACTGATCTCTCTTCACACTGTGTCTTCTTGCCAAAGAGATGTTGTCCTTGATCCTCTTCTCCCACTTCTCCCACCTCTCATCTCTGGATGATTTCACTACAGACTACATGAAACTCAGCAATGTTCCCTCTGGTGACAATTCACTGATCTTGTTCCCTCCAATTAATCTAAACTCACTCTCTTCAAATCAAAGTTCAGTGCACTCCTCTTCAAGGTCTTTACTGATGTCTAGCTATCAATTTACTCTACATGACAGCCAGCACCATTCTCTTTTTTTCCCCCCTGTAAATCTTTCCATTTATTTCCTTTCTGCATAGCACTATCATTGTACTCCTTACCCTCACATGTCATTTATCAGTTTGGACTCACACTTCAAGCTTCATCTAAAGCACTTGCAGATTAGCCCTGTGTGTAAATGTTCTTTCCTGACCATTCACATAACTAAAACACTAACTTATGACTCTTCAGCTTCTCAATGTCATTTTCTTTGACTTCAAGAAATACTAAGCTTCAGAAGTTCAATCATTGCAGGATTCTCTTTGCATCTCTCCACTAGTTCTCTTCTTACAAAAGCAGAAGCTTTGTCAACTTCTGTAGACTAGCATCTCACTGTTTATTCACAGGGCAATGTTTTCAGCTGCATCCTGGTGCCAGCCTTCATCACAATTTGTTATTTTTCAAGTTGGTGCCTTACGCCCATAATGCTTCCTAACACTGATAGGGAACCCCTAAACTGCCTGTAAAGTCATCTTGTCAGTATTCTTCCACTTCATTTTGTCCTGGTACAACTACATGGACATCTATTTTGTGGTTCAATATTATATTTCTATGTGTTTCTCTCTCAGTTGGACTAATGTCACCTAACGTGGGGTGTCCAGAACTGAGGCACTCTGAAATAGGCAGCAGGCTGTCCAACTAACAGAAAGAGATAGGCACACACATGAGCAGTGAGGTCCTTATCTATCTTCAGATCAATACGCACATTTTTTTCCCCTATAGTTAGTAAGTCTCATAAAAGAGTTTGCTTCTTTCTACAAACGCGCTTGTTATGTCTGTAAAACATGTAGCAATATCTGTGCTCTAAAGAGTAGAAGCACAGGATGACAATGCGGTTCTCACACGCACAAACACAAATTGCAAAATGTCAATTATTCATGACTGAGGTGAAGACATCTGCAGGGCCAGGCAGAACTCATTTCAAAGCACAGTAAAGAGAGCAAAAAAAGATTTCCAGATATTCAATGTATGTAAAAGACTTTATGTATGAGGAGATAAGAAGAAGGTATAAAAAGAGCTACAGCTCAATATGAACAAAAGCAAATGAAGAGCAGAAAGAAAACTGCTCCAGCATGGGATCCCCCATTTCTGATCAGTGCCACTACTCATCTGTACATCCTTCCTCACTTTTTTTAGAGAAAGAGATCTGTTTTTCTGTTTGACATTCACAAATTTTTTCTCGCACATCTCCATAATGATTTCTCGTGTATTAACTTTTGCTATATAACTGGGTGTTGTGGTTTAGGAATTATACTCCCCAATTCAGTGCCTCCATCAAGACTTTCCAAACCACACGCTACTCGATCACTCCCTCTCTGCTGCAGCAGATTGGAGAGGAGATATGGAGGAACAAAAGGCAAAGATCACCGGTTGACATAAGACCAATTTACTGGAAACAGCAATGAGGTAAGAAAACTAACAGTAACATCAACAATATAAATAACAAAAGTGTACAAAAGAGAGCATGATTTATTTGCAAATTGCTCACTGCAGAGCCCTACTCAACCCAATTGCAGCCATGTTTTCTTGACTAGAAGTAATCCCTCCTCCCTGGAAGAGAGTCCCTTTCCCCAGCTCACAGCAATGAGGCCTTAGCCAGACCCACTCTCAGCTACTGCAAAGATTAACCCTGTCCTGGCCAAAACCAGGACACTGGGATAAATAAATTACTATTCTAAGGAGATGAGTTTTCTGTTCCAACTTTCCAATTCAATACAGTTACTGATATTTTTGTGCTAACCCAACATTCATCCAGATACAGTATGACATCTATGATAATCTTCTATTTATATTGACCACATGGGAAGTACAGGGTAGGTTAAACACCTCACCTTGGCAGCCTAAATTAGCCTTCTCTTTGTATTCATTATTACTGAACAACCTTATATGCACGACTACAAGTTGGCTGGACAGGTACCATGTTTTTGATCAGTGCTTTTACTCTGTCTTGCCTTTTAACTGTGCTGGGCCTTGGCAATAACTGTGGTAACAGCAAGTGTGTGACTCAGTGCAACAAATCTCGGTGGAGTAGGCAGCTTGGGGCTGAGAATATGCAATCCTCATGAAACTACCTGCACAATAACTGTGCCTTTTACTAGCATGGTATAAAACAGAAGCACAAGATATTTCCAAATGAAGTACTTACATGAAGAAACACCAGACTTCACAAACTGAAAATGCAATTAGTATCAAAAGAACAATGAAATATTCTGCCAGACTGAAAGATCTGGCCTTGACATTTTCAGTTCACAAACCTGGCAATCAAACAACTTAGCTACTAAACGTCATACCAGCCTCAGGAACTGATAGATAGCTCCTGCAGTCCGGGAATATGACCTTCTACTGCATGAATTTATCCACCTACAACTTATATGGTAATGTATGTTTCTGTGAATTCCATTTGAATTAAACAAGCATTGAAAGAAAAAAATGCAGTATCAGCAACCAACAGATGCAGATGTTGCTAAATTAACCAGGTCGTTTTACTCCCAAAGCTAGAGAAAAGGCCCAAGAGCTATTTGCTGTTCTAGAAGAAGCCTTGCAATCACCTATTTGCAAGGTACAGCTCCATCTGGAAGAAGATAATTCCTTGCATTACAATTCTCGTATTACATCCTGGCTTACACCACATTACTGAACCATCTCACAAGCTCTGTACATAATCCAAAAGTGCCTACAGTGACGGTACACAGTCTGAATGTTTGCATTAAGCAAAAATGTGCCCTTTCACAGGAAGAGATAAAACAAATGTACTAGGGATTCTGGAAATATCATTAAAATGTATAGAAAATATTTTTCCTTGTTCAACACTATCATTAGCAGGACTTGTGTTTTCTCCATAAATGCCTAGCCTTTAAAGAGACATGAGGAACTGCAGAGTTTACCAAAACTGTCCCAGTTCTGCCCTCCCCCAAAATATTTGAAGAATGCCCAACTGAGACATATCACACCACCAAAGTATACTTTTCAACAACCACAGTCCTCACTTTTTTGTTTTTAAAAATGAGACGGGATCAGCCTTTACCATAACAACGACAAAACAAAAGCAGTTCAGCCTCTGATATTCCCACCTAACTCAGAAACAAGGTTAAGAGCAATGATGTGGACCTCAGCACAATGAATGAACTGGAGATCCCTCATCCAGAGCATCCACCTCTGTGCTTCAGCCAGTCCAGCTCATGGGCCGTTGTCCCCATCATTCATCAGTCCGCTTAGGGTCTGAGGCATACTGGGAATGGTAACACCTGTTTCTTAAACACCTGTTTAATACTTAAATACTTAACTCTGCCACCTCCCACACCAAGGGCTCATGAAAACAACAGGTATTCTGTCAGTCTGAGGATTTGTTCTGTTTTCTCTGAAGGTGCTTAGAGGGTAGGCATGTGGTCAATTTGGTTTTTCCAGTGTTGGGAACAGAGGCTTGATGGTTTTCCATATTCTGCTGTGGTTGCTTTTAGTGATGGGATTTTATTTTTCACAGCAGTATAGCTTTCTTGGGGTGCATGTCACCAGTTACACTACAGATCAGAGTGCAATGTCAAAGGTGTGGACAAGGCTGAGCTAGCATTAATTCTGCAAGCACAGGTACCAGCATCAATCTAGTCCCAGCATCATGGAGCCCAGTGCATTCTGCTTCATTAGCCATGTAATTATGATTACATTGCTACAACTGTTCAAGGTCAGGAACATCTGTGTTACACCAGAGTTCCCTGACATGTCCCAGACTGTGGTATGCAGCTCCAGATTCATCCACCTAAACTCAGATTCCTATTATGTAGACATCTCATGGAAGATGGCTAAGTTCTCACTGCAGTCAGTGGAGATCCAGTCAATACAACAAATAGAATCTGCAGAGGTGTCTATATTATCCTGCTCTGATACCTGTGTTTGCTAAGATAAGGAGAATTTTAGAGACAGAAAAAAAATCTTGAGGAGGAAGAGACTTTTTTTAGTTGTTTAAATAGACTGATAAAGTTAAACTTCGGGGTAATTATGCCAATTTACCCAATTTTTCTATAGTTAAATCGTGCCCTCCTTCCACTGTGAGTTTGCATAAAGATGCAACAAGCATAGGCTACCTCTTTGTAAAAAATCACCTTTTTATGACAGAGAAATTGAAAGATAAACCAGACCAATATACTCTCTCCCACTGCCACCACATAGAAGTGCCCGTATTATTATCTAAGACTTACTTGCAAAGTAATCCCATTCATCACTCTTCTCTAGAATAAAGAACCCTTTTAAACCTTTTAAACTTAGATATTTGGATTCCTCTTTAAGCAAGGACGTCTTTATTTTATAATTCTACATAGTTCCAATCTTAACCACTTTAGTATTACACTTTCTGAATCAAATGATCATGAAAAATAATATTTTAAAAATAATATTTAAATCCTTTTTTTGGATAAATTCTCTTCTATAATAAAAGTTTTTAAAAAATATTTAATTTCTTGCTAGCAAAATAATCTTGCTTTATTTCTAGCTAATGAACTATAAATATAGACTTTCCCTTTAATTAGATACAATGTTTTAAGAAATGAGGTTCCAAACTGAAATAATAAAATGAAGTTGATGTATTAATGTCTCCATTGGATTCTCTAAGGATATTTCCTCATTTAAAGCTGGTCATGTAAACAGAAGTTATTGTTAGAGATTCTAGAAAGAACAGATGTTTTCCTTTCAGATTACCATTTTTGTAACCCAAAATAGCACAGCACCTAGACAGCAAAACATACTTTGTGGACACTAGTATGTGGAAACCTTTCCAGCTGAAGCAAATTTTAAGGAATTTTTTTAAAAACAAACATCATAAATCATATATGCAAAACTGCAAATTTAAGAGGAACTTGTTAAGAGTCAGCACTAGCAGGTGCAACAATGACATACAAAGAAACTACTACATGATGAAAGAAAATTCTCCTCTTATCGACTAACAGTTTCCTTTTTCTTACAGAACATTTTAGGAGGCTATTTGTAGAGGTTACAAAGCTAAAATATTGCTGCAAGAACCATTAGACAATTTTTATGCAAAAGCCACCAAATGAAATATCTCACTGATGCGGCCAGCACACTGTGTAGGGAACAACATTTTTAAAATCCATGTACTTATATTTTTGGTCCCAGTTTAGCAAAGTACTTAAACCATCTATATATTTTTGATTTTATGGACTATTCCCATGCTTAAAATTAGGCATATTAGTGGACAGCCATGGGATCTGGTATTTTTCTTATTTTTGTGAATCAATATGAATTTGAGTTATGAAGACAAATGATGTCATGCAATCTATATGACTAAGGTTATGAGAACAGAAGAAAAGACTTCAGATTTACCTTTCAGTTAGCAGAGCTTGTGTTGAGTGGACTTGCTGTTAATTTCGAATTCTTCCAATTTGATCTTTAGACTTTTTTCAATCAATCTTCAAAATTTATGGAAATATTTCTAGTTATCCTGGGTTTAATAATGGCAAATTTCATTGTAGTCACACTCCTGTAAACCTTAACTATCTGTAACAAGTCTTGGCAGTAGTAAAAGCAAAGAAAAAATCATAGTTTACGTCATAAAGACCCCAGGAAATAATCGGATAGCACTTCATTTACTATTATTGCACAAAAAACCCTGTTTTATAACTTCTATGAATTCTGTTATTTATGAAAGATATTAGTATATACATAGCAATGTATATTTTGAAATGCTTTCCTTTCAAAATACTGTCTCATTTTCAATAGGAATTTATTTCTGCTAACAGAAAAATTTCAGCTGCTTTCAATCAAATAAGTTATACATAAATAATCATATTTAATGATGAAATCTGTGAACAATAGGTTCTTATCTGGGGTTCAACTGCCTAGAGGATCCTAATCTAAGGAAAACTATAGACCACTTCTTTAGGAATCTAAGAAAGGATGTAGCAAGCCAGACACAGAACCATTCAAAAGGAAAAGTCAGGATAAAATGTGTAAGATTATTATGAATCTCATTGAGAAGAATTCTTCTGGGACCCCAGTGTCTCCATGAGCTATAAACATAAACAGCTGATCTTGCATTTCTTATGCAGCAAAAATTCACCCTAGTCAATAAAACTTTGAGGTTTCCATTTCATACACGATTAGACTTGAAGATTGTACTGATTATGTCTATCAACAACACATGGTTCTTACCAAAGTTATTCTCATTGAGTTTAAATTTTGCAGCAGGTATTCAGCATGAGCTTTTTATTTTAATAAATAATAAATTATAAATGCAGAACTGAAATAAAAATCTGTCTGCTATGTGACAACGAAAGTGTGAAAATATATTCAGAATTTTCCCTGGAATGAGAATTTTAGGGTGACTTAAACACAGCTTTTGCTATGGGTTATTTCCAACAGACTGAATAGCTGACTGGTAAAGAATTGTAAGTTGTTAACTAAACATACTTTACATCTGCGAATGCCAAAACAAATCAGTGTCCCTCCAGTTTTGTCTCCTAAATACACTGGACAAATGATACCTGCTTCCTGCATATATATTTTTTATGTAAAGTGAAATACAATGACACTGGCTACCTAAGTTTCCATGCACAACCTTCACCCAGAATGCACTAATAAGGCACAGCAGAAGAATCCCTTTCAAGACCCCGTATTCCCAGGGAATCAGAACTTGGTCAGCATATGGCTACACTTCACTGTGAACTGCCCTTTTATGTTCATTCCAGGGTTAGGAGGTGTGGTGGGGGAAAAAAAGTGGTTTTTCCGCCTGGAGTTAAAAAAATGGTAACCCCCGAGGGGGTGGTGTCTCTCTTGGTGTTGACCCAATCAGTGCTCCTTCAAAATTAAAACATATCACACTAGACCGGAAAAGAAGGATGATGAGGTAGTTGAAGAGGAGAGTGGTCATGTTCTGAAGCCACGAGGAGAAGGGGTAGGAGCCCCGCTGGGGGGCCAGGGCCCCCAAGCCTCTGGCTGGAGGTTGCGGAAACTTGGAAACAGTGTTAAACTGGACCAAGGTCTGTAACTGAGAAGCTGGGAGTCTTTCTCCATTGTGAGTGGACAGCAGGAGCAGCGGCAGAGCAGCAGTGAACGAAGAATTGTGGCAGAAAGCCAAGAGATAACAGGGAAGCAGCAAAGGGGGCATGCAGCAGTGCAGAGAGATATCCTGCAAGGAAAGAGAGAGAGCCGGTGGCAGAGCAGAGAAAGCTCAACAAACACAGTTTTGAGGGTAAGAACTGAACCAAAAAAAACCCAAAACCCCTTTTGAGACACCTCCTAGAGAGGAGGGGTGGTGGACTTCCACTTGAAGGGAGTCTTGGAATGCAGCAGTACCAGAGAGAGGAGCTGAGAAGCTCAAGATGTCCTGGAAGCTGGACTGGGATGGCCAGACAGAATGTGGAGGGGGTGACCTTGGCCCCCCCTGCTGCTGCTGCCAAGCTGGCAGCCTGAGATAGAGCACAGGAACTCTGGTAGAACTCTTAAGGCAAAGGTTTTCAACTGAAAGCTGCCCGAGACATTCTGACTCAAGAGTAAACCCCCTGAGGAAGGGACCATCACGAAGACCTCTGCACTTTGTGATATGATGTGCTGAAGCAAGCCTGTCCCTGCAACCACAGTCCATGGAAGAGAAACCTTCACTTGGAGTTGAAGGACTGAGAGGGGTGAGAGGAGACCCCCTTGTGTGTAATGGAAAAATATCCAGCTACAGCAGCTGCATGGAAGAGACACTGCTGTTCATAAGTGGAAAGGATCTTTTCCTTCTTCCCTTCTGGACTTTTATTGGAGGGAGAAGAGATTTGATCCAATGTAAATACTGATTTATCATAGGAGAGATAGTTAAAATTGTATATATAATGTATTATAATATTTATTTGTGTAGTGATTGTAATATAATTCCCTTCGCCCCATATTGAGTCTTGTGTCTGGAAAACCCATCTCACACTAGGGTGAGATGTGGGAGGGGAGCTTGGACTCGGGAATTGATTTCTGGGGTCTCAAACTACCACAGGAGGGAAAGTGTAAGTGGGGAGAAAGCAATACAAGAGAAAGAGAGCCACCCAGTCCTGCTGAAACCATGGTCCCATCCCATCCCCACCCTGCATGCCTAAGGACAGAGCCCTTACCTCTGTCCTCTGCTCACCAGTGCATCTGGCTCTGCCACATGACATCTGATATGAAAAAATCATAACGAGATCATCATCAGCCCCAAAACAGCATGCGGTTGGCTGAAGAATGAGGTTACCATTTAGAGTCCCTTTCATTTCTGTATCCAGATGAATCATCGATTTTAATCTGGCTTGGCCAGATCCCCCTGAAAAGTCCTGACCACTGACTAATAACTGCTCGGTCGTTGCCTCTGCCTTTCTTGTTATTCTCACACATCTGCATGGGAGAGGAAAAGGCTACATGCTACTGGGCAGGAAATAACAAGGGAAGAGATATAAACAGAGGGACAGTAAAAGACAAGAAAAAAGAGTAGAGTGTAAAATGAATGTAGATGAATGTGTTGCAGTATCTTAAATTTTCAGTGTATATATTTTTTCAGTGTACATAGTTTCATTACTATGCTTCTGTCCTAGTTATCGATTATGTTCTCTTTTGCATTTGCATTTGAAGAATTTTTGCACAATATCAGTGTATGCCTGATGAGAAACCAATGCTGGGAGTCAGCTCCAGATTCAGGCACATGTAGATGGGAAGTGTACATGAAAGAGTTTCTTTATTCAAGTTCCCACAGTGGAAGGTGAAAAATCTAGGCAATAGAGTAAGCAGCATGTACAGCAGATGTGTCTGCTGCAGGTTGAGACAAATCATACATTAGATTCCTTTGATTCTATTGTGAGATAGTGCAGTCCGTTGCCTGTATGAAGGCACGCAGCACCATTGGAGATGTGAAGACTGTCCCACTCACCTTCCACCTGCCATTTCAGGATGGCGTGGGTCTTTGTATCTCATATCTATCAGACTGATGATGTCCTGGATACAGGACTGGTTAACTATGTGTGGTTAGGCCTTACATCCCCACCAGGAGCTCGGATGGGAGCTTAGACAATTAGCTCTTATCAAATCAGGTATTGTAATTGAAGCTGAAACCTATATTCTGGTAAACTACTGTACTGAGAATCAAGATACTTTTGTTACATGAAAAAGTATATAGTCAGAATAAAGATACAGTCAGAATAAAAATTGTATTAAAATAGTGTATTCATTCACTCTTTTGTTCTATATTTTTCTGGACTAAAAATAACAGAAAATTTTGTGCTTGAATTGGTCAATAATATTTGACGATTACATTAGGATGTTTGGAAGACTAAATTACTTCAAAATTTATGTGGGTTTAATCTACTTGTTTTTCAACTGCAGTGTTAATTAAAAATTTGAAATATTAACTTTTTAATTAAATACACTATATTAATGTAGAATTACTTTCAGTTACTGTGGTTTTCATAGACATACCAACATTGATGCATAAATTCCACTAAAATTGGTCAAGATAAATTAACAGTTTTACCCTTTAGCTCTCATGAACTAGGAAGTAGTAAAATTAATGTCATGTATCAGTATTCTTTTGTATATGTGCTATGGGACAGCTTTTATTTAAGAGCTGATCAATATTAACTATACCTATATCTGCATTACCTAAGGTACAATCTGCATTATTTAGCTTTAAGATGCAACGGCATAGGGTTGGTTTTAGTCAGCTTCAAGAAGGTAATTCTCTCCATCTCAGGATATCCCTTAAAGATGTCAGGTCTTCCCTTCAGTCAGCTTCAAGAAGGTAATTCTCTCCATCTCAGGACATCCCTTAAAGATGTCAAGTCTTCCCTTTCCTCTCCACTGAATGCAGAAGGAATACCGATTAATAGGCTGAATTAAATGGATGAACTCAGATGCGATGATGAGTCACATTTCAAGTCAAGTATCCAAAAAGCCACTAATGAGGCTAAACTCCTTTTAAAATAATATCATATAATTCATACTTATGAATTTAGATATGCAGGCTTTTGTGCTGTGCCTTATGAATCCATATATATCAGACAGAACAGCCTGCAGACACTGCTCATGTTGGGAAATCATCTGATTTTCAACTACACTTCAAACTGCCATGGCCCCAAGGGCACCCACAGACCACACTGTCCCTATGCAATCTCTCTGGAGTTACCCTCCACTCATGGCCCAGGATCCCACTTCACCCCTCTCCAGGGCTCCTCCAACCAGACGTTCTTAATGTCAGAAAACCATCTTGCAAATAAGACAGCAGTGTATTTTAGCGAACAGTGAAATTTTTTTAATAGTCATCTGCATTAAAAAAAAAGAAATTTAATTATTTTTCTACAGTAAAATAGTTCAGAAATTAGCTGCATTTCTGAAATTTCTACGTATTTTTTTTTAAATTTCTACATAATCAAAAAACATAGAAATTTCAAAACCTATAATTCTACCCCACCCGCAACAGTAATTATGACAAGCACTGGCTTACCATGCTTTTCTTAATTATTTAAGTAATGGTTGTTTATTGTATTTATTAATAGAATCATACTCACTGTCTCAAAACTTACAGAAAAGTTGACCACTCATTTTGAATTTGTTTCTATCTCTTCCTATCTGAATAGTCATAGAAATTATTATTTTTATGGTAGTTTATTCTGTGCATACAAGTGTGTCAATTATTTTTAACCTCTTAACTAAGGGAGGACATTTTGTCTGTCACTGAACTTCTGAGTTTGGCATAAATTAAAGTTCTCCCTTAAAAAGGAGTTATTAGAGCAACACAAAGGCTTACACAATCAATCTGTCAAAAAATATTACTGCAAAACCTTCAAAAAGAAAACCTTTCTTGTCAAACAGGCACAATCTCTAGGTGACAGGCTACAAAATTACAGACCCACAAATAAGAGCAATTTTTTAAAAAAACCCCTGCACTTAAGTAATAAAATGTGACAGACTATGTACTATAGAAGAGAATACTACTATGTTTCTTATCATATTAGCACCTAGACCAAATAATCCATATAGTGATAGGTCTAAAAATGAGACATAATCTAAACTGCTTTTATTCTCATAAAGTTTATTTATGAAAATGTAGAAAGTACTATATTTTATTAATATACTAATGACCATATGCTAGTTGCAATAATCAGTGGAAGTAGAGCATGGAAATATCACTATCAACAACAATCCAAAGTCTAAATTTAAATAAAAGGGATCATTGATTACAATGAGCTCTCACTGAAGCAGCAAGAGCAGAGGAAAAGACCTGTATTTCACTGTTCTCCTAGTCACTGCAAATAGCCTCTACTATAAACAGTCTTCACTGATACATTATATTTAAGAAATACAAAAGAATTCTTTGTGGGTTTTTGGAATTTTTTAGAATTTTACTGGGTTTTGCCCTTTGTTGTTTTGGAGTGGTCTCAATTTTCTCCTCTCTCTCCCTGGTTTTATCATTCACAGCTATATTACTCATCCTCTTTCTTTAAGATTTCATTTATCACTATCACTACAGACAAACCCCTACTCTTGCTGAGAAAAGCATACCTTTCATTCTTAAAAAGCTCCTCATTACCCCAGGAAAAGCAAAAATGTAATCCAGTAGATTTCAAAGAGAATCCTCTTCAAGACACATTAAGTCTTGGTCACAATGAAACAAATCAGTAAACAAAGTTCCATGAATAGAAGGGAGAGCAATCAAATTAACTTTTTCAAACAGTTCAGCCAGCATCTCAGTAAGTTGATTTTTCACAGCTATTTAACAAACTATGTGAGTGTTTCAACACTCGAGAGGGCATGGTCTCAAGTTGTGCCAGGGGAGGTTTAGGTTAGATATTAGAAAGAATTTCTTTACAGAGAGGGTGATCAGACATTGGAACAGGCTGCCCAGGGAAGTAGTGGATTCTCCGTCCCTGGAGATTTTTAAAAAGAGATTGGATGTGGCACTTAGTGCCATGGCCTAGTAACCACAGCGGTAGTGGATCAAGGGTTGGACTTGATGATCTCGGAGGTCCCTTCCAACCCAGCTGATTCTATGATTCTATGAACACAACTTCTGAATTTGCTTTTCAAAAGGCAAGGATTTAGGCACAAGACAGCAATTTAGAACCTCTTAGGAAGGCCCAGGAGGAATTAAACAAAAAGATCAAGAGAAGCATATGTAGTAGCCACTATCTTTCTGACAGAGAAATTGGTAAGCAGATGAAAAATTCTTAAACATGTAAAAGCAGTTAAATACAAACAGCTGTGAAGCTAGTGTAAAAAGACAAAAAAACCTTCCAGCAAGTCATGTTCCATGCACAAGTCAATACACAGAAAACTTGTAATATTTAGCAGGATTATTATTAGCTCATATTTTTCTTCTTCATAGGTTGGTTACTTGCACTGGCCTAAATGGCCATCTGACCTGACCACTGGAACAACAGAAAACACAGCTCTTACCCTTTGCAACCCCACAGCCAACCTCAGTATGATTAACTACTTTTGAACCAGGTACCACCCAAGACCAAGTAACAAGACACCAACAGCCAAATGGTTTAGTTGCCTGTGAGCATACCTTTTAACCTACAGGACGGTATTTCCTATAAGGCCCCAACAAGGATGGATTTCTTCACTGAAAGTCATGGGGAGAGGAAAGGGCTTTGTACATCACCAAAACACTTATTTAGTGTTGCATCAAACACAGGAAATGAATGAGTCCTAGAATAACAAACACCATGGAAGGAAAACAACTTGTACCCTTATCACAGGCAAAACAAGATTATCTCCTGCCACAGTGAGTTTCCAGTGAAAAAGAAAGCCAGTTTTGACCAGTTGAACCCTGATGGTCACAGCAAGAAGGGGAGGGGCACGACACCTGATGTGATTTCATCACAGAAATACGTCACAGAAGTAATTTGCACATTTCAGGAAACTATACTTGTTAAGAGCATGGACCTTTTTTTTAAGGTAGCCATTCCATTTCTTATCATGTTTTACCTCTGTAATTTAAAATGTATCAGAAGCTTCCCCCATTTGTGGCAAGCATCTCCTTTCTATAAGTATTTTCTAAAAAAATGAACTAAAATTAAGACTCTACATTGTTAGATTTTTTTCCCCCTTGTATAACATACAGCTACTACATAACATCCAGGCCAATTGGGCACCACATCTGTCAAAAGCAGACCCTTACCTTTTCCATGTACATATAATAAGATGGTAACAAAAAGAAATCCAAGCCAGTTGTTAGCTCCAAAACATGGTAGGAGAAATCAGCAAAGACTATTTCAGTTCTACTTCTCTTCTTGCCATAAATATACCTCTAATCCTAGCTAGCAAAACAAGTTGACAATATGAGATGATCAGGATCATCAGTGAGTGGAGTCACTTAAGAGACTGTAGACACTCCTCTCATCTCACACCAGGTAAGGCACCATTAAACCTTTCATTTAAAGTTCTGCAATGAAACACAAGCGCTAGACCCCAACAGCAGCAGAGACATGGACACAATAACTCCTGACACATGGCCCACATTCTCACTAGCACTGCTGACATTGATGAATGATCTTGGAAAATAATGCACTGACCTCTTTTAACTGCTCTCTGATTTAACAGGCTCCATTAAAAAAAAAAGATTAAATCACAGTCATACAAAACTAACAGCATAATGGTGTATACGACCTTCAGTTTGCACCTTTTAGCATTTAACAAAAGCATATTTACCTTAATGCAAAAGCAGAAAGGCTGCAAATTAACTCTTGCCTTCATGCTGCATAAGTTTAATCCACTATAGAGCCTTACTATTTTCATGCCTGAAGCCCTAAAACTGCATAACACCTATTTGAATCATATCTTCTATCTAACCATGAAATTCTGTGCTTTTAGATACAGTACCACTTGGGCTAGTTTTACAGGATCTGATGGAAATTAAATGCAGTAAAATGAAAAATGAGGTAATTTACTTGCTTTTCAAAAGCTTGGTAGAAAGGTGAATATTCTCAGCTATGATTTCAGCCCATATAATTAGTGGTAAAATACGAATCCTCATGGCCAGACATGTAAGCAAAGAAAGCGGTTTTTATCTAAACTCCATCATCTCTCAGTGAAACACTGTTTCATGCGAATTTTTCTAGTAATTAATTTTTTAAGTTTTTACATTACTTTTTAAAGAGACACTGAAGAACCACTATACTGTTCTTTGGAGCAGATATTCTGATTTTCAAATCCACCTTTCAGCATAGATCATAATCTGCTACTAAAATCCTGGACTTTGGAGATACTTCAAGAACTTTTTCATAAAAATACTATTCTGTTCATTTTAAAATAAAATTATTTTTGTGAAAGTTTCACAAAGCACTTCCCAAAATCTTTTTATCTCACCTACCCATAGTAGTAAAACTTCTATTTCACCCTCTTTAGATTATTAAAGAATTGCAAAAATATTTGAGCAGTCTAAACAAAAAGCTACAAAAAAAAATACCTTTCTTACCACAATATTCACTCATAATGATCATCATAACTCTGTAACCTGAAAGTTACAGAAAGAGAATCTTATTTCAAAAAATTTGTACATCTTCATCACATGCAAAAAGTCAGCTATGGAAACAACAGCATTAAACTAGAGTCTACAGAAATACAAGATTTTAAATCTTTCACAAATGTCAAGCCAAGGCAAGAATGAGCTTGTCCTTCACAGGTACAGTTTAAATCTCCATTCCAGAAAAGATCATTTTTTATTCCAAACCACTCTAATAAAAAGACAATAAATGAGATCACTTAAGTATGTTAAAATACAAACCCATGGAGGGCGCTAACTGTGGCTTAGCTACAGGAATCATTCCATCCCGATGCACATCTCATTTGATTCACATTTCAATATTCAACTACATGTAAAAAAATCATTAAATTTAACACAAAGGCAGTAGAGTAGATGGTCAAGACACATACGGGTGAAGAATGAGAAGCTAGTTGTTGACAGCAGTGTAAAAAGCTTTGCTCTAAGAATGTGAGCAGTGTGAGTCTAATCAGGCCAAGTACCAGCTTCACTCTGAAATAAGACCTGGGTGCATGACGGCCTCTCTCATCCTTCCTTCTCTCTTCACTTCTTCTTCCCCTATCCTCACCCTGTTCCTATAAGAAAGAAATGCAGATAGGAATACTAGATCGGAAATATAGCACATACCAACCCATTAATCAAACTGGAAGATTCAGGGTCAAGGACCCAGGGGGAACAAACCATATTACATCACATCTTCACCATAGACCTTTAAGTCACTTCTAGTATAGCCAAGGGGTTTTTTTAGAACTCAAAAAATTAAAATTTTATTCTTCATTCTAGCTTTGCAGCTGGCCTATCATTTCAGAATATGAATCAGAGAAGTTCATAAGAATTTTCTGTAAAACCAGTTTCAGTTTTTGTTTGCTATAAGCAGACATAAGTCAAAGTTCATGATTAGAATCCATCTTTTTCTGCTTGCAAGGAGCCTGGTGATGGGTTCCGGTAATGGGGGTACCATGGAGTAGTGAAGAAGACAGAACACGAAGAAATTAGTCATTAACTGTGTTGGAATTTAAGGAAAGCCTATACGTATTTATAAGTTGATAATATTGGCCAGAAGATGGCTAAGCAGGTGAATATATTGTTCTATTATTAAAAATGTGATAACATTTCTTCAAAATACTTTAAAGCAGTGTCTGTTAGGAGAAGCCAAACATTGGTTTATGTCTTTGCCTTTTCTACTCTTGGAAAAAAAAGGACTAGTGTTTTCAAAACGGACTGCATGAAAGCTATCCCTTCATGTTTCCAGAATGCTTCAGTATAGCTCCCAACTTCTTTAATCTAAATTTTCCCTTCCTATTGACTAGCTTCCCCTTGCCATCTGTCCTGAACATGAAGTAAAATTAGAAAATGTTGGTTAGAATAGACATGAAAGGGATTCATCTTGCCAGACGTTACCTGTGTAGGAGTTCCAGGCTCCCTCTGTACTCAGTACAGCTATATGTACATAGAGAGAAATCCATCCTGTGTATTTTAAATACAAAGTTTGGAAAGTAATGCTGTCCAGGTGTACTTAGGCAAATTTGTTCAATGTAGATTAACACTGTAAAATACTATTGATTAATATTAAGTCTTAAAAGATTGCTCCTATCCCAACAGGTTATATCAGCTTAATGACTTCTACAGCACAGATGCAATAGAGGAGTATTTTACGCCTAATTCTTCCCTCCATACTGGATGCAATTATGTTTTCTAGAATAAACTACGATCAATATCCTGCCTTTCGTCTTAACAAAAAAATTAAATTCTCATCTGGTTTCAGTGTAATCCAAAACAGTCATTCACTCTATGCTCTATTTTTATGCGTATATTTGTTTTCTTTAATTAATTTAATGACATGCAATGTCAGTAAACTAAAAATATCTACAAGAATCAGATGGATACCCTTATGCGTATTATGTATACATATAATACTGCAAAAGAGGAAAAAAGGCATACCTGGAAATACACCAGAAATATGAAGAGTAAGAACCTATGTAACATTTAGGGAAGAGCCTTTAGAATTACATTCATTACTCACTTGCATGAAGATCAACATTCTTTAGAACATGTCCTGTATTCCTACTGAACTTAAACATTCAAATTTAGGAATTTCTGTATACTTCAAAGATTCTGAGTTCCAAAGAACCACAGAGTTGCAAAAAACCCTCAATCTTCTGCACAGATTGTCATCATCCCACTTGGTAAATTTTCCCCAATTTACACCTTCTTGAAATCCATACAAGCAAAGTTTTGGAGAGTCAGTATATATGCAAAATAGCAGATTTTGGAATGCAAGCGGTGGCTTGGATTTTTCTCTATTTTTTCATAAGCATTTATATCAGGAGATAGTCTGGATTTCATGTCTAATATTTTATATTCATAGGAGTCTAGAAACAGTAGCTTTATAGTAGCGGAAAGGAAAGAGATTCTGAAGTCCTACAAGGCAATTCAGAAACTCTGTATCAGACATCCTAAATGGCAAGCAACACTTCAGAATTTAAAATAAGAGTATTTTTCAGCATCAATAAAGTTGATATGGCTCTTAAATTTATATGGTTTGTGTTTACTCTTCAGCTTGTTGCCTTTTTTTTTTCCCTCTGAAAAATTGAATCTTTCTATCTGATAGTAATTCCATAGTCAAGTATCTTGATGATATGGGGTTACAATGGTTTTATTCACTTGAGGTACTAGCATTCATGCTTTGCTACTACTGACCCATACTCAAAATTTATGTCAATAACATTTTAATTCAATTTCTTTGTATGTTTCATGGATACATACATGAATGAACTATACAATTTATAATCACTTTTAAACCAACCTGGAAATCTTCAGCATGAAAGACTTGAAACTGAGGACTGTATCAGACAGTGCTCAATTAACAATGTTTTGAACAAGAAGTATTTTACAAATTGAACATTGTACTTTTTTTTTATTTATACCTTGAGCTATATAAATTTGTTGCATATGTCCCATTTTACTATTATTTGTTTCCTTATCTAATCTCGAAACCTTATCTAATTAACTGATGTCAATACTTTGTAGTCAGATCTATTATTTGAAAACTATGTGGGGCACATTTAGGGGTTTGGGGTTTTTAATTATTCAAATAATTTAAATAAGATTAACACAGAGGATCAAATAAGAAGACCTACATATGAGACTGAATCAAAATCCAATTTCAACACAAATGGATATTTGCAGGGTTTTTTTTTCTTATATTGGCACCATTTTGAATACTAATATTACCCCAACAGCTGAACAAAGTTGCACTGGAATTACTAGGCTATAATCTCACATTGGTTGGAAAGGTAGAAAGCAGGTCCACCATCCTGCAGGACTTAGACAAACTGAAGCACTGGAACAGACAGAACCTTATAAAATTCAACAAGAATAAATGCCAAGTTGCTGCCTAGGGTGAAGAAAAGCCCCTGGAGCAACAGCATCTGGAGACAGAGCAACCAAGGAACAGCACAGCAAGAAAGGTTCTGATGTGGTGATCTTCATGTGAGCCTGCAGGAAGCCCAGCAGCAAAGGTAGGCAACCGCCTGTGGCTGCATGAAAAAGGGAATGGGCCTTAGATCTAGGGAAGGGACTGTTCCCTTCTATGTAGTGGGTTTCTGTGGGTAGGTTTTTTTTTTGGGGGGGGGGGGCTAGAGGGGTGGCTTCTGTTAGAAGTTGCCAGAAGCTTCCTCTGTCTGGTGTAACCAATGCCAGCCGGCTCCAGGACGGACTTCCTGCTGCTGGCCAAGACCAAGCCAATCAAGACTCGTAGTAATGCCTCTGTGATAACATATTTAAGAACAGAAGCCATTGCATAGAAAGAATTCCAGCCAGGGAAGAGAGGAGTAAGAACATGGGAACAACAGTGCAGACACCAAAGTCAGTGCAGAGGGAGGGGCAAGAGGTACTCCAGGTGCTGGAGGTGAGGCCCCTGCAGCCCGTGGTGCAGACCATGGTGGAGCAGCTGTGCCTCTGCAGCCCATGGAGGAGCATCAGGGTGCAGAAACCCACCTGCAGCCCATCAAGAAGCCCATGCTGGAGAAGGTGGATATCCAAAGGAGGCTGTGACCCTGTAGGAGGCCCAAGATGGAGCAGGGTCCTGCCAGGGACCTGAAGCCCATGGAGAGAGGAGCTCACACTACAGGAGGTTTTTCCTGGGTAGGACTTGTGGTCCCTGGGGGGGACCCATGCTGGTACTGCTCATTCGTATTGGACTGCGCTCCATGGAGAAGTGACCCACGGAACAGCAGTTTGGGAAGAACTGCCCAAGGGATGGACTCATGCCAGAGAGGTCCATCAAGGACTGTCTCCCGTGGGAGGGACCCCACAGGAGCAGGGGAAGGACTCCTCTCCCAGAGCAGCATAGCAGAAACAACAACTGACTATAACCCCCATTTCCTGTCCCCCTGCACTACCGGGGGTGGGGGAGGAGGGAGAACATGGAAGGAAGGAGGGGTTGGGGGAAGGTGTTTTTAAGATTATTTTACTTCTCACTCTTTTGCTCTGATCCTGTTTGTAATAAATTTAATTAATATCCCCACTTTGAGATTTTGCCTGTGATGGTGATCAGTAAGTGACCTCTCTCAGCTCTTATCTCAACTCATCAATCCTTAGCTGGTTTTTTTCTCCTCTGTCCAGTTGCAGAGGGGAGTGAGAGAGCTACTGTAGTGAATACCTGGCATCCAGCCAGGGTCAACTCACTACAACCTGTTAGACTATATCCAGACACTGTGTTCAGTTTGGGGTCCTCTAACATAAGAAAGACATGGACCAGCTGGAGGTGCCTCACAGAGGATCACCAAGGCAGTGAGGGGTGCTGCATTTGGCCCGTGAGGAGAAGCTGGGGGAGCAAGGCTGGGTCAGCCTGGAGAAGAGGCAGCTGCAGGGGCACTTAGCAATGTGCCAAGCACCTGCAAGGGGTGACTGAGAAGCTGAAGCTGTGCTCCTTGTGATGGTGTGTGGCAGGACAGTGAAAGAAAACTGGTACAAGTTAAAACAAGAGAGGAGAAATATTTTCCCCACAGAGAAGACCAGGCAGGGGAGCAGGTTGCCCTAAGAGGGTGTGCTGTTTCTATGCAGCCCATAGCTGATGCTGCTTTGAGCCCAAGATAGGATAAAAGATCTCCTAATGTCCATTCCAACCTGAATCTTTCAATGATTTATCTTTGATCCTATGATAAGATACTACTTCCATAAGCCTATCCCACAATATTAAAGTGATATATGTCTGGAGGATCAGTGCTTCCCATGGAGCCAAATGAAACACTGGATCGTTGAAACTACATTTTAAATGCCCTTTTTCAAAATCTTACAGGACACATGTACATTTCACAGAATTTAAAAGATAAAATCACAATAAAATATTAATACCTGAATCACATAGCCTTATTTTAAGATGAGTGAGATTATGAGTATTTAAGTCCCATCATTCTTTACTTGAAACTAATTTGCTAATCCAAAAGACTTCACAGCAATAAGAGAAGAAAAAAGTAATACTTGTATCTCCACAGGCCAAACAATTCAAAGTTAAGCTTTACTTAGAAGACTTAGGAACATTTTAAGCTCCATGAAAAGTTCCCAGTGCAGATAAATCATAGATTCATAGAATCAGACAGGTTGGAAAGGACCTCTGAGATCATCAAGTCCAACTCTTGATCCACTACCACCACAGTTGCTAGACCATGGCACTAAGTGCCACGTCCAGCCTCATCTTAAAAACCTCCAGGGACGGAGAATCCACCACTTCCCTGGGCAGCCCATTCCAATGCCTGAAACCATGTTTAAATTTGGAAAAGTAAATATCCTCTTACTTTAGGGCTCAAAATACTACTTTTGTCCCTTTTTCCTAAAAATAGAAAAGGTAAATCCACATTCAATTACATTTCCACTTACACTGTTTCTTGACCTTGAATAAAATGAAAACAAACATTAAAAAAACCCAAACCACCCTTAACTCAGGAAATATTCTTAAAATGGTGTGCACCGCACTATCTCAGGAATACCTATTGCCATGCAGTTTGAATCAAGCTATGCAAGTATTTAAAATAAGCAGCATTCACTGTATTCAACTGCCACAGATGTCAATGTAATGTTTGTTTGAGAGCAGTTGGATCAGTTAGATCAACACTGACACCTTAAAATATGGCACTGATTGCTGGTGGATAGCCCAGAGAAAACTGTCATTCTTCTTAAGAAAACCAGATTAGAACCTAATAATTAAAGATGAATACATACTGAACTACCTTTCTTGCTCTGTTGAGTGAACAGTTGAAATTTGTTTATAGCTTTGCCCTTTCTAGCATAATATTAAACAGGATGTTAAAATCTAGATCACATTTGTGAAATGCAGTTCCCTAAGTCTGATAACTAGAGATTTTCACATGTAATTGCATTTGAAATTTAGAGTTAAAATGAGCTATTAAGAAAAACCCTTATATTTTTCTTACATATGTAAAGAAATCAAAATAAAGATAAAAACAAATTAAACCTATTTCTCATTAAACCTAAGAGATCCAGATTTTTAAAGATAGAGATTTTCTGAAGAAAAAGTTGTGAAAGGCTAAAACTTGCTCATGTGTTAATGCATGTTTTTTGAGAGTGCTTTATCAAGTGCTGTATTTGCACTTATTTTAAAAGAAGAAATCTGTTATCATGTCAAGTCTTAATATTTAAACCATGACCAGTTAGTCTTTCTTATTGATCAGAAGAATAGTTGGAAGTGAGATTGAGATAACTTTGGTATCATGATCATTAAAACTTTACTCAGGAGTTCACTGAATCTTCCTCAGTTACTTTGAACAGCCCCGAATTCTACCTTCTGGAGCTGCACAGTTGATCAGAAAGCTCACAGGTGAATTGTGTTCAGGTGTTTGGATACCACATTGCTCAACCAAAGTCTCCATCATCAAAATTCATACCCAAAATGCAGGGTTGGTTTTATTCTGATCAGAATAAGCCTTAGAAGAGCAACAGCATATTTGTGGCACAGAGTGGTGTTAATAGCAAGAAAATAGGAGAAAAAGTCACTAAATTATCAGAAATTAAAAGGACAACAGCTATCTAAACACATAATTCAGTAGAGACATTTATATGGCTTTACAAGTCCCAATGTTTTTTTAAAACAGTTATTTTCAATAAATTGCGTAAATGGGATACACAGACGGTGACATTTGTCCTCCCACGTCCATGAATGACAGTTCGTATGGGAAGCACTGTTTCACAGTCTTTATGTCCAAATGCACTCAAGCGTGGATAAATAGGATATCCTACTGAAAATATTTTTGCTGTGAATACCCCCCAAAACTAATTCTATGACAAAACCAAATTTTTTCCTAAGCTATTATCAGAAACCAATATTTTTTGACACTTCCAAATTATTGTTACTCTCAGAGAAGACAGAGAATATTAGTTCCTCTCTGCAGATGGCATATGAAGGGAGAGCAGTGATAGAAAAACACAAAACCTGAAAATATGCACAGTGCCCTCAGGATCATGCCCAGCTGACCGTAGAGCTGTACTCTAAATTAGGATTTTAGGCTCATACCTGGTCCTCTGGGCAGACTGATTTCTTCATGTATCAAGTAATCTCTCCCATATTCTTATCCCTTTACACAGAGTTATCCAATCCATTCTTCCCTTACCAATATATCCAGCACCATGACAGAGTCATAGTCAGTCAAAATTTACTTGAAATAAAATTAGAGTATTTCCCATAATACTCACTTTATTTTTTTTGTCAGATAGAAAAAACGAATCACAGATAAATGATGAACATATCACATTATGCATCATGGACACAGAGGGGTGATTGGTACTGAATTGCAATAAGATGAAGGAACATAACTTATTTTATGTTTGAAGTACCATGTATCTTTATAAGCTTATAAATGCCATTCTTACAGAGAAAATTAAAATCAAGCTGTCAAATTTATTAGCAAGTAGAAAAAAGATAATTAAGGCCGCTACAGCAATGAGAACTTGTTATGCTATGGAGCTGGAATAAAAATTTTCATTGGTAACAAAAAGACTTCTATGCATTGTTTTCATATTCCACAGGGTGGTCTGACCTAGTAGAATGCCATATTGCAACAAACTCAGACATATGTTAGTAAAAATTAAAACTGTCATGAAATGAAGCATCTAGATTAGCAGAGACATCTGCAATGGTATTTCTTTTATCTTATTCCTTGAGAAAAACAAAACCCTGTTAATTATTTTATAGTCTTAATTGATATTAAAATCATTACATTAACCTCTAGAAGTCATCCAGGCAACAAGACTGTAATGGCCTTATCCGACCATTTGCCAAGTGAAAGAGTTCTGTCCTACATTTGGGTGTTTCCTTTATGTTAAGCTCTTATTTATGTTTAATGTTTCTTTGATAACTAGACTAAAATCATAATAGACATATTATTTTTCCCTGCCTTCTGCTTACTCATATATGCTGCCTCTGAGCAATTATCTTCATATTATTAACGCATCTGATGTTTTCTACAGGATCAAGACTACAAAAAAAGTTGCACTTTTCTCCAGAGGCATAACAATCATTTGTTTGCTCTGATGTTTGCTTGTTCTGATGCTTACCCCTGACCACGTACAGCAAATATCCCACTGCTTTCTATCTCCTTTTCCAAACTCCACTGACTCACAATTCTTTCCATTTCTGCCACTTAAATATTTGCCTTTGTGTCCAGAGTGTAGGAAAACTAAAAGAATTTGAGAGGAGAACAGATATACTCACACTCATGTAAGTAATATGAAAACTGAAAGAGACTTGCATTTAACAGTGAGTAGCAAATTGAACAGGAATTTGAGATTGCCTAGCTTAACAAAGACAAATAGCTCTACAGTAAATGTGAAAAAATAAGAAGACTGTGCCTGGAATGTCATGTTCAGCTCTGCTTTCTGAATTACTAGAAGGATAATGAAATATTAGGGTACATCTAAGATTTTCTTTTTCAGGAGGAAAGATTAAAACACATAAATAGAGTATGGTGATGAAGTTTACAAGGTGGAAAAAGAGCATAATTTGACTGGACTAATTACAAAAATGCAAGAGCATCTTTAAATAAATTGCTATTCTGAGCTTGATCTTCCTAGGAGTCTCAATTTTCTTTTTGTCATAATCTATTTTTCTTTCCTTTTGAATTTGAATTATTCCAAATGAATCATCCAGTGGCAGTCATTCATTATCTGCCTTCAGATTTCTGGGGCTGGTTAAAAACTGAATCCCTAAGGGGCTGAGCTTGGAAGGCACCGCTGGGGATCACAAGAACTTTGGGGAGCACTAGTGACTGGTCTCCAGTGGGACTTTGTGCTGCTGGTCACAGCATTGATAGCTTCTGCCTTCTCCACATTCTTTGTCGGCATGTAATTTTCCTGATCAGTGAGGCTCACATGTCCCCTATTCTTCATTTTGCTGCTGATTTACAAGTAGAAGATCCTTTTATTTTCCCTACCACCATGTCTAACAGATTTAAAGGTAAAAAGATTTTCATGGTCTAAGTCTGTTACAATATCGTATATTCTAAGGGGCACGTGAATCTTTTTATTTCAGTGGAACACAATGAAAAAACGCTCACAAGGTCCAGAAACAGCAAGTTGAATTCCTAGCAACCAAGAAATCTTTTCTGATAGGCAATCTTGCTCTTCCTCTTGTGAGCACTGTTCAGACAGAAATGATTTTTACATGTGTTGATGGGTAATGTCTCTCTCTTATACCTTCATTTCTCCCCTTCCTTACTTTGTCTTGGCAAAGTACAGCTATCATACTCTACCCTATACTCCCTACTGAAGTTTGTTGTGGGAGTTGGGAGCTCACTGAAGTGTGCTATACAAGTTAAGGGCTTCTTAAGCCAGAGTTAAGACAATTATAGAATAAAGCATAAGAGTTCCTTGGCATGTGGACTGGTGTCTTTGTCCAGCCTGACAAGAATTTATAATGCACAGACCCCCAAATGGGTCATGACACCAGTCATGTCCAGCAGTCTGGGAGATAAGTGCACTCAGGTCCTAGAGCAGATAGGACTCTTGATCTAAGGAAAGAAGCAATTAGATGTTGTTCTGAAGTGGGAGCTTTCCCAGAAGGCTAGAGAGATTTTTGAAAGACTTCATGGTCATGCAGTCACGTGTTCCCCTAGCACAAAATTTCTTCTGATGAAGGCACTCCAGAGAGAAGTACATCAAGCTCGTAAGACCACAGTGTTTCCTGTACAGAAATTTGAGAGGGACAGAACACTACTAGCACAGGTTGCAATAAAGATATCTTAGCAAAAGTCAGTCAGCAGAGGGTCATCAATCATCTCCCGCCACACATGGTATCCGTGATTTTTTTCTGGTGGCTCAAAGGGTTTTGCAAGATGAGAGAGTAACAATGTGTGCCTATACTGGGAGAAGCGCTGCAGAGGACCCTCAATGGGTATGGGAAACTTACTGAGTCATCCTGGGCAAACAGGGAAGAAATGCAGAAAATTCACTTAAATGCTTTGAGACATCCTTCATAAATAAAAGTAAGCAAGATCAAAATCCTCAAGGGATATATGTAACACCTCCTAACGTCAGAAGAAGCCTCAAAAAATAGTGAATTTGGGCACATCTGACTGAAACAAATATTTTCTAACACAAATAGTGAAGGAGCTCATGATCTGCCTGCTCAATGATTGAGAGGCAGCCAGCAAAAGTGGGCTCATGTTCTTTCTTCTAATTAACATCCATTGCTATCTTCCTGAGACCACTACGGATTCAGTTCTCACATCTTTATTCACAATGTCTACAGCATTTCCCAGTAATCATTTCCACTAAAAGCATACATATAGAAGGCAATTTCAGAACATCTGTGTACTGTCATCAGTCTTCCCAAAGAAGAAACAGTAAACAGTCCTGAAGAGACTAGCCAGGCTTTACATCCTTGTTCCTTCAGTCAGTGCCACAGAAGCCTTAAGAACATTTCATTACAAAATTTAAATAGGAGAGACATTGTTAATGCTACATACGAGTTAAATCCCCAAATGACAAGTTAAACATCTGTGAAATAGGAACAGAACAATCCACAAGTTCATTATTGCTGTATCATAATCTTTTTTTGTGCAAGGGGTTGACTTCCAAGAAGTTTGTTAGCTATCACTATGTACTATATAAGACTACCTTTCTAAAACATGTCATCATATGACTGTGGGTTAAGACATATAAGTAGCACATACTCATAGCAAGAATTTTAGCAACAGCAGTTCAGAGCACTTCTCTTTTTAGGGTTACCATTGGATCAGCTCCAGACAACAGTGTATGATCACTCATATTAATAATACAGGTTTGAAGGCTTTGAGGTAAATAATATAGAGGAAGGCTGATAAAGCTGAGAAATTAAAACAATGTAAAGAAAAAAGAGGGAAAAAGATTGGTGTGAACTCAACAGTATCCTTTGCCCTAAATATGCTGAAAAATAAGCAAGGAGTTATGTTTTAGTTAAATCAACTACATTTTAAAATTGAACTTCATGGTTAGTACTCTGTTTGCTAGTTTCCATTTACAGCTTTCAACCACAGTCTCAAAAACTGGAGCTATTTGGAAAATATTAACCTGCTGTATGCATTAAGTACACCATGTGCCTTAAAAATTTACTGATGAATGATCTGCAAATAAAATCCCATTATTAAACAACAGCTATCAATTATTAATTAAACAATAATTAAGCAACAACTTGAGCTATTACTAGCTGCTCATCACACTTAGCAGCTGGTCAAAAGAACTGCTTTTAGATAAAAAGGTTTACTCACGGGATCATGAAATAAACATTGACTCAGTCTAAATTAGGACATTCCAGTTTTGCTTGATGATAGAACACCCACAAAAATGTGCAGATAAGAACATAAGTTTAAACCGTATTTAACAATAAAGCAATAATTTACTATTGATACAAAGCTGAAGATTGAGGGCGATCAAAGCAGGAATTTCTAAGGCTTTATTTCACCTGGAGTTACACTATGCTCTCACCACCTTCATGCATTCTATCAACATTACCTGAAAATAAGTAATCTGACCTCCACCTGCACTTCAGTCGCCAAAAACAAATTAGGAACACAAGTCTATTTTGTAGACCCTTTCTCCAAATTTTTCCCCTTAGAAGATTCATGGTTTGCCTAGAGAAAAACCCATCAGATTTAAGGTGAGGAGTTTAAAATTGTACCTGAAAAACTCCATGAAAGAGAAGCCATAACCATGCTGTTCAGCAATTCCTGCACAAACAACATTTGCAGATGCTCCAATCAGTGTTCCATTACCTGCAGTTCAGAAAACAAATACCAGTTTATAGTTGTGCTCTGTTTCTTACTCTTCCTCTGTTTATTCTGTGCTAAAGTCTTAAGATGCTAGAAATGAGAAATCAATTTCTGTTGTATAGACTTGGAAAGAAACTTACAGACAATATCTCTACATCCTATAAATAGCTTCATGCCTTGAAAAATAAACCTGGTATTAATCTCTGATTCTACATAAGCCAGAAAAATAGGGAAGGAACATAACACCAAAACAGTTGTCAAAATGACACCAGAGACTTGCATTCAAATAAACTTCTTGATTTTTAGTTTTGCATACAAGAAGGTACCATCAGATGAGTTGGAAAGAAAAGACGAGATAGTTTGAGGATGCTAAGAAAAATTGATGCCTTTTTTGTTTATACAAGTTTGACAATGATAAATTAGTGCCTTTTTTATAGACAAACTAACAAATTCCTGAGATTTGTTTGGGGGTTTTTTTACAAAAATTTAAAACAAAATAAGTGAGACAATGGAGGGGAATGGATCGGTTTAAATCTCTCTGCTAAGGCAAAAGAATCACAAACTTTGCTTACCTAATCACTATGGTGCTTTAATATATAATGGAACATAATTTCATTCAGTAAACTTCACCAAATTGTTTTATACAAGTCCCCATAAGAGAGGAACACACCAAAAAAAAATATAATTTGCCACGTTTACAATGTGCATCTATCCTGTTGGAAGAATGATACACCTCTCTTCTCCTAAGCCTTTTCCAGTAATTAATTTATTTCTGTGTTTCCTTTAAACTTTCAAGAATCTAACAATGTAGAGAAATCAGGTATTCAGAGCTCAGAAAGATTGACCCATTTTTCTATATCTTTGCTGTGAGTCATACCTCAAACTTAAGACATACTGCAGACTTGACTTCTACAAAGCAGATGGCTTCAGCAAATGTTTCTGATCTAAGGCACAACTCAGGAAGTGATAGTGACTCCTCCATTCTGTTGATTGAACAAAGGAGGTAACAATCTAGGAGCTTTTTTTTTTATATTGTGGCAAGTCACCTCTTTTGCCATACATCACTAGATTAACAATCCATTATTCTAAGCACAAGCCTTCCTTTGCTGCCGTTGGCATACAGTTACTCTTCTCACTTTGGTTCTGTTAAAAGTTTCAGCTCCATGGAAACTCTTCTGGTCTGACTTTGAGAGAAATAGATGCAATTAATGTCCCAGTTAATTGTTTTGACTTAGTAAATGCTTCAGGTCACTCAGAGATCAGTTTACCTAAGAGTATCTCAGAATAAATGCAGAAGTATTATTGCCCCAAGTATTTGCACATGGTACCCATACGGCCTTCTACACCTGAAAATGCACACAAAATGAGCAGTTGTCCAAAAATATTCTAAAGAAATAATAGAAAACTCTTAAATTCTAATAAAATGATGTGCTATAGTTCAGATATTTTTGATTTGTCATTCTAGGGACAAAGAAACAACTTTGAGAAAAAACCTAGACTCCCAAAAGTCACTCAGGACTTTATTATTATTATTATTATTATTATTATTATTATTATTATTATTATTATTTTTAGCTGATTTCCTGAGAGCCAAAGCTTTCCAATAAAAGGCCCCAGTATGGCCAAGATTTTTCCAACTGAGTCTGAAGAGAAAGCATGACTCTTATTTACTCCAAGTTGGTCAATTATCAACATAAAATAGGCAGCAAACTGAGATTTTCATCCTAGAGTAGAGATCTAAATAAGGGTATCTGTTGTCTCAGCTGAGTGGCCTAAGCAATACCTATTAAGAACAAGAGACTGGTTTTATTTTCTCAGCTGCAGCCTAAAACAGCTCTTGAGCAGATGCCACTACGGATGAAGAAAGAAGCTGAAAATTTCTTGATATGAGAAAAGCATTCCACTCCACTCCCTGCATCCCAAATAGACATTTTATTCCATATATTTAATTGACCCTTTATTTTTTTATTCCTATTTATTTCTGTTCTACCAGAAATATGTTAGCTGAGCTGCTTTCTAGTTGCTCTGTTTTTAAGACTTTGACATTGCAAAGGATTTGGAGATCAGTACAGAGGTCTTGTCTGTCTACAAGGAATTCTGCTGATGTTGGTGAAACTGTACATCAATACAAGGGTGTATCCTTAGTGATCATAAAAGTATTACTATCATTCTTGTGAGACATCAAGGACTATTTGTGAGCTCGGCTTCTTATCATACACAGTGAATCACTCCCACACACATGCACACGTGCTTCAGGTGAGGAGAAAAAAGGATGACTAAGCTTACTAGAGGAACAGAAACCTTTAAAAAACAGTGTCTAGCACTGGTCATTAGAAATGGCACAGCTCGTTTCCCTTGCCCTCTCTTTGTCTCAAAGTATATCTTAATTATTTTAATGTGTGATTAAAAAAATTAAATTGAACGTGGAACAACAGTGCTCCTGGCAGTTACTAGCATGAGAAAGCCAAGACACAAAGCATGTGGCTTAATGCAAAAACAGAACAAATGAATGCAGCTGATGTTATTAGAGGAGTCAGGTAGGAACACTTTAGGAATTTTCAATTCCAAAATAATCACTAGTCTACAGCCTCCAAACATTTCATAAGAGGTTTCTGCTCTATGTGTAGCAAAATCAGTCATCACTCTCAGACTATTATTACTGTAGACAAGGAATATAGCTCTGGCTTCAAATTAAAGAAAGGGAACTGAAACTGCACTCGTCCCATGGCTGTGAGTAGATACATTTGAGATCTCTGATCAGCATGTACTCTCCTGTACTGTATATGGGCTATAGTAATACCTTCACATAATGAAGTATTATGGAAAGAGTTTCTACTTCAGCAGTGAATTGATTTCCCCAAGTAGATTTCACTCGAGAAGAAATCGTCACCTCAAATGTTATCTGAGAGGAGCAGCATTTCTTTTTCATTTGTTTGGAGCGTGTGTGCAGTTTAATTAGGTACCGGCTCAGCAGGCTTCAAAGAACAACACTGAAATTAACAACAGAGGCAAACTTTTGTTTCGCCTCCCAAGAACATCTGTCTCCACGGCACAGGTTTAAGTCAGTAGTGAAACAGCAACACTATGACCTCAGAATCATGCAAAACTAAAGACTAGGTTAATATACACAGAAATCTACACATGGTAAATTCATTCAAATTGATGCAAATTAAGAATAAGCATTTTTTAGGACTTTACCCAAGCTTGACTTCATCTTCACATCATCTGCAATCTTAAGAATAATTCAGGTTAAAAAGACTCTTCCTTGCTTGTTTGTATTATCAAAACAAAATAACACATGGATGAAACAATAATATTGCAGTAACCAATCTGTTTTGATGACTCTTATTGTAACTTTTTGTTGACTCCTACTGTAACTCCTCCTTTATTGCAAGGCAGATGGTTATTAAGAACCTGGTTTCACTACAATGAATTATATGTTATTTTTGTAATATCAATAGCTTGTGATACATATGAGGTAAGCAACACATTTTATCCTGAATATCTATTCTGCCTTTCATTCTTGACGGACTACGAGTACTGATGTCAATACTAACTATGCTTAATAATTTATAAGCATGAAATCAAGAGAGATCTTTTTCTTAATGAAAAAAATAATTCTCACTTTCAAGTGTGATCATAGAATGATACAGATGCTTAAACACATGCTGCTGCCTAAGCTACAGAGAAGAAAATGACAGAGGAATCCTCACAGATCATATGCATTTTTCCATGGACCTGCTCTAGCTTTGCTCAATCATTGCAGAAACACAATAGGAGGTTCTGCTTCTGTCTAGAAAAGGTGACATAAAAGTTTCTTTCTGTTATGAATATATTTAGGCAATGTGAAATCAATTGCAAGTATAAGGCAGTATTCAACAGTTTTAGTTAAGAATAAATCTATCAAGAAATATCTAAGCCTCACACATAAAAACGTGCCTTTGCATCTCCAGCTAACTCAGAACTACAAGCAGGAAGATTTTGACAAGGTTTGATAAGGTGATTTGATACCTGCACTATCCACCAGCCCTGCCTCTTCTAGCCTTCTGCTTCCACTTGTAGCTACTTCTTTGCAACCCAGTGCTCAGCTATTACCCTCTGCTACATCACTACTTCAGAGACTGCCAAATGCAAACCCAAAGCCTGCACACGACAGAGAATGCATCTCCCTTGGGCCCAGACAGCCTCTCTCCCAGTACCCAGAGTTTGCCCAAGTCGCAATAACCTGCAATGCACTGAAAACCAATGCTAGGAGAACCGATGAGGCTTACTGAAGGAAAGGGCAGGGAAATCAGATGAGAATCATACAAGAAAACGGAGAGAGTTTGCAGCAATAACTTGCTTCCTCTCACTTTAAGCCTCATTCTCAGCTGTTGATTTTTACTTGTCAGCAGCACATTTATTATATCTAAATATTGTTAATTCTCAGAAGTCCCTTTGGTATTGCCTCTGTCAAGAGCAAGCCTAACCCTTGTGTTTGCTGCATTAATATGTTTGCCTGGAGAATCACCTCAAAGTGCCTGGCAGGATTAGTATTTATTGCTCAAAGCACTGAGAAATCAAAGGGAAGGGATTATCACTAATAAAGCTGTTTGACCTAGCGTGAGCAGCCTTCATAAACAGTAACTTTCTCGAATATAAAGGAGATAATACCTTGGGTAACAGCAAGCGAAAAAGTGGATGGCTTACAGAAAAGTTTTGTTTTGCCGTGAGAATCACAGACCGCTTCCCTTCCACATGCTCTGACGGTGGAGAACAAGCTATACCTGTGTTCACCTGGGAGACTTTCTGCATTTTCTCTTCCCTGTATCTCTGGCCAGCTAGCATAGAAGCAAAAAGACTACCCTATTTTCATGCCAACAAAAGCCCTGAAAAGAGCTTTTCCCTGGCCTTTGGAAAACATCTGTGACAGGCCCAGTTTTACATAGCACAGCTGTTCTCACTGCTCTGTCCAGAGAAGTATTTTCTTTCTGAAACCAGGAATTTGCTATAGTCATGAATAATTTTAGGGTGAGGATTCTCAGCCCTGCTTTTTGCCGTAATCAAGCCATCTCATTACAGCATTATAGCAAAACTTACTGAAGGAAGCCAACTCCTTCCTTCCAATCAATTTTTAAAAGAAAATTCTGTGCAATCTCCCATATACTTTACATCATTAAATAAAGGTAGAATGATGTGACTGGCTTCCTTTCCATAGCATATTCCATTTCTCTACTTAAAGCATAGACTGAGCAAATATAGCAAGTCTGCCAAAGTGAACAATGACCAGTTCTGTCCAGTTCTGGATTTGATTAGCCTTACAGGAGACAGCCTTCATAGCTTTCACAAATTTTCAGTTTCACATAAAAGTAATCCAGATTTCCCTCATTAAAAAAAAAGCCATTTATATTCATCTGTTAAATGTCCACAAGTCTTTAATATGTTCTAATAATATGCAAGTCTTGAATATCTTAATATTTTTTTATATGTTAAAATTAACAAGCCCTGGATAATCAAACTTTGCTGCCAGTAAAGAACAGAATCAAGGCCAATTAAACCATTAGCAGTCCCTAGAAGTCCCAGTCAAGACACAGGCATGCATGAACTTATTCCATACTGTTATTTGTGATAACCTGTGGTCTTATGATACCAGTATTTTTTTCTTTTGCTGATTTGGAAACTTTTTGAATGGTATGTTTCTACATAAATGCATAAACATGTACATTATACAAAAAAAAAAAAAATTAAAGAATGCGAATGAAAATTTTAGGTTAACTTACCCAAAAAGTTCATTGAACTGCATTCAACACAATGCTTTTAATGAGGTGAAATTTACCATTTTTTATCACCACTACAACATCACCAGTGGTGTTATTTAGATAGTTACTTGAAGTATTGCACTAGTCAATGCTCATTGCTTCTTTTTTGCTATGAGAGGAAAAGGTGAAATTTAAATTTTTCATTTTTCTAGCAAAAGTGTGAAATAAATAAGGTGAGTTGTTGAACATCCTGCGCTTGTTACTCTAATGACATGAATAAATCAATAAGCTTCTATAAAATCCAGGCATCTGTAAAAGATACATAAGACCTGAGGTGATCACTAAAGCCCCTTCTCAAAGTCAACCTACCCAGTACAAGTGTAAAACAAACTAGTACAATGATGGATAATATCAGCAGTGTACTCTGACATGGCATTCCCCCATGCCCTGAGACACATATTCAAATAGGTTCCATTTAAAGCTTTTAATGCTGCACACAAGTCCCAGTTTGCACATATTTTATCTCGGACTTTTAGATTCAGAGACTAAAACTATGTCAACTCAATTTCACAGCTTTGCCACATGCAACACTATTAGAGACCAAATATTGAAAAATTGTTTTATGTGTAGAAACCTGGCATAAAAGTACATTATTCAACTTTATCGTAACTTACTTTGAAGCTAAGCAGCACACAAAAAATATTCCTAAAATAAAAAAATATGTCCCTCCATTAAGTTATTTTCAAATATCTAGCTACTCTAAATTCAGATTCTACCTTGAATCACATTGACTTTCAGTCAGAGCCTACCTCTGTTATGTTTTGCTACAGTTCAAGTGCCTTGTTTAAAACAGTTTCACAACTTCTGCTTCTCTTCACAACACCAATGCTTTAGGTGTGCTAACTGCAACTGTGCTGGAGAGATTTATTAATATATACATAAATAATATCTGGAGCACGATTATAACTTTCCTTAGTGTCATACAGAGTGTCTGATTCCACAATATAAATCAATATGAATATTGCAAATCAAGATTTTTTTTGCACCTCAAGGTGCAGAAGAGAGGTGCCTGGAAAGCATCCGCAGAAGAAGGAAAGTAGATGGTCCAGTATTATCTTCTGCACTTAAGTGTTTTGAAGCTTGCAATAGTTTCCCTGCCTTGTTCTGTCTGATAGCCCAAGTGTTACCTTCTAACTGAATATACCTCTTCTGCTGACAGCTATTCAGAGTCTGTATTCTCATATTGCAGCAACTCACCAATACAACATAATGAGATTGTCTGTTCCACATAATTCTGAAAGCAGAAGTGGCCAAGGCTTCTGGAAAGAATTTTCTGTCATTTATGATAAAGAAATGTACAAAGCAAGTAAAGAAAATTAAACACATCTCCACATATACTGTGTGGGAGCTTCTAATGCCAACTCTGATCACTATCCTATCCCTACTTTGGAGAACGTTATAGCTTGTAGTTATTTTACACAGATTTAAAACCATTAACAGAAGCATTTCAAATTTATCAGTAATGCTAGTACTATAATCAAGTGATTTTGATGTTTGTTATAATTTTTTTCTAAATCAGTATTACATACAGATCTCTTTATTTGCATTTTAAAATATAAGATTTACCATCCAAACTATAAATCCTCATCAGTACAGCTGAAACAGGATCTGTTAGCCCATATACTTAATATTTCATGCTTAATGACATACGTACATCTGTATATGCATGTCTGCCAAGGTAATTCTTTCTAAGCTTAGAAAAATGTCCTTGCTGAGAAAAATATACTAGTTTCAGTATGGGGGTTATTTCCCATATTAATTCAGTGTTTTAAAACCAAACAGGCCTCTGATATTGCCTTCATACTGACAAACATAAGTCCGTCAACTCAGTTTTAGCTGGTTTTATATTTTAGGTTCACAACTATCTTCTGTATATCTTCCATGTCACAGAGGATAATCTTTGGTAATCTTAAACATTAAAGAACATCCTTCAGCTGCGGGGACTCTGGTAACTAGCCTGGATCTCACACCAAGGACTTTTCAGCACTGCTGGGCTTTAAGAAGCTCACACTGAAAAAGCATGAAGATAGCTCAGAGTTTCAATGTCATGAGGGAGCTAAGGAAAGCAGCAGCTGGATTTTTATAGAATGTTACAGATTCTGACTGTTACAGAAAACAGCAAGAGGACAGTTTGGGCTCTCAAGTATAAATAGAGTGAAAAGATTCCTCACGCTTATATCCGATGATGCTGTTTTTCAGATTACAACAAAAGTCAAAAACTTTCAGCTAACATATGAATGAGTTTTTCATTAAGAATAAGCATGTAGTACTGCCATTTAATGGACAGCAGTCACAGTTAAATCATTTTCATCATTGCAAACATCACAGAAACAATGCAAAGTATACTCAGAAAGTAAACTAGACGTCAGTGGAAGACATCCAAAACACATGCTTCTAGATGTGTACAATTTAGAGACATAATGCTGCTAAAGATTGCCCTGAGGTCTTTAAGGAAAAACTTTGAGAGATTTCCTAAATTTCCTTATTTAATTTGCCTACCTTTCAAAGTCAAGAGCAATGATGTCCCTTTCCTTTTGAAAGATTGTTCTAATTCCTTATAACACCACCCTTTCATTTGGACTGAGTTTTATATCCATAAAAAAATACTTACCTAAATCAGGACTATCTCACCCAGACAGGAAACTAAGCCCTAGGATTTCTTGTCATTAAAAGACTCCTTTAGAAACAACAGCAACTTTCAACATCCATGTCCTGGTTAAAATCAAGCTCAGGTAGGTAGATTGTCTCCACCAAATTATTTTCCTACCATTTCAATTACACATTTTATAGAACAGTTAAATTCAAAACCAAAGATGAATAATACTCCTCTTAAATAATGGCTATATTTTTATACCATTTTTTATAGACTTCTTTAATCTTTCAAGTTGAAAAGTGTTATACAACCTTCATCTATTGTAACTATAAAAGAACTTCAAAGTAGCTACATTTTTTCATAATATTAATTATCATATATTTAATACATTTTATGTTTTATTGAAGGATATCACTTTTTCCTCATATTGCAAAGAAAGAGGGTTTGTTTATGAATATAAACAATATTTCTAGCTTTATACCTTTAGTGTGTCTGAAGCTTTAAAACTAGTTTAGGATTTTATTGAACAGAATCAGCAGGGAATAATGAATCAGTGACACTCGACTGTGCAAGGCCCCATCTGCACCGGGGACCTAAGGAGGGGTGCTGAGAGGCAGAATAGCTACAGCAGTGGACCACTGAGAGAAATCCCACTGTTTAGCTACACTGTAGGATAGCTGTAATAGCTGTAATTAGCACATGTCCTGTGGATAATGAATTTTACTCACACCTGTGTTTTGACCCTATAAGGTTAGAAGAAAAGTTCCAGCAATCCTCTCTTCCTACCTCCTGTCTTCACGCAGAGCCTACAGCCAAGTTGTGTGGCCAGAACAACACGGCTGTATGCATCTTAGAGAGTGCCTATTTCTGCAGAATTGTGAAAACGATGACTTTCAGGTGTTGTCCTTCCAGAAAATACACAGAGAAGAAAAATAGTGCAAAAACTATACACTGTAGAAAATACTCCCTCTGGACCACAGAACAGGGTTTGCAGTAGTTTTTGCACTTTTCTGTGCTAGCACCTGAGATCTCAGAAGGTAGGCACTTCCAAATTTAATTTGATTTTTTTTCAAAAGCATACTGTTTATAAATCATGGGGGGGGGAAAGAAAGAGATAAAAAGCCAATTAAATACCACCTCTTTAAATGTCAAATGTAGAAAAACCCTTCAAATAATATTTTAGCTATAACCTCTTCAGCTCAGTACATAATCTAGTTCTACACAACTGAACAATCTTAACAGGTGAATTTCTGACTGTACATTTACTTAATTTAGGTTGAATCCTTATTTCATGCTATTTTAAAACTCATGAGTCAATAGAAAAAGTGCAATTAAAGTTCCTCTTGTTCTGAAATTGCTGTAGCTAGCAACCTTCATTTGCTCTCCAGAATTTCAGGGCACCGTTCCCTAGACATTATTGGAAGGTCTACATAACATTCAGTCTCCAAAGTGTCATAATTCTATCATGTACTAAAATAGGAAGCACTAATGAACAAAGCTTTATCCAGTGTCCTCTCGTGCAAAAGAAATACAGATACAGATTCATCAGAACACCACAGAAGTTCCTTCCTTGCTTGTTTCCTTTAGTACCTCTTAGATTTCCTATTTTCTTTCTCTTCATTGTCAAAATGTAATTGAAATACTGGCATATCACATAAAAAAACCTCACGAGCAACACAATTTTTCTAGATACTTAGTCAGCCTGGCCACTAATGCCCAGACAGATGTGAATTAATAGGGCTGTTCAGCATTCAGAAGATTTGACCAATCAAAGGGCCTAAAAGTCTGAATTCATTTGACCTGTGTTTGGGAACCCCTCTGAGTCACATGAGAGTTCCAATGTACTCAACAGAGAGCATCTGGCAATTTCAGTGGATGAATAAACATCTTGAACTTCTAGTATCCCCATCACCAAACAGGGAGGCTGGGGTAAACAAAAATCTAAATTTCTAGAACCAGATCCCCGGGAAAATTATCATGTTTATTTCTTAACCTTGTAAGATTGACTGGACCTGAACAAGCAAATTTCTGCCAAAGACAACAGGCAAACTCCAAGGAATATCCAAAGAGTTCAAAACTGTGACTCTCACCAGGAACTGCTCACAGTTATCACTGTACTCGGCTTCCTTGATTAAGAGTCAGAATTTTTCATCCCTTCTCACCTGCAGAGACACATTTTACAGAACAAGGAGCACCTACACGATATTCCATTAGTCCTTGTGTCTGAGCCCAATGCCATGAAAGACAGAAATTTAACAGCAGCAGCTCTCTTTAGGGAGACAATGCCAACAATGTGGCAGTTATACCATCAAAGGTCTTTTCATCTTGTTTGAAACTGACTCCATCCTTCCAGGACAACAGCTAAAGCAATGAAGGGAAATTACTGTCTTTTCTCATCCTATTATCTTCCAAACCTGTAGCTGCCTGTCCACTTTGTGACAATAGGAGAAAAGTAGTTGCAACCACTGGAAATTTTTTAGGAGAAAATGCTGCATGGCATTTTCCAAGACAGACACTAATGCTGACACTCCTTTTACAGACACATAAGCAGTGCTTACTCTCAACTCCAGAAATGGTATCAAATTACCAGAAAATAAGTACTGCATTATGTAGGAAACAGCTAACCCTAAAATATGTAGTTATAATGTGTTATTACATCAGACTCTTCTACAAGATGTCTTGTTTATCCAAGTTCCTTTGGTTGCATAAACAGTGATAAGATCCAATTTTTGCCCTGAGCACCAGGCAGCAATGATATCATTTTCATCTACTCCTTCCACAGTAGGATTAGTCTTCCTTGAGGATTCTTTCACATTACTTCAGGGCTGATAAGAATTCTCTTTTGGAAATAGTTTTTAAAAGCTATCAACACTTCCTTTTTAGGAAAAATAAAAGCCCCTTTCCCCCTACTTTTCAGGGCTAAATCTTCTAAATCTAAAGCTTTTCCACACTTTTTATTCTCCAACAATAAGCTCCTATCCATTAGCTTTTTGTTTTGACAATGGAAAATCAGAAGCATATTAAATTTCAGTCTAACACAGCAAATGCTCAGCTTTATCCTAATAGATCACAGTCTGGAGAGTTTAAGCTTTTGCTGATAATAAATTTTTATGCAAATATTTGTATGGAGCATACCTAGGCACCTCCTATGGATCTCTAATATCTTTAATTCAAATAATTCTCATGGTAATATTTACATTTTTACTTTTGTCTCATACTACATACACACAGAAGTCTTTTAAAATCCAGGCACCCCTTCAACAAATCAAATTAATGGGTTAAGATGATAACAGATATTGGAGGAAAATCAGATGAGACTTGTTAAGGCTCCAAGGCTGGTGAAGTGGCTCCCACTGAGAATATGCCAGCATAATCTGGCTAATTTTATGCTCCTTATGATTTTTTTTTAATCTGAAAATTTAACAAAATGAGAAACATAGTGCAAAAGACCTCTAAGAATTTTGAGTCCAATCAAAATGCAAAGAAAGACAATATTTTTATGGCAAACATCTATATAAAGATATGCTGATTATTCAAATCGCTGGTTTTAAAGAACAGATTAAAGTCACAGTATAATGATGAGTATTGATAAACACAAAGAGATATTCCTCAAATGAATAACTATGGTTTGGTATAAATTGTCCTGGAATTGTAACATGCTTTAAAATTCAATCTGTAAATTATATCACTATAATCTTTGTCAGGTATTAAGGTCACTTGTACTAGCAATCACTTAGCTAAATAAACAATCCAGAACTTGTATTATACCCAAAACTGGTTTCAGTTTTAATCCCTGAAAATTAAGCAAACTGTTTGGAGGGGTATGGAGGGAAAGAAGGCATGGATCCAGGGTGAAACAACATTTTATCCATTTTAACTTTATATAAACTATCTAAACATTTAGAGATCAAAACACAGCCCAAGACAATGTAATTAGCATTAAAATTCTAAGTAGTAAAAAAAAATAATACTAACTTTATTTCTCATTAAAAACTTACACACTTTAATTGTACTTAGTGGACCTGCTATTTGGAAATGTTGAGTTGTAACACCTTCGTAAGCCATTAGCAGAATGTAAAAAAACCCTGCAAATATTAAATTAAAAACTACTGGATGGCTGTTCTGTCTTATTGTTATAACAATTAGAGAGGAAATCCTGGGCCTACAACACATAAATGCCATATTTTTAATTAAAAAAACCCAACATGATGAAACTAACTAATGCACAAAATCCCAGTTTACACCAAGATGGGCACTAGAAGAATGGCTGTTAATTTCATTATTAGATGTGCAATTCCCAAAGACTTCAAAAGGACTTTGCTTTGAATGAGGAGTGAAAAAGGTTAGAAAATGGATACTCAAATCATTTCTGTAAGCCAGCCAGAAAACCTATCAGTAACTTCAGCAGACTTTGAAGCAGCCATTCAGATCTCAGCTATTATATAGTTTCTGCATCTTTTCAATGAGCAATGATGGCTGTAAATGTATCTTTGTCTTTTCTCTTCACAAAAGATCAGAACCCTATAAGCACCATCTGGACTGCTTTTTTGTGTGTCTGTAGATTATGCAGATATAGACTCCAAAAACAGACTGCAAAAATCCTATCGTAGCACCAGTAACTGGGATCCTTATCAAGGAGTGCTTTTAAGTCAAAAGGAGCTGGATTAGGCCCTCCATATGCTTTGCATAGTAAAATGATTGAACCTATTGTGCCAGTTTATCCATGTCACAGTTGCATAGCTATTACCTTATGTCAGCTTTCTCACATAAACTCTTACCTCCAAGGCACGCACCCATGGCCAATGAGAAGATTAATGGTTTCATAGGCAGGTTAACATCTGGATCTTTACTCAGGTTGAGAAGTACAGGAATCTGTGGTTTAAGAAGAAAAGAGGGAGAGAATCAGGAGACATTATCCAACCATCAGCACAATATAAATAAAGTTCATTAAAGGAAACAGCTTAAATTACCAGCAATTCCAAAGACTAACCTGGAGGGGAGGAGTTGTTGGGGTTTTTTTCAGGAGTGTTTTTGTAGTTGATGTTGTTTTTCTTTATTAGTATCTTTGCATCATATGCTTGATCTACACTCACTTTTCCCCACTGATTGTGCTAGTCCCACAAGCTAAGGAGAAGGTATCAACATTAAGCCAAGCCTAGCACAAGTACTGCTACCAAAACTGAGGCTGTCTTAAGGTTTTAAGTGCCTTCCATTAGATTCTTCTAGTTCTACAGGGAACTGACAGCAACTATAAATCAATTTCCCTTTCATTTCCTGCTGGAGAGGGTGGTAAAAGATGCCCAAACCTTCAGTCAAAATGGCTGTAGATCATGTGTCACTAACCAAAATAATTCTGAATCCTTGTTACAATCAGAAGTATTTTATGTGTTAGGGAAAAAAGGAGAAAGGTCCATGTGGCAGGCTTCTAAATTCATAAGTAGATATGAGTTATTTTACTTCTTATTCTAACATTATATTTACCAGAGAATGTAGATTTAGTTCACCAGAAAATATTTGCAAGTGGTTTAAAGCCAGCCAGCAACTAAGCACCATGCAGCTTCTACCTTGTACGCCCCCTCCCCCCCGCCTTAGGTGGAGAGGAGAATCAGAAAAAAAACATTAAACCTTGTGGATTGAAATGAAAAACAGCTTAATAATTGAAACAAAAGAAAATATAATAATAATTAATTATAATAATAGTAAATTATTATTATTATAACCATATTAACAAATAGTAATTAAAAAGGGAGACACAGAGAGAGAAAGGAATAAGACCCAAGATAAATAAGTGGTGTACAATACAATTGCTCACTGCCTGCTGACTGATACTCAGTCCGCCTCCTGGTAACAACCAGTGACACCTCGTCAACCCCCACAGTTGTCATCTTGAGCATGACATTCTATGGTATGGAATACCCCTTTGGCCAGTTGGGGTCAATTGTCCTGCCTATCCCCCCTCACCCACCCCTCAGCTTCTCATGCACCTCCTCTCTGTCAGAGTAGGGGAAACTGAACCATCCTTCACTTGGAATAAGCACTACTTAGCAACGACCAAAACATCAGTGTGTTATCAACATTATTGTTATAGTAAATCCAAAGCACAACACTGAAGCAGCTATTTCTAAGAAGAAAATTAATTCTATGCCAGTCAAAGCCAGAAGAGCAAGTTTTATGAATTTCATTTAAACACTTTAGCAAATAAAATAAAATAAACTTCCTGAAAAGTGAAATGAGGTTTGCAGAGAGACATAATAGACTTCATTAGGCGACTGGTATAGAGCCCAAAAATACAGCAGGCAGGCTTCCTAGTAGCACCAGATCTCAGCCAGTAACATCCTTCAAAGCTAAACAACTTTCACCTTAGTTGGGAAAAACTGGTTTGAGTTCAAGGTAATTTTGTAACCACTTGATTTGAGAGAAAAGTGTAATCAGTACCTACAGAGAGAAGGTTATTAGCAAGGGGGGAGATGACAATGTTATTCTCCTGTTTTTAACATGAACAGAAGCCCATGGAACCAAAAGGGAAAGAGTAAGCAAATGCGGAATAGCAAGAGATCAAGTAGGAAGAGATTTGTGGAAATAAACTGTGATATGCCTTGAAATTAATGCCTTCTCAGAGTCCAGGAATTTCACTAGTGAATAGAGTTATGACTTTTAATCCTCTAATTTGTCATTTTAATGTATTTCACAGGTCCCCCTCAAGGGGTATGATCTCAGAGATGGAACAGCTCCATGCTTCCTGGAAAATGCTTTCACTTTGATAGCTGAATGATGCTCACCTTTATTGACTGTGCATGTTCTTCTGGTATGGAGCAATATATAGGCTTTATAAAGAATTCCAATCCTTTACCCATTCCTCCCACTGGTGGTGTTACTCATCCCTCTTAAATCCTTTAATTGATCAACCTTGATAAGTTAATGTCTAAACAAGCATTCTTGAATTTTACATTGCCTGAAAATGTCTATTTCTTTTTTAAGACCTAAAGAAGGCTCAGCATGCCCAACAACTTGTCTGGGTTTTTTCCATGAAACAGTAATGAAAGATGACATTTCTCCCCACAAACTTTATTTCTCCTGAACCATCACTGCTCAAACATGACATGCAATCCAAAATGAAGTTATATTTATTTCAAAGCAATTTTGTGTTTCAACATCTAAAAAAACAATTAACAACAAGTGCTAAAATCACAGGATATGCCACCTTGCTCAACTTAATTAAAGAATTTCCCCCTACTATATAATTTTAAGCAGAGAACCAAATTGAACTATTTAGTTTCTCAGATTTATTTGCAAGTATCCTGATGTACTATAGTAACTCACTTGTTGCAGGACATAATCCCCAACTGTGCAGACTAGCAACACCTTTTTAATTTAGACTCCTCCTTGTGTATGTCCCAAGCTGCATAGAGAAGGTGATTACGCAGAGGAGATTAAAATGATAAACCTGTTTTCTTGCTGTTGAGGTCAGTCTTAAAGCTGTTGCCAGACAGCTCCCAAGTGCAGAGCAAGTAATGCCATTTTCACACCTGACCAATGAGAGCTTTCAGAAAGCAGAGCCCTGTGGCCCCTCAAAGAGTAGCACTGTGAAGGACAGGGGAAGCAAGATGCTAAACAGATATCCTAGACATAAAGTCTGGAAGGTGGTTCCCTGCTAGGGAATTTGCAGCCACATGTGCATAATAGTACCATCAGAAAATTTGGTTCTCTAATGAAGGAACTCGGCGTCAGGAGCTCTCAGTGTCCTGTAAATGTCTATTGACTGAAGACACAGAAACTCTCTTGAAGAAAATCACTGAACAAAGGTTTCAACTCACTGTGTGTTCTTTCAAAGATACATTGCAATATATCAAGAGAAAGTGCAATTGTGTACTGTGCTTGAATCTCCATTTCTTAATTTTTTTCTTTAAACCCAACAAAGTATTTTAGGAGCCCAAATATGCACTTAATCCACATTGGTTTTTGTTCTCTCCTTGCCATAACACTGCTTTTCTTCCACTTAGAAATACTGTGAATTCTTTCTGAAAGACTTCATAATAATCATCTGTTAAAATTATCATCAGCAATGTTATACTCCTAAGTGCATCAACAGGCAGTAGGGCTAGATCAAGAATCTCTGCTCCCATTAATGTACATTTCTCCAGTAAGGGACAAACACTGAAAGTTGCCTTAGCAATACATATTTGTGTGCACTTAAATTTGAACATTTACCCTGTCTAAAGGAATTAATCTCTACCAATGCATAACAGCTACAAGATATAAAGGGAATGGAAGTCGCTTTTAACAGGGATATATCCTTTGTAATTATAAGGTACTTACAACAAGGAATGCTGCACCATAAGTTTCAGTTTTGAATAGCCAGACGAAAGGTCAAGGCAAAACATTCAATGTCAATTTGCAGTGTCTCAGATAGAAATATTTAATTAATCCATAATGTATACTAATTTTTTGCAAACATTATGGAATCTCCTGTGTAGCAACTTCATGCCACACGTCTCCAAAAGTCATTGGCATCTAATTCTTCTTTGATCTAAAAGTAGGTATAATGAAAACAGTTCACTCATACCAAGAACATTCCTGCTCAAAAAAAAAAAAATTAAGAAAATGCATCTAATCATCAAAAACTCTTGAAGACATACTGTAAAGCAATTAAAGCCAATGGACATTTCTCATTGGTTCAATGTTTGCATTTTAAATAGATAAGGGTCATGCACAGGGTCTCAAACCTGCCGCTCTGTTTTCTCCCAAAATTACCTTTAACACTTTTTGCCACATTCATTCACGCAATTATGTGTTAGACAACATTTTTGCACTATTAGAATCTCAAAACTCGGTTTAATCTACTGCTTTAATTAATCCAAGCACTAAAAACAGAAATGTAAAATATAAAAGGGTTAGAAGGAATCTTTTCACTGTAGGTTTCAATAGTTTTGAAAACATTAATTATTTCTACAACTTTTTCCAATTCAAGTCATAACAATAGCTAGGATACTTTGCAAATGGGGATATAGTTGGCTGTGATACATATAAATATCTTTCTCATATTGATTTAACTTATTTGGAATGCAGATTTTTTTCATGGTCTTATGAAGTGCTGCCTCTCAACAGAGAGGAAGCCTCATGTTTCCTTCATTATTCCCTTTTCAGAGTATGTAAACAGCAACCTTATCAATACTAGAAGGAGAAAAATAATGTCTTATCAGGAAAATATTGTCTTATTCCCTTTATTTCAATGGTCTTACCACAATAAATCTCTGTTTGACCAGCTTCTTGAAAACTTGCTAATTTTGCTGGAAAGTTTGATATTGAAATGTGTCAGTGCAGCTTGATTGGTAAGATTTAGGTAAAATGAGTGATGTAGCTCAATAGAGCAAAGCTAAACCCCCTCACCGACGCTTTGCAAGACTATCTTCCTCTAGGTGTTAAAACAGAAAACTGCAACTGTAAGAAATAATGATTGTACTTGAAAAAAGGAGAGTGTCCTACAACACTTGATACAGAAAGGAGATAGCCATTAATCTTGATTCTATATCAGGTATCATGTGTATGATATACATAGCATATAAACTGATCAACAGAAACAGTGCTAGTTCTACAGATGTTGGCACATTTGTCTATACAAATATCCTGATCAAAATCAACCTTTGTGAAGAAAATGTTTGTTTACACTACATACCATGGAAGTACATAGGGTACATTGCAAACACAAAAAGAATAAAAATGGAAATATATGTATTTTTATCTTTCACACCATTTAATCTTAAATCAGTATTACAAGCTTCTAAAAATGGAACAAGATTTTGTTACTGTTATAAATTATCCACCTTCCCTAGAAAATACAATTTATTAGTAATTAATTCAGAATAAAAAATATGATTCTACAGGACAGTGTATTTCTCTGTATCCCTCTCAGCTCTCTAACATCCTGAAAATTTAAGCTAGATGAAACAATCAAAAAGAAAGGAAGCTCAATTTTAACTTTAAATGAAGATCATGAAAAAGAGAAAACTACAACATTTTAGACCGGAATTATATACAGCAATTACTACAAGGTCATTTCATAAAATACTGTTAGTTTTCTCATAAAAATCTTTGCTTTTATACTGTGGCACGTACTCCCTTTTTGTAAAAAGAGACCGATGGTGAAGTTTGTACATCTCAGTTGTGTTGTCTCCCCAACAGAGACATTTTCACACCTTGCTGTCACAGACTCTTTTCTAAGACTCCGAAATACCAAGGAAAAAGTTGAATCAAGACCTTTATCCTATTCACTTATTCTTATGATAAAACCTTGTCATGAGAATGGCATTCCATCAGTCAAGAAGATGAAGAAGAACCTATAAAGACCTTCTGAAATACAAGCAGAAATTATGATTTATCTTTACTAGCTGGACCCTAGATCTGCAGAGAGGAGACCGAAGAGGAGTCTATTAGAGTCTATTCTTTCAGAAAGCGTCTCCTTCTGGGCTGACAGCAGACTCATAGAGAGTGAAGCCCTTTCAGCTATTTCTGCTTCCAAACATAACACTTGTACAAGTAATCACACTCACCCTTCTTGTGCAAGAAGAGTAACTTAAACAAGTTACTCTTGTCCTATATCTGCACAGTGCAGTAGAAGGCATCAGGCCAAGGGGGGCTCAAGAAAGCTGGTTAATATTCAAGGGTCATCTCCTCCAAGTTCAGGAGCACATCCTGACACAGAGGAAATCAGGCAAAAATTCCAGGAGGCCTACATGGATGAAAAAGGAGCTCCTGGACAAACTCAAACACAAAAAAAGAAGCCTGAGGATGGAAGCACGACAGGCAAATACAGAGAGATTGTACAAGCAGTCAGGGATCAGATCAGGAGAACTAGGTTGGAACTAGATGGTCTTTAAGGTCCCTTCCAACCCAAACCATTCCACGCTTCTATGATATTGCCCATTTTGTCTATTTGTGCAAAATGACAACGAAATAGCAATTCACACTTTTATTTTAGGGATTCATTGCTTCTCTACAACATGATACTTCTCAACACATTCTTTCCTAAGAACTGCATGTGGCAAAGATGTCTGCTGTGGAAACTGCAGAGAATATGCATTCACAGAAAGCAAACCATTCATAGCTTTCCAAATTGTTTGTTATTGCTCTGTCTCTACTGATAGCTACAGCCCATTCTTACACTTTTATCAAGTGGTGAAATGAAAGACATCATAGAAAACTCTGGTAGGGCAGAAGGCAAGGAAGATTCAAAAATAAAGCTGGCACTAAGAACAGGAAATACATTAGAAACATTCAGCACTGCAAGTGAAAACTGTCTGATACTTTAGAGGCAATAAATAGCGCACCCAAAACTACTTTCTAACAAAGACCTGTCAGAGATTAAGTAACCTTGCCAACCAAATGGTTAACAGAAATTTTTTGTTACACTATATTGAAGGAATAGTATTTAAACTCAGCTAAAATGAGGATTTACTGTGCTTGTATTTTTACTTCTGGTAACAAAAGAAAAATATAAACAGATGGTTCCAGCATACATAGCTGATAAAACATATCAATTAAACTAAGGAGCATACTGGTAATGAAATCATATCACCTAGAATTCTAAGGGCAGAAATTCATGGCTATTTAAATGACAATACTAGGAAAACTCAGGCCTTAAAAAATTATTAAGTCTACCTCTCAATGAATTTCCCTGTGAATTTAGCCTGTTGAAAAAGGAGGAGAAATATCAGAGGTTTAATAGAATGACATTGAGCATCAATACATCATTCACCACATTTATTCTGCAGACAAATAAAGCTGGATGTGCAACATGAAAAAAAGAACCCTTGTCATTCAAAAATTAAAATGTGTGAAACATAATAACTGAGCTCCTGGTTTATGAATTTTTTATGTACAAAACATTTTCTGGGTGGTTTTAGGAAACTCCCACATGTACCTATATGTATTAGATTTGCAGCTGGCAACACAGATTAGATTTGCTGTTGGCAACATAGCCTTTTACATACAGTCAGAGTTCACAGAGTTTACCACAAAATCTTTCTCAAACTCAAAATCTGGGACACTGAAACTGTAAAAGGACCATTTGTATCAGCTGAATATTCACAAGTCCATAGGGCCTGATGGGATTCGTCTCAGAGTACTGAAGTTATGGTAGAACCCCTCTTGGTCTTCTACCAGAGATCTTGGGGATCTGGGTAAGTCCCTGCTGACTCACAAGCTTGCCAGTGTTATTCCAGTCTACAGAAAGGGCACGAAAGGAAGAAACAGAGAACTACAGAACCTCAGCTCCTGGAAAAAATATAGAGATGATTATACTGGGTACTATTGAAAGGCATTCAAAGAACAATGCAATCATCAGGCACAGTCAACATGTGTTCATAAAGGGAAGTCTTGTTTAACTACTTTGATACCCTCCTATGATAAAGTCATCCACTTAGTGGATGAAGGGAAGGTAAGAAATGCAGTTTTTCTGGATTCTAGTAAAGCTTTTGATACTGTCCCTCATAGCATACTTCTGGACAAGGTGTCCGGGTGTGGGACAAGCAAGTTCACAGGGCACTGGGTGAAGAACAGGCTGAAGGGCAGAGCCCAAAGGCTTGCAGTGAATGGGGTTGCATCTGACTGGTGACAGGGCAACAGCGATGTTCCTCAGGCTTCAGTTCTAGGGCCAGTTCTGTTCAAAATATTTATCAGTGATCTGGATGCAGGGGTTGAATGCACCATTAGCAAGTCTGCTGGTGACATTGAACTGAGAAGTGCTGTTGACTCTCTTGAGGGACAGGAAGTTCTGCAGGGGGATCTAGATAGATTAAAATATTGGGCTACGATTAATGGGATGAAATTTAACAAGTCCAAATTCCAGATTCTGCACCTAGGATGGAGTAGTACCAGACACAAGTATAAACTGAGAGAGGAGTAGGTGGAGAGGGATTTGGGGGTGCTGGGTAGCATGATCAAGCTCACCATGACACAGGAGGAAGCCTTGGGAGGTGAGAGGGAAAACCCCATCCTGGGGTACACCAAACAGCACAACCAGTCGTTCAAAGTAGGCAAATATCCTGATGTATTCAGAATTGGTACGGCCTCACCTGGAGTGCTGGTGTGCAGTTCTGGGCCCCACAATGCAAGAAGGATGTGAAAGTCCTTGAATGCGTCCAGAGGAGGGCAACGAAGTTGGTGACGAGGCTGGAAGGCATATGCTGAGAGGAGCAGCTGAGGACTTTGGGTTGTTCTAGTTTGGAGGGAAGGAGGTTGAGAGGTGACGCAACTGGTCTCTACAACATTGAGGAGAGAAAGTGGAGAGGGAGATGCTGAGCTCTTTTCCCTGGGATCCAGCGACAGGACACATAGGAATGGCTCACAGCTGCATCAGGGAAGGTTCAGACTGAATATTAGGAAACGTTTCTTTACTGAGAGAGTGGTCAAACCTGAAACAGGCTTCCTAGAGAGGTGGTCAGTGCCCCAAGCCTTTCAGTATTTAAGAGTCTTTTGGAGAATGCCCTTAACAACATGCTTTAACTCTTGGTCAGTCCTGAGTTGGTCAGATGGTTAAACTAGATGATTGTTGCACGTCCCTTCCAACTGAAATAGTCTGTTGTATAATTCTAAAAGGCTTTGCTGTAGTACATTTTTTACATGGTGACAAGAAATTATTAATTTCCCTATCATTTGAAGATAGCTATCACAATTGCCAGTCATGCTTATGCAAAGAAGTGCAATAAACACCCACTCATAAAAATATCTATTTAATTAGGGGGCTGGATCTTTACTTTTCAATCTTAAAGGGAAGGGAAAAGTCCAGGGATTACAGTTCAGGCAATTTTCAATCCCCTCATCTTATCTGGGAGCAGTTCATGATCCTTGCATGCAGGACGAATTATATGAAACAAGCAATTAGAAGATATTCTGAAGAATTATGGCAAGATAGAAACAATGAAAGTACTCAACCTATGGTGAGCTAAGTGCCCTCAGAAACTCATTCCACTGTTTCATGTAAGCAATTATTTTTCTACAGCATCCTCTGCAGCAAAAAATACTTGCTGTGTTCTGACCTCATTGCAGAGATTCCAGTTTAGCAACTTCTGTACATGAATTCCATATGGTACTGACATTTTTAGCAGTGGGGTTACACAAGATTTACTCTTGTCTAGAGCAAAGACGAATTTGACCAACAACAGTGTTGCAGTGAAAAGGTATTTTCAGGGTAAGGTGTTTCAAATATAAATTGATCTTATTTTTGTCATTTCAGAATTTTTTAGTAAGAGAGAAGCCTTCTCCATGATGTTGGTGCTGAAGACTGCTGAAAATCATCAATATGGTCACTTTCTTTAAACATGTGAATATTTTGCACTTTAAAATATATCTGTCTTAAAATAACACAAAATATTTATGTTTTCTTCTTAAGACTGCAGATAATGTGTTGTATTCTAGGATAAGAAATAATCCTAATTTGTCTCCATAGATACTTAGAAACTTTTGAAAATGCCTAGAATTTCTTCTAGGAAATCATTTTCCTTATCTGTTTTCATTTAGTTCATAAAATAGTTTATTTCCTAGAATTCTTGGTAATGCTGGCTCAGATATACACCTATTCTAATTCCCTTTTTAAAATATTGATCTACATCCTGTTAAGGTTAATTAACTACCTGTTAAGCCACAAATTTTAATGCTGTCAAATCTGAAACTTTAAATTAAGCAGTCGACTTTATCCAAACACAGACAAAGTGAAAGGTGTCAAGGTCCATTAATTGGGTGTTCACATTTTTTTCATTTTTATTTTTTCGCTCTATACAAAGGAAGTCATTATGAATCTGGTTATCTTGTTAGTACAAACACAGAAACTCAGAGGAAATTTTGGACAACCATATATTAACTTGATTGTTTTCAAGAAAAATTTGGACAACTCTACTTAAATCCTGATTATCTTTTTTTTAAGGAAACACAGTATCACAGTTACTGAGCTATCTGCAGGTTTTTCTGTTTTTCTTCCCTTCACCCAAGCACCTAAGTCAAGACTCGGGCTCTAATGCAATTTCATATTTCTTCCATTTCTCAGGCAGTTCCTCATTCAAAACACTCTACGTATCAATTGTATGGGTTACTCCTACATAAGCAAGTAATGTGGTGTAACAGGAGCTGAGCCTCTTCACATCTATGGTGCCTTCAGCCTGGGGGGATCATTCTCATCACATAGAAGAGCCTTACTGCTGTCCATTCTTGCTCCATTTCTGAGTTATTACACTGATTTTGTGCAGTGCATCCCCTCTCCCTGTTCCAATTCTGGACAACATGTACTGCATACTGTTGTAGGGGATGAACGGAAGACCTTATCCAACAACACAAAGGCAGTGCTGGGGTCATCCCATGAATGAACTGAGGCTTGTTTTCTTTGAACCTTCCCATTCGTGAAGGAACAAAACAGTATAACTTTCCAGATGCCCTTGCCATCACAGTATTTTTTTCCACAGTCAAGTGGATGCTCACAGCCAAAAGAACTGGGATGGCAAGACTGCCTCATTCCTGGAATATGTTAAAAAAATCATGGCATGTTCACCTTTCTAATGCAGAAAAGACATCATTGGTGTCCTTGACTGTGACCTACCACCAGGCCTTTCATCATCTCTGTGTGATACTTAGGGAATTCATGTACAAGCCAAACAAGATGTCACCCTGTGAGACTGATTTCCCTTAACTCCTACTGGTCATTGGCAAATCCACTATAGGCAGAGGTCTGTGAGGCCATCCTCCAAACACTCTTTCTTCAGTCAGAGCATACAGCTGATATCTATTAAACCACCCAGATATTTTGTATCTCTGGGCTCAAAACAAATGAAGGAACTTGATGTGTTCCACATCCCTATGCAGTAACTCGTCCATCAAGCCTATGACTAATAAAAAACACAACAGAGACTGACCCATTGTCATGACATTTGTTCACCACTGAAGGAGATTTATGAAGACCTGGAGGGATTCATACTTCTGATTTTCTGATTTTCATTATTATAAGTGCAGGCTCTTCTGTGAAGTTAAAACTTTTAGCCAGGAAAGGACAGAATCATTCATGGCTACATCATAGCAGGTGCCCCATTACTCCTGTGTCACTAGGGAATGTCAAACCAAACTCATATATAAAAGTCCCTGATTAGTGAAAAGTCATTCTATAAAAGGGCTACGTTCCACACATTTAATACCACTCATCAGAATTTCATAACTTTGACACATACTGACAAATAGCCTTTCAAAACCAAACACTGCTTATTTTAAGAGTAGGAACAAAGTGCCAAAGAAACAAAAAGAATTTTAAATGAAAGTTTATACAATCTTACATAAGAACTTGGGACTTAGTTACTTAGGAATTTTCTGTAAGTATTTTCTAATGCAGAATGATAAAGACTGAAGGGCAAGCCTATTCACTGAACTAGGTGAATCTAGGCCTCATCTTCAGTTTGCCATATAATACATTAATGTCTTAACTCTTCAGCTACTGGCTGCTTTTACATAGGTGAGAATATGCCAACATTTTTCTTCCTATCTCTTATCCCTGCCTATTAAAAAAAAAAAGAAAAAAAATCATAGCAGTCTCTTAGGTTCATGTCAGAACAGGATGAGAAAGATATAAATTTGAAATGTTTAAAACATTGGCAAAGATTGTTTCCCTTCTGTCGGCGTTTCTCACCCTCAAAGATACAAAAGAAATGGTCTTCAGGCATCCCAAAGGATTCCTGCATTTCTGTCCCATTCCCAAAAACACACCTGAAAACCCTTTAAAAGAGGGTTCCTTTCAAAATGCATGAAAGACCCTTTGTTTGATGTGCATGTAGGTGCTGTTTGGTATTGCTCCAAGCCAATTTTCATAGACTAGCTGGATATGAGGGATAATCTTCTACACTAAGATTTCTGCATTATTGCTTAATAGTCCTTAGGTATGTGCTGGGAGGTGACTCGTTCTGAACCAGTCTTTCCCTTCATGCCTATTGCTTGCAGTCTGTTGTTGTTAAATCAATATAATTTTACAGGAAACACCATGATAATTAAAGCAAAATACCATACTAATATGTATCTATAGAGTAGTCGCAAATCTGCCCAATTTCTCATATGCTCTACAAGCAATGTCTTAAACCTTGACACAGGTTAAGGGTGGACATGACCATTCAATAATGGAAAAAAAAGGTACAGGAAAAGCATACTTAGCTGAGAACAAGCTGCAACAATGAAACATTCCTACAGAATGAATGGATTATCTCACTTTAAACAGAGAACTTGATTGAATAAACCTATCTGAGCATGCCCTAATTTGTTATAATTTGATAATTTTCTGATATTAAAGCTCAGCTTCTGAAAAGCATTTGCTATGCTCAACATAATTTGCTGTTTTTTAAACTAATTACATTAGTAAGGTAGCAATAAAAGTTTCAGGTGTTAAAAAAGCATTAGCATAACTATACAGCACATAGAGGGAAAAGATTGACAGCAGAGGATAGATAGTTTGCATCAAAAAGACAAGTTTACTTTTCAACAACTGATGTGGATATAAAAGGGAAAGTGCAAAAATGCAGCTAAAACAGTGCCTCTAGTCCCACAGCTAACTACAGCTGCTGGCAGCAATGGCCAGTTGCATACCTTAAGAGTATAAGTTTCTCATAAAAAAAAAAAATAAAAGAGCAAACTGTAAGCAGTAAGCTCAGTCCCTTGCCAGCATCAGAAGGAGCATGTGCAGTACTGCACAGGCCCTACCATTGTAGCCGTGAAGGGGATATTGTCAATCACAGAAGAGGCCAAAGCAGACACCCAGAGCACTAAAATGATGGCCACTGCCAAGCGCTGGTCCTCAGGAACCACCTGGAGTTGAGAGAGAGAGAGAAAATTATAACTCTGAGATCAGTGTTGCTCTGCGTTCCCCCATGGCATAATTGCACATTCATCACAGTTTTAATTTATCGACACTTATTATTCCTTTAGGCTCTGAGGTAGGATAGGTTTTCTTAGAGAAAATGCATTTAGTAACACAATTACTGTTCTTTTTCCAAGAAACTTTGAACAAACAAAAATACAAAGATTGATTTTTCCAACACTCAAATTTCATACAAGAAATACACTGTGCAACTGTGAATTTTGACCTTTAACTGTTCATACTTTTTTTATGTTTGTATTTTTGGAGTTTTTAGACTAGAGAAAAGGCTTCCCTATTGCATTTATGGCTATATTTATTGTGGCTGTGGACATAGATATATATATATATATTAAATATCATCCATACCAAAATATGACATGCTTTCTTGATATTGCTGATGCAGGAATGTCATCATAAACATTAATTCAAAATCAAAGTATTATTCATTACTCTATTGAACGAAAATGATTTTCCTGGCCTGTTAAAAAATTATTAATATTTTGAACTCCCAAATCTTTGTTGGCAAAGCCTAGGCATGACAATATTTTGAACACACCTTTATTAGCAAAGCTGTCTGCTCTCCTATATAGTCTATTAAGTGCAGATGAGCCAAAGCCTAAAAAAAAGAAAGACATTGATATCAATTAGTAAAGTACAGGATGTAGTTACAATTTTTTTCAGTGGATGTAAGAAAATGTAGCAATTTCTTCCCATTTACAAGATATTGATATTCAACTCATGTAGCTTCTACAGCGACTCTGTAATTGGAGGTAAGAAAAGACAGTAGAAATTGTTAGCTGGTTTTGTGGAAGTGGGTTGGTTGTACTGAAAAAAATGGTAGGATTACTTAAGAGCATGGGACACAGGATGAGAGAATGGCTGAAATTTAAAGATTACATTATTCAGTGGATACATGTTTTCTGAACACCTGAACACAATTGATTTTAAAACGACTTCCCCAAAACCACAATACAGGTAGAAATATATCATCGGTTTAAAATATCAGATAAAATCAGGCATCTTGTGCTCAGTCTCAGATGAAGAAGCAGGAAAACAAATTATGTTTCTGTTATACAGCTTTCTCAGATCTGTCAAAAAAAAGCAGCAACAAAAACCAACCAAACAAACAAATAAAACCAACAGAAACTACCCAAAAACAGTACCTATCTGCTAAAACCAGGAGAGAGATCTTGGGTGAATGGAAATTGGCACAGAGGCAGCAGCACTTGAAAAGCAGGAAATATAGCTTTCCAGTGCCCAGGTTAGGCACCTGAACCAAGGTGGTAAGGCGTGTAAACACTGGACCCCAGGACAGCCTGGAGCAGAGTGCTCTGTCCTTCCTGTGAAAACAATTTCCTTTTGTACAGGATACTTAGATAGCATCCCATTCAACCACAGTTGCTACCAGGGATGAAAAGACACTGGTGGAGGACTCCAACCCAGTGCTGCTGACTCTGATTTCTCCTTGGGCAGACAGAGTACAAACTGAGTCTTCACACCCAAGGACAATGACCTATTCCCTTAACCCACACGGTAAAAGGGTGATTTTTAACTCATGAGACCTAGCCTTTAATTCACTCTGGTTTTGTTTTCTTTTCTTACAGGTGAGTAGAATGAAGAACTATTTTCAGGTTGAATAAGGTGTATCTATTTTATGACTTCTCAGTTTCTCAGGGGAGAAGATAACATCATTTTTTGGTTCAGCCTAGACTGAGCTGGTTGGCTTGCTTTAATTTTTTTTTCTGTCAAGTAAAAGAATCATTCAGCTGCAGTGCCTAACTTACTGACTGCGTTCCCTCACAGAGCTGCTGAAGTTAGCAGTCACACAACACAACTCCACATAACCCCCACATGTGGTGGTCAGACAGAGCCCTGCAGAGACATCAGTGATAAAAAAGAGCATTCAACTCACATGCTGTCAAATTAAACGACAAAGATGGACAAATATTCTAACAGGCACCAAGTGGTGTGGTATACAACAGTGTATAGTCAGTTACTATGGTGCTTTCATTCAGACTGGCAACTCCTGTACCTGCAGCTCGATTGGACATCAGCTGAACACTTGCAGTATGTGTGTCACCACATAAATTTGGCCCAGAAATATTATTTGGTTTAGCAATACATTGAAAAATAAAAGGTTTATCTACAATTAAAGTCACAGCATGCAGAAAACAAGCAACAAAACTTTTAAATACATACACATACCCTTTACATTAAAAAAGGACATTTTTTCACTACTTTAACTTCCCAGGAGAAAGTTTCCTAAGAAATTAATTCTTGTTGGTAATTTTATCATTTTTTTCCTAAGCTATCTGTGTTGCTTTATTAACTTGAAGGTTATGACAGTGACTTTTTAGATGTATGTAAAAGCAATATTCTTAGTGAATGACAATAGTTTTTCTACAACTGCTTTGTGTTCACACTTCAAAATAAACTTTTTAACACGTAGTTATCATCAATTATAGCCCAGAGTTACATTCAGTTAATATTGCTGCCTTATTAATTATCTATTAACAGAACATATTACTTTTCAGTAACATACAAAATTTGTTCTGGAGCTCCGAAAAAGAGATGTTCAGAAAAGATGGAAGAGAGTGACGAACACACACATCACTCCTGCAAGTCAGTCTGCAGGTAGCCCATCTCTTTAGAGATGATGACAGTACTAATCACATAACCAATTTTAGGATGTCTCTATAATTTCCAGGCCAATCTCCTGCAGGCAACTAAGTGAAAGGCAGCAATTAGCACCCTGCCACTGGCCTCCCCTGCCTGTAAAATGCACAGAGGGTCTCCTAGATATCCTGTGTCTTCTAAGAGAAATAAGTATTTTTGCACTGATTGGTGTCTTCGGGCAAAATTGGTGTATTCAGTTCAAAATAGAGTTTTACTGCCATTTTAAAACAAAGTTTAATATATGCACAAAAATTTACATTAATCCCTCTTGTGGACAGTATGTCATGATGACTGTTGTAAATAAACTCTGCCTGAAGGGACTAAGGTAAAATGTCAATCTCTACTATAAAAGTGAACAAAGAATCACTGTAATCCTGAGAGGCACAGGAATTTATGCTACAGAGACAGAAGAAGCAGAAGGATTTTATAGCCTGTAACAGCCACTTATGGACAAAGACTAAAAAGACAGTTGTAAAGATTAATTACCCAGAGGATACAATAGAAAACACGAGAGTTGCAAAGGATTTCCATTTTTCATTGTAAAACATGCACTAGACTGGATGAGCCCCCAAAGGCAGAACCACCAAGAGTTCCTGTTGCTCAGGAACTCAAATCACATTTTCCAAAATTACTTTCAGCCTAAGTCCCACACAGGTTTTTAAATGTGCCTTGTAACAGAAAAGGGAACACTTATAGCAGCAGGAAACCGCTTCAGACTGGGAACCATCCAAGCTGAAGGATCACCAAGGGTGAACAATATGAGCTCACAACTGCTGAATGCCTAGATCATGAAAGATTTCCTATACTTCACAAATATCTTTGTTTTGACTTGTTTCCTCTTGACATTGGTAACTTAAGGAAAAGAAAAATACCTTGGCAAGGACTGTCATCTACTAATCCAAAGAGCAACAGATTCAGATCAAAATTAGCAGTGATGACACATAGAACATTTTTATCATTCATTATGGGGAAGAATTTAATGTCTCCCTGTTTTTTTCTTGATTATCTGTACAAATTTCTTTCATGACCTTAGAATAACAGTAGAATAACTACTGTTGTTCTAGACAGTCAGGAAAAATATTCTTTCATTAGCAAACTATTCACTGGTGACCTGAGAAGCCATAAAAATGAAGTTCAGTGAATCACGACAGTAGTATCAAAAATCTTGCAGTAAATGGCAAATAACTTCCTGCTTGTTTTATTACATTATTGTGCAGTCACACAGCACTCAAATCAAAACCATTCAATCCAAGATAAAACAATAAATACATCAGGGAATGCAACTAATAAACTCTTATAGTAGCAGCAGACAAAATAAATATGACTTCAGTATGGATTCCCTATAAGAGCTAGAAAATCCAAGGGTATATAGAGTCTGTTAAAACAGAGAACTAAAAAATGCTGTACTAATGGGCATACAATAAATCAACATTTCCTCAATTTTATATCTAGTAGCTCACAAACAAGCCTGATAATGATAATCAGTTTCCATTCATCTTCTCGGTGGTTACAAGATTTTGAATTCCAGTTTGGCAATAATTAGAGTTAGTTGGATTGGGTTTTGTTTCTATTTGCTTCAAATATTGTCCCTTTTACTGCTGGTGATTTTTTTTTTTTTAATAGATCCCAATTCACAAATTCTTGATATCTTTCCCATTACTGGGAGGGGAGTGGGGAGGAAAGAGATTATGTGAGCAAATTTGTTATCATGGGCTTTTCCCAAGGCTACTCACTTAGACAATTCACTAGCTATGGCCTTGTCGGTAGTCACCTTGGTTTTGTCAGTCACGTTTCTACAACATTATTACATCATTTAAACTCAGTAAATAACAACTGAAAAATTGGAGGCCTAATTGACAAGTTAATGAGAATAGTCACAGAAAAAATTATTCAAATATATGGGGTAAAAATAACTCCTCAGGGTATACAAAATTATCAAATAGGGAATAAAATGGGATACAAAGATGGATGGACTGTTGTCAAGCAGATAAGCAAAAAAACTACACAGCAAAATATCCAGGCATTTTAAGAGCTGAATATCTTTTTAAATTAGCATTTCAAACTGAAATTCACTGATATTATCCTTTCAAAACACACGCCAAGGAAATATCTTTTGAGTGGTCTTGGGAATCTAGAGAGGTCCCAGCTGACTGGAAGCTGGCAAACGTTGTCTCGATTTTCAAGAAAAGCAAAAGGAGGACCTTGGGAACTACAGGTCAGTCAGTCTCACTTCAGTGCCTGGAAAAGTTATGGAGAAGATTATTCTGGGAAGTATTGGAAAACACCTGAAAGACAACATAGTCATTGGTCAACAGCCAGCATGGCTTCATGAGAGGAAATTCCTGCTTCTCAAACCCGATTTCCTTTTATGACAAAGTAACCCACCTAGTTGATCAAGGGAAGCCAGTGATGTAATCTTTTTGAATTTGAGTAAAGCTTTCAATACTATTTCTCACAGTATCCCACTGGACAAAATGTCCAGTACATAGCTGAATACACACATCATGTGGTGGGTGGGCAATTGGCTCATGGGTAAGACAGTAATAGTGAATGGGGTAACATCAGACTGGTGACCTGTCACTAGTGGGGTTCCACAGGGCTCCATCTTAGGCCCTGTGCTCTTCAACATCTTCATAAATGACTGGGACACAGGACTGAAAAGGATACTAAGCAAGTTTGCAGGTGACCACAAAATTGGGAGGAGCTGTTGACTCCCTTGGAGGCAGGGAGGCCCTGCAGAGAGACCTTGACAAATTAGAGGACTGGGTAATCACCAACCATATGAATTTCAACAAGGGAAAGTGCTGGATTCTGCACTTGGGATGGGGCAACCCTCAAATTTCATACAGACTGGGAATGAGAATGCTGGAAAGCAGCATTGTGGAAAGGGACCTGGGGTCCTGGCTGATGGCGAGCTGAATATGAGTCAGCAGTGCTCTGGCAGCCAGAAGGGCCAACCATGTCCTGGGGGGCATCAGGCAAAGCATCACCAGCAGGTCAAGGGAGGGGGTTGTCCCACTCTGCTCTGCACTGGGGCAGCCTCACCTTGAATATTGTCTGCAGTTTTGGGCACCACAATATAAGACATTAAGCTATTAGAGAATGTCCCAAGGAGGGCAGCAGAGATGGTGAAGGGCCTTGAGGGGAAGCTGTATGAGGAGCATCTGAGGTCACTTGGTCTGTTCAGCCTGAAGAAGAGAGACTGAGGGGAGACCTCATTGCAGTCTACAACTTCCTCGTGAGGGTAAGAGGAGAGGTAGACACTGATCTCTTCTCTGTGGTGACCAGAGACAGAATCAGAGGGAATGGCCTGAAGTTGTGTCAGGGGAGGTTTAGGTCAGATATTAGAAAAAGGTTCTTCACCCAGAGGGTGGATGAGGACTGGAACAGGCTCTGCAGAGAAGTGGTTACAGCACCAAGCTTGACAGAATTCAAGAAGCATTTGGACAACACACTCAGGCCCATTCAAAGTGTGACTCCTGGGGATGGTCCTGTGCACAGTTAAAGGGTTGGACTTGATGATCCTTATGGATCCCTTCCACATCATCATATTTTGTGATTCTGTGATCTTAGACCATTTAGTAGCCAGCATGTAGCACACAACATTAGGCACAGTTTTCAACTCCAGTTAAATCTTGATCTGTTATTTTTCCTATCACTTGTATAAATGATTGCAAAACAAACACATAAATTCATATAAAGTATCTGCATATATAGACCACTGACAAACCCAGAAACTAAAATTCAATTTATATGAAAATGATTGTGTCAGATATATTTAGCAAATGCAGAATAAGGACAGAGAGTGAGACCAAGTTTATAGTGAAATATTAAATATCATAGAGGTCCAATCAGCTTTGACCACATTCCTCTCTGTAGTACCTGCAATCTGAAATTCTTCTCTGTCCTACCCTAACTACACTTGATCAACAATATTACAGAGGGATTGAACAAGCAAGAGGCCTCTGCCCAGGAACATAATTCACATTTGAAATTATTTTTAACTCTTCAGGCTTTAGAATCAGAGAATATTACCTCCATGAGAACAAACAATGCTGCAAAGAAAAGGAGGGTTGCCCACTCAACTCTGTTCAATATCATCTCAAAATCATGGATGTCTGCTAGCACTAGCAGCCAAATGGCTCCCAACATGGCAATCCAGCCTGCATGAGAGAAAGAGAGAACAAAACTTTACACTTCACAAACTTGTAATGTGCTACCAACATATAAATTACAGTATTGTCAAAGTTCTTGCCACACTTTTTTCTCTGACTCTGGAACAGGGAACGTTCACAGATACCACATAATGAATGGTTTCTGCTTTCAAATTAAAATAAAATATAAAAGAAAAAAAAGTCAAATAAGGTAGAGTTGGGTTACCCCAATAATCAATGACTTTGAATAACAGAGAAACCTTTAGGTGTTTAGGAATACTGAAGGATTCTGCAGCTTCTGAAAGGGGACTGCATCCTTGGCTTCCTGCTCTAGAAGATAAACAGAAAAGTAAAGTGTCCTTAGAACAGATGAGGGACCTAGAGCAAAAGGGACTCTCTTCAGACAGGATCCCTCTATACATCCTGAAGTGTTTAATAATATGCATATTTAGATAACTGATTGAGAGAAAATACAAATCAAATGCACAGTCAACCAGAGAACAGCGAATCTCCTGCCCGAGCAAGGCTCACTTTCTCTCTGCACAGTTAAAATTCCTTCTAGAGCTGTTTGATCCCTCTGGTATATTTATCTTAAAAAATAGAATGGGATTTCAGACATGAAACAAAAGCAGGTTGGGTGGTTTTTTTCCTCAGAATTATGCTCTTCTTTCTGTCTTTCTTATCTATTTTTTCCCTAAATAGCAGATTTATTTTTTCATACAAAATAATAAGATACATAATTTAAAGGGTTTTATAATGGCATGGATATAATGCCTTCTACCTTTTCAAGTTACTGCTCTTTTGTTGTGACTGTTTCATGCACCTATTTGACACATTCACATTCAGAAAGTGATGGATTCACAGAATTGCAGAAAAAGTGAGGAAGAAGGATCCTTGCTGGCAAAGGACTTTATCTCGCAAACTTATAATCAAATACCAAATGTGACATAGGGAGAACAGGCCCCTGCTACTCAGTAGATAGAGGAATAAAGTGAGCCATCTCCAAAAGCCTTCAACAGCTGTAAGGAAATTCAGAGCCATAGACTGATTCATAAAATTTTAGGCCATTCAGCTTACATCTTATGCATAAGTGGTTTTCCATTAAGTTAAAAGAAGAACATACATTTTAAAATTAAGATATATTCCATTTAAATACTATCTAAATATAAAAGAAATAAAGACACCAAAGGTTCAGGAAGCTGTAAACATTAACTATTTTCCAAAAAAATCCTGTACAGTGTCACATCGTGTTCCCTAATCAAAGAATGCATTATACTCTCTCAAGTACATTTTAGGAGTTTTCACTGACCCACTACACTCTTTAAATGAGAATTTCAGGTTAAGTGTGATCAGTAGGGATCAGTGCAGGCAACCAGACCTGAACTAGTTGAAACCATCTGAAAACTGAAACCAGCAGCACAGGAGTGAGTCACTGTGGCTGGTCATTTTGGTGAGGAGAGCTAAACCAGCTAGTTTGACACTATCTCTGGCTGTCATGTGTACAGACTTTGCAAAAACAGTTGCAAATGACAGGGACAGGAGTGGTTCCAGAGTTTCCAAAGCAGCAGATGAAAGTGAGAACTGTCAGTTTCTGTCTACCATGTCTCTTTGATAGCAAAGTTGATTTGCTGATTTATAAAACAAAGGGAATCTGTTCATGAAAATTAAATAGCTATTTACTCTGAACACAAAGAAAGGGGTTATGGAAATGCAATGCCTAATTTTCTTCTGATTGTTGTCTTGGCTGATTTCTGAATTCCAGTAAAGAACAGTGAGCCCAACTGTGTCTTAAATAAATAAAGAGGATGGCAATTCCTGTTAGTGGAATACTGCAAGGGGAAGTAGGTATGTGCAGATTTGAAGCTAAGTAGCAGAAGTTTACTGCTATTTTATAAAAATGTGACATTACATTTTCTCACACATATTTTGTATATAAGTACAATGACATGAAGAACTAAAGAATTTCTCAATAGTTCTACAGCCATCTGTGGTAATATCTTGGTATTATTTCTATGCTTCTATCTCCAGTGAAAAAAAATCAACTTGAACAAGCTATATGTAGATAACAATTAATCACTAAAACTAATGAAATATAATTCAACTGCAGGAGAGGTGGACGGAGCCAGGCATTTTCTGGTACCATGAGTGTTACCAGCATGCATTAGCTTCATGCAAGCAGCTTTGCATGAGGAACAGCACCTGGCCTCACAATATTGTTCTCTGGGGTTACAGAGGGAGGTGTCCTCCTGCAGAACTTCAACAAGTACAGCCCTCCAGAGGGAAGTTCAAACACATCAGCTGCCAGTTCTGGCTGCCCAGAGTTTATTTCAGTCTACACACATGGTCTGTTTAGAGTGCATTTGCTCTCCTTGCTGTGTGTGCAAAGAGGAGATACAGTCACCCATCTCTCAGAGGGAGTGCAGAGGAGAGGAGGAGGAGGAAGTCTCTTGAGGAACTTGGGGGACTTCATGCAAGATTTTTCTTCACAAGACTGTTTAGTACCACAGTTGGACTTCAAGCATCCCACAGCTGGACAAAAGTAAAGTCTTCTTCTGAAGCCTGAAGGCCACAGTAGTTCATGTGTGCCATGACTGCTTGACTACCTTATCTCAGCTGACCTGCTTGTCAAAGTAAGCTACAAAGCTAGGGACAGCATGCCTTTGTAAGTTGGCAGGTTTGCTAAAGCTATTCCAGGGCCTTTCTAAGTATGTTCATGACAGTGAACATGCTGTGTCGGTGTTCTATGCATTCGGGTAGCTTTGCATTTGTCCTGGATCCAATCTGAAGCATTTTTCTTCACTTTGAAGAACTGAAAGTACTAGACTGCATTAAAGATTGGCTTCTCTGGTCATTTCCTTCTAGCTTCCTGGGTCACAAAAGAGTCATGAGGAAGAGAAACAGAAATGATTTTTAAAAATAACTTCTCATTACTATAGTGAAAGCAAAGCCCATTTACAGTTCCACAGACCGCTTTCTTTACTGCCTTTTAGTGCCCTGGTTTCACAAAAATTGATTTACTAGAAATAGAACTTGGAGAGAAACTGAATCAAAATTCCATTTCTACCTGTTGAAGAGGGTGACAGTTTCTATTTATTTTAGGAAAAAGAAAATGAAATTTTATTGTAAAAGGCACCTTGCAAATTTATAATCCATTCTTCATAAGAAAAGATTTCCATGTCTTCTGCTTGGTGCCAGAAAAAAAGTACAGTGGAAATAGCTTGAGTTCTTTGCTTTCCTCATACTCAGTAGGAAAAACCACCTTTGGAACAATAAATAGCTCATGATCAACAGAACACAATTGCAATCCTACTCAAAACCCCCTTATTTTAAAATAATCAAGCAGAAGAACTTGCAAACATAAAACAATCTAATAGAATCAAACAGAAATCTAGAATTTGGAGGTAGGCAGGAGAAAGAGAAAGAAATGAAAGAAAAATTACTGTGCAATTTGTAGGCCTTTCAAATGCTCATTAAGAATAATTTCTATTCCTCAGCAAAAGTAATTTTATCTGACCTACTGCCAGCTGAAAAGCATAACAAGCTTCCTGCAAACAAAGTGAAAATGTGGACGCTGTATATTCACTTTACGTACACAGAATTTGGGGTAATGTATTTATGAACACTGAGGATACTTTTTCTTTTCTTGACTTTTCTGGAATATTTCACTTTTTTGGAAACTGAAATGGCACATGAGACATTTGCACTGAAAACCAAAGTCACTCAGTGAGATCATTGCATGATCAGTGCTGGCCTGGACAAAACAGCATGCTGTTCAAGATGATGCAGGATAATATACTCAAGAAATGCAATCACAACTGAACCTAATGGCCCACTGAAATACAGAACCAGGACTATGAATAATAAATTCTGTGAAGCAACCTCTGTTTTCCTCATCCCTGGTAAGCTCTGAGAATATATACTGTAAGATGCATACCCATTAAGAAACCTAAGGCAGAGAAGTAAGCAGAATCAACAGCCTGAAAAGTTGAGTTTTGAGGAAAATGTTAAAGAATCCAAGATATTTAGCTCAAAGATAAGATGATTAAAAGGGTCCTGGCAAGTCTTTAGGTGAATACCAGGCTGCTCCAAGGGGCAGAGAGCAACCTGTTTGTGGCAAGCAGTAGTGGGTAGGACAAGACAGAGTGAGAAGGAGTTGTAACAGCAGCAAGGAAGATTCAGGCAAAACAATATTCAGTGTCAAATATTTATAGTGGCTTAGAAATAAGTGGAGTGTTGTTTGTTTTTAAATCAGCTTGACCACCTTCTACCAAATGAAAATATAATGCTCCCCTCTGCAAACAATGGGAGGGGAGGGATACACTGATTTTTTTCTACATTTGTCCCTGAGAAAAGTATGATTTTCATTTTCTGTACTCTTTAAAATTTTATATTTGTCGAAAAGGCCACAGCCACTTTTTGTGAACTGCAAAAACCATTTTAAGTCCACAATGGTTTACAGGTTTACCAGCTAAAACATATTTCGCACTTACCTTTGAATAATTATTTACACAGCATGGTAATGAATATATGAGTAACGTCTATAACTGTGTCCTAACAGCTTAGTCAGAAGATACCTAATTAGCTCCACAACCCCTAAAAATGTAACCTAAGGATGTGTGCCAGTTCTGAATATACCATGGTGTAATTGTAATGTTATGCAAAGTATATGCTCTATCATTCTCTTGTAAAAGCATGTAAAAATATTAAGGTGAAAAAGTTAAATCAAAGACATATTTCCAGTAGTGCTTACTCTACTCAAAAAATATGTATCATCTGGAGTTCTGAATGTAAAAGAAAATGTTCTGTATTTTGGTTTCTGAAATGTTTTGGTTTATTTTATCAGGCATCCCTGAAAACACGCATTTTGAAATTTTGCTGAATGTTTAGAAGTAGTACTTGCTGTCCACAGATAAGTACTGTTTTATCTTTATTATTCTTTTTTTTAATAAACTTAGCTTCTCACAAAGCAACTTCCTAGTCTTTTGAGCAGCCTCTTTTCACAGGTTTAGCTTCATAGAAATCATTTTCTGTTCTGTGTTATTTTTAGCACCACAGTTTAAGGCTGCTCCTTGGGAACATAACTGTGATGGTGACAGAACTGACGATGACAGTCTAAGACTTGCACCACACCAGTAAATACTTGGTACAAGAGTAACAAAAGAATACGTAAAAAATTAGTGGAAACTATAACCCCATGCAAGGCAAAAGAAGCAGAAACCTATTCTGCAACTGCAGCAATAAAAACCAGAAGTGTAGCATAAAACAAGGAGGCACAGGACTGGTTGCTCTATAATCCCAGATCAGCACACGTGCCTCAGGAAAGGATGCTCTGGAGTTTGTTGCATAGCTGTAATACTGTGAAGTCAGAGTGCAGAAATCATATTCACCGTTGTACTGTAATGTCAAGACCTAACTTCATTAAGTCTTCAAACACAATTTCATAGATAAGATAGGATGGCATTCAAAATAGAGCACTGTAAGAAAGAAACCCTGGTTAGAGATTGCTATTAGCTAGGCACTGCATCTACAGGGAAGATGTACTGACAGATGTATACCTATGTGTATTGCACCAACCCATAAGTCTAAGAAAGTACAGAATTATCTCAGTAAAGGTCACTACAAACAAACACACTCTATTGCCATAGATTATTGACTCTTTGAACCTAAAATAGAGAAGACGAAAATATCAGGATAAAGGAAAGGTCAGCTTTTCTAGAAGTGAGCAATAAAGATTGAAGGCTGTGATGGCAGACACAAATGTTACTGGTTCTTGTTTTTTTCTCAAGTGTACGGGCAGCTGCATAGACAGGGGATATTCTCCATGCATAACTACACATTTATAAAGACAACTGAGCTATTTCAAGGCAGATTTTTTTGAAAACTATACTAAAATAAATTAAAACTGTAAGGACCGTGAAAAGCAGATTTCTCTTATTTCCAGAAGCAAAGTGTTCTGCTGACATGGATGAGTAACTAACATCTGGACCAGTCTTTCTAAATCCAAGTCAATGCTGACTGCACTGATTTAGCTCCGTTCCAACATTCTTATTACAGATTAATTGTCAAATTTACTTTTAACTCTTATTCATGTACACTATATCAGGAATCTATTTAACATGACTATGAATCAAAGATGTACTAAATCTCTCAAACACAATTATTTCCATTCTCATTTTAAAACAATTCGCACCTTCACAGAGCAATCAAGTCTCTATACTACATACTCAGAGGCCAGCAGGTCAGTCCCATGCAGAGCTGTTCTGGACCTCAGTGTAGAAGTACCAGCCAACCTAAACCAGTGTCACTGCATACCAGAACAGTAAACAGTAAACAAATGAAGCACAAGCAGGGAGTTCAAGAGCACTGAACGAGGACAGATACATCTAACTACACTGACAATAGGAGCTGATAACACCTGGGGGAAAGGGCTGCAGAGCAGCCCCTGCAAGCACAACTGCAAGAGTCTCCAGAAAGGGTTGAGGACTTTCAAAGAGGACTACCTAAACCCATGTGTTACACCCTGGTCCAGAAGCTACTTGCTTTTACCAGCTGTATACTTTAATTTTGGACTTCAAGAGATATTATCCACATGAACCCTTGCAAAGTCTTTGATTCTTTGATACCTTGAGTTCACACTGAGAGAAAAACCACACATTTTTCTCTAAGAGGTTTCTTTTAATTTGGTGAGAAAATAGGTGTTTTGTCAAAAAGGGTTTTATAGACCATGCAAACCAAAGAAAAGCATTTCACTATAACAGTACAAAGAACTCAAATCACAGAAGCCCTGCACTTAATAGCAAACTATAAACTATTACTAGACAACCACCAACCCAAACTTAAGTGAATTACCACAATTAGACTACGGACAACAGGTGTTTAAATTGCCCACACGAGTAAAGGAAGAGAGATTAAAAGGAGAAAGAATAAAAAGAGAAAGGGAGAAAACATATTTATCACTCTGGAGGTCACATATTGACAGGTCAGGAGGGCAGAGGCCAAGAGGATGATGGAGACCATGTGCATGTCTATTTATAGACTATGGCTATTGTGACCATTCCCTCTAAGCATGACCTTTGGCTCACTGCCACTCACTGTCCCCCTAGCCAAAGTGAGGGGTGCCACAGCCAATTGGAGGTTCCAGGGGGCATGTTGTGGGCAGGCCACCAGGCAGACCTTATTGACAACCCAGCCACATGGCTTTCCCTGCCATGTGCTCTGCATGGATTCAGCCATGTTGGCTCCAGGCCTAGACCTAGCCCTTCCCTCACACCCCCACACACCCCCCCCGGTGGTTTATTCGACCCATCAATCAAACAATCCAGTGAGATACAAATCCGGTCTCTGACACTGTGGCTCTAATCTTACTATGTCTTAGTACATTAGGCTGAATGGTCTTGCAGATGCTACAATTCATTGCTCTATTTACCACTGTCAGATCAAGAAGTAAAGAAACTACTTTAGTCACAGAAAGCAGCATCATAGCTTTGTGTAGACGGAATGTTAATGGAAAACAGTAAGGGAAGAATGAAATTGCCACAGACAAGAGTCCACAGGGTGAATAAGTGCAGTTAAAAGGGATACATAAGATAATAAAGAGCAAAGGTTTATCAGTAACTCAAAAGTGGTTAGTGACCACAGAATCACAGAATATGATGAGTTGGAAGGGACCCACAAGGATCACAGAGACCAACTCTTAGCCCTGCACAGGACCATCCCCAAGAACCACACCATGTCCCTGAGAGTATTGTCCAAACACTTCTTGAACTCTGTCAGGCTTGGTGCTGTGACCACTTCCCTGGGGAGCCTGTTCCAGTGCCCAGCCACCCTCTGGATGAAGAATCTTTTTCTAATACTTACCCTAAACATAAAATAAAATAAAAAGGAGCTCTGCATAACATGGCCTACCAAACAAAGAGAAGTCAGTTTAAATTAAATGAAAACAGTTATTTTCCTACTTTTCCAGTATTTCAGTCACCATTTTAAAATGTTTCAATAATGCAAGATACAGCTAGTTACCATAAACTGCAAAAGAGAGCTTCAGACCCTCAAAAGTAGCTGCAGCAGACTTTGCAGACTAAGTCTACAGTCCGAAGTTAAACCAAGTGAATTTAGAGGACAAGAGAAAGTTTTGCAAGAGAAATTAGATTTAACTACATAAAAAGTTGTCATTAAACAAGATAAACTTTGTCTGTAAATATTGAGGGATTTTAGATTTAGAGTAAGAATTATGTGGAAAATTTTAATCTTGGCTGTTTACTTGACAGATGTGACATCGAGTGCTAACTATAGAACTTGTCCTACTACCCAGAAAGGTCTTAGTGATCATGTTAGTTAGTTAAATGAATAAAACCATGATTTTTTTCTAAGTTCCTAAGTTTGAAATTTTTGCTAACACTGCTTTAATCATACCAAAGCTGAAACCTAGCTGAATTACAGCTGTTGATCACCTCCACTGATTATTGATCAGCCCCAAAGGTTATTTTATGGGCAGATGAAGGAAATTAGCTTGAATATTGATATCTGAAGGATCACAGAGATCTTTGTCACCAAAGATACCAGAATAGACTTAGGCTGTAGCATTAAGATATTAACCCCTCTGCAGAAACAAAAAAATCCAAGACAGCTCCCTCAGGCAAGCAAACGGCAGTCCTAAATTATGGAAGAATTCAGTGAGTCCAAAAAATCTCTCCCTGTCTCCTTGCTTAAATAATTCATCAAAGGAACATGAGAAAAACCATGGATGGTAACACCATAGGTTCACATATGCAAGAGTAATGTCTTCAACAGGGAAAATGGTGGCAATAAGGTGGGAATTAATATGCAAATAAGGCAAAAACACAGTTGTATTTCTCCTGGCATACTGTCCCAGATTCCAGCAGTCTGCAGACAAAATAGAGACAGTATGTTTTCTCTGAAACAGGCAACATCTCTTTTCCCTTGGTCTTGAAGCTTGTTGCTTGAATATGAGAGCAACAGAATCTGCTGCAACCATCTAAAAGGAGAAGATGACCTTCCCCTTTAACGGAAACTACTGATACTGGCCCTGGAAAAGAGATGTCCAGAGGTGGAAGGGAGCAAGAGCAAGGGCATCTGCACAGAGCAGGCTGCCCACCTTGCATACAGGGATCACTGAGAGGGGCAGACAAAAGCAGGGCCACAGAGACAATGGATCCCTCTTCATGGATACTAGAGGGAACTGCACATATTTCATAGTAGATCAACTACTCATTTAACTGACTGAAACCAAACCAAAGAGGAAGGACCTGCCCCACAGAAGGAGAAGGAATTGGGCTACAAATTGATTTTGGTATTCTTTCTGGCCCAGTCACTTTGAGCATCCTCCATTCAAACAAACAACAACAACAACAAAAAGTAGCTTAAATTTCAACAAAATTTTGCTTTATATTACTTTTAAAATCTTTTGTCTCTTTTGGGGGATCTCAATATAGTTCAAAGCTAGACATGCCTGCCTAACAGTTAAAGTCAAAACAGGAGTCTGGTACAATCTTCAAAGGGGCTTTACTTTCATCCTTTGTCATCTTTTCTCAGGTGTTTTATCAATGGTCCATAGTTCCATAGGGCCAAATGAAAGCTCTCTAGAAATCTGAAAATTTGCAATATCTGTTTATTTAAAGTCTCAGTACTAATTTTTTAATAACATAGATATTTCATAGGATTAGATGAAGTAAATTGATGAAGAGGTACAAGAAAACTGAACAGGAAAGATTTCTGCATTTTAAAAGGCAGCTAAGTATGGAAGTTTTATTATTTAAATTAAATGTCAGTACCTTCAAATTATATTAATGATTCAATGTTCATAATGAAAAAATTGTATCAATGCGGGGGACTGATAAAGAATTCTAAAATCTTTCTAATTCACTCTACCAAATGCAATTTAAAGTTATTAAATTTCCAACACTTCACCTTCTGTATAAACCATTATTCTAGTAGAAAGTTAAACACTGAACTAGAATCTACTTTCACTGTTATGAGAAAAACATGTTGAACAAATTTACCCAAACCAACAGAGTACAAGATTTAGTGTATATTAGGAAAGTCATTTCCATGCACTGGAGAACTAAAATCCAGAGACTCAGAGTGGCACTACTTCAGTAATGATAAATAAGTGACAGCTATCACCAAGATAGTGGAACTGGGGAATCAACAATAAGAATCCATAAACCTGTAAATTAACGGAACTTGTAAACTTCTCAGTAGAAGTTTACGGGTTTCATTATATGTTAGTAGAAATTATGTGTATGCTTTAGTAACATTTATTCATTAATCTAACAGTTTGCCATGAATGCAGAACAGGGAGAAATCATACAGAACACATACAGTCCTATTTACTTTCAAGGTTGTTACTCAGCTACTGAATAACAGAAACCTATACTGGCAAACATTCCATTGGTTTTCATTTATTTTACTGGCATAAAATAGGACAAAAAATGATCACTAGTTGTTATGTTTCTTCTAGCATTGACTCCAACTGCTTTGCAGTTTTGAAAAAATATCTTACCAAGAGCATATGCAACCAGTGCTGTTTGATCTTTACTGACTCTGTGGCTTTTCAAAAGTACTTAGAGATGTTACGTTTAATTCAAGAAATCCTTTATGGTTCAGTGCCACTTATCTGAGGCAGAAAAGTAGGGGTATAAATTGATTTCTTAAATTGTCAATGTGAGAGCCTTATGTTCTCAGCCACCATAATTTCAAATGCTTTCACATATCTTCAATTTCTGCATTTTCCTATACCTTATTAATACAGCACTTTTGCTGTTATAATACGTCAGTACACCTTTTAACTTCTTAACAGCTAATAATCTTTATGGGCTAACATTGCCCATTTCCATGGCAAATAGTCTGTCAGCAGCAGATGTGGGAGGTCTTGTTTACAACCTGATTACCATTGTAGAGCTCTAACTGGCTGTGTATTTTGCACAGAAAAAATAAATGTCAATATAATATCTGTGTATATGAGTATCCAGTCAATGATTTATTGATTATGAGCTATTCCTCTTCAAGACTGTTCCATCTTTCAGCCACTGAGGTGGATGTACCTAGTGGGGAAATTCAGATTGCATGAAGAACATAAATCTGAAATTCCATAACTTTGAAGTGATTAGCAGCCAAGCAGACAAAAAGATCAACTTTTTATTGGGCAATGCACAGGTATGTTTTATTACTGTCCTTCAGTTATATGTGAGATTTGATTTGGTTCTCTTTTCAGGATATGCAGATCTTGTTCTCATACAGATATACAACTATCTGTATAAAAACTTCCACATATGTCTATATATAGAAAGTATGCATACAACTACTTTTATTTCACATAAATACAGTGTCTTCCTGGTTTTATGTTAGCAAGTGATTTATTATGGTGATAAAGTATTGGAGACCAGAAGCTACACAAAGAGCTCTCTATACATAAGTATTAATTATAATACTTAATACACTTAATAAGCTCTTTATACTTCTTTGTTCTTCCATGAAGTGATTATTTCCTGATCTCTATAATGCATCTTGGTCATTCACTCAAACGTACAGTGCAATGATACCAAGGTCAAATTTGCACATTCAGTAATGTTTAGCCAGCTTATTAGTATCAGAAGGTCTGGAAAATGAAGTCATGAGCACTCTCTGTTATTTGTCCTGGGGTAACTGGGACGTGACTGCATTTTGAAAACCTTTTGAGAAACTGAATTTGAAAACCTGTTCTGAGAAATTGCCGTTCTGATTAACCTGGTAGAATTGTGAGGCCAGAAACATATGAAAAATGGCTTTCTGAAAAGATCTAGAAGGTCCAGACTCAGAAAAATACATCTGTGCTTTTTTCAGAGAGGTTGCTTGTTTTACTTAGATAGAACAAAACTATGAAACTTACCAAGATCTAGGTAGATCCCCGGAACAAATGAGTTGAGAAAAAACATAAGAATAACACATCCCAGCACAGTCAGGCATTTGATAAGGAGAATTTTGTCTGTTATTCTGTGCTGCAGACAGACAGGAAAATAAAATTAATAACTGTGTTAAAGAAGGAGCTATCTATTATGCACAGAGTTCACAAAAGCATGTGTGAAGTGCAAACTGCTAATCCTGTATTGTATACTCCTCTTCAGTATAAAATAACAGAACTACTTAAATAGTTTTTATAAGTATGCATCTTATGCATACCTATGAAAAACACAAATACGTGGCCCAATGTATTTTAAAAGATAGAAGTATCTAGCACCTGCTGTATACATTCAGTTGTGCTCAGCCACCCCCAATCACAACCTCATTTCACCAGGAGAAATGCAATTCCTACCTCAGAAGGCATTCTAAGCACTCTGTGGTTTCATGGCCCTGCCTGAAATCATCCTTTTTTTCATGTGTGCTTTGAAAACCTATAAACTACCCTAGAGGTCAAATCTTTCATGCCCCCTGTACAGCTCTCACAGACATGTCAAGCCCATCATCGCTATGGAGTTTCTACACCTCCGTGGCCAGCTTCTGCTTCCTTGTGCTAATCCTCTTGCGGCCTCAACTGTCAGACTCAGTGCTTCCCATTGTGTCTCTGCTTCTGTGCTCTGATCTCACTTTCGTCACCAACCCAGGGAATCACCTTCTCCCAGACTGAGTTCCTTCCCTGTTTAGAGTTAAATCTCTGCTAAAATACAAATCTCTGTGCTTTTAAAGAATTGTCTCTTATGCAATGCCTTGGAAAAGGTGTAAAACCTTGTAAGAAAATCTGTTGGGTTTGCTGTGATTTGGTATCATTTGGTAGACACCTAGGACAGGGGTCTCCCAGTCAAGGACTTGAGCTCTCAGAAACAGGTCTGGATTCATTAGCGATGCCAGTGACGTAGAGAGATTGTGACATTTACACAATCAAATTTAGGACACATTAATCCCACTGCAGAGTTTACATCTCCTCAGTTTCATCATAAAGACTTAGGTGATATGAATGTGTGCTCAGCCAAAAGAACAGGATTTATCCAAGTCGTTTATCCCTTCTTGAATAATAAAAGCAGTAATGTCACACACAGTATAGCAAATTAGAGTCAGCACTGAGTACATTAGGAGGAGTGTAGTCTATCATCATTCATCGTCACTATAAACAACCTATTGACACTTTCTGAGCCTTTCTGGACACAGATGAAAAATTTAAGAAAACAGTGATGAATCATTTCTTGATTCCTTAAGTTTTATTTTTCTAAGGAACAAAAGTATAAAACCTAACAAAACCTCACTAACAACAACCTTGTCCCACTGAGAAGCCAGCCACCCTGCCCACCAACTTTTCTGCTATCATGAGTTATTAAATTTCCATTAGATTCAAAGCACTATCCCAATATAAAGGCATAACTTCATTTACACGAATACTGAGAAAAACTGCCATCTACTTACTTTTTTCTGAAGTTCCTGAATATTTGTTTCCCAGTTTTTATCTTCTTGTGAAATTTGTCTGAAAGAAAATGACACCTGCTTTATTCCAGAGTGCCAAGAGTGTTGGAATAAATCCCTCTTATAACATATACATCACCTCTTTCCTTATGGAGTAACTCATATTACAAAGGAGTCACAGCCTTCCTACAGCCAGCAGCAAAATTCCCATGAGCATTCAGTTAAGACTCCACTCTGTAACAAGCTCCACTAATACACAAACCCTTCTGTTCATGGAGAGCCACAGGCTGGGAAGGAGCTAGACTCCAGGGTATGGACCTTAGCATAGGATCTGGCTATCTGCAATATGTAGTTCCCTTAGTAGTTTCAGGAGCTGATGTGTGTCACTTTGCAGTAAAACAAGGGTCATGTGCTAACATTAACAAGTCAGAACACATATGTTTCGCATTTGCATTTTATAATGAAGTTTTTTAAGATCCAAATAACCTCATCACGTTATCAGCATAGTCAGGCCCTCCAGCAAAAAGCCTTGGGGTTTGCAGTTCAGGAGCACTGTTGTTAATGCTAATGAATTTTCACATTGGTGTAAATGTGCTGTGCTGGAGGAATCCCGATTTTCAAGATTGAATATACAATTTTTATTTATATTTCAGAAGTGTCTTCTTTAGAGTATTGTAATGTCTAATAATCTGCTACAACCTTTTGAAAAGGAGGTAATTTTAATAGCCTTTTTTATCCTTTAAATTTTAATACTGTTACTCAATTCAAAGTACACAATATCATAAAAAATAATTAAAACTATCTTATTACTGGCATAGTTTAAAAAATAATACTTACATTTTCTTGCTCATATTAACATGTTTATTAATTAAAACTAATCATTACAGTTTTGCTTTAGTCAATTCATATGCACAATATTTATCACTGCTATTCTCAGTAATCAAATTCCATGGCATAACATCTGGTTTTATCAAAATGTAAACAAAACAAGGTTATAATTTTTGTTAGTCCTAGTTTATATAAACTTCTTTTCTATACATAAGCAGATAATTATATCCACACTCAAGTTCAAAATAAAAATTTGATTATGAAATAATTTTAAAACACAGCAATTCACTGGCGACATGCTTTTCAAACTCAACCATTCATTAAAGAACACTTGAATTTTTCAGTAAAAAAAAGAAATTACAACATTTTACTGCACTGAAGCCACAACTGCGGAGAAAAGTGTAATGACATATTTGTGATCTTTTTAAACAAAAATCTACCTGAAAATTCTAAGCCTTTAAATTTGGGTTACATTGATATCTGTTTTCTGGGCCTTACACATCAGTTTTGTCCTAAAATACTTTGGGTTTTACTGAGGCTGAAGGTGGCTTCCTATCTGCCCCAACATCCATATGATCAAGACAGCTAAGAATATAGGTCTCATCCCAGTGAGGATGCCTGATCAGATATTACTGAAGTTGCTAGGTATGAGCCCTGGGCTGGTCGAAGCAAACAAAAATGTTACCCCTGGTGTTAGCAAAGCCACACTATCATTGCTGGCTGTAGACTGAGATGAGTAGGAGCTCCCTACTGATGCAACGAATGGCCCGTGCCTGCAGCTTGTCTCCTCCGAGGACTGGAGTAGGAGAGGTGGGACATGTTGGCCCTTGCTTACCTGTGAAATGTCCTCAGCTTCTTCCTCAGGAGCATCTCCAGAGTCAGCACCTTCTGCATCAAGAGGCATTTCACAGCAGTCTCCTCTCTGCTGGCCGGGTTAATGCGCTGTGCAGTCAGTCTCCAAACATAGATCTCATGTTTCAGCTCTGAAAAGAAATAAAATTCCTTCAATGTATGAGACCAGAGATGCACAAAATATGTGCAGTGTGCCCTGGACTCAAAGCTGTTTCCCAAAAATTTTCCACTTAGGAAGCTGTTTTGTTGTTTTTTTGCAGAGCTAAAGGGAATGAAAAATAAATACAATTTTTTCAAAATTTTAAATAAATTAATCACTAAGTCCTTTCTCAAAAAGAGTAAGTACTGTTTTCAAATGTCTGCAAATGCCTTCAGCAAGCTTTAGGGTTAAAATCGTAGCACATTCATTTTTCATCAGAAAATAAACTGTCAGTACACATTAATATACTGCTAGCAAGACACTAGTTCACTTTGTAGTTAGGCATTACAGCAAAAGCTCCTTCACTGCACACAGAAAACACAGCATGCTTGTATGTTCATACAAGCAATTTTATCGATGTAAGGCAAGAGTGAAATTTGGCAGAGTCTAAAGGAATATTGTTTAATAATATTTTATTGGTTTCCTAAGAGGCTCTAATTCTTAGGCACTGAAAATATGCGTTAACACAGCTACCATCACCTTTGTGCTGACCTGGATGGTATCTGATCCTGAGTAAGTTCAGGCAGACTGATTAACACTTTGAAATCAGACTCCAAAATCTTGTTAGGATTTTCAATCCTTTTTGATTTTTTTTTTCACAGAATGATCAAAAAACAGGCATTCATATTCAAAAGGATGTTAAACTGGGCAGGTTGAAAAAAAAGCTTTAAATTTTACAGGAAATCACTAAAGAAACAAAAGCAGAATATTCATTCAGAAACTGTCTGCACAAGTGCTTCCTGTTGAAGTAAGAAGATGTTTCCTCACCCTTCTTTTCTATTCCACTCAAATTTCATGTTGTTGAAGACAATGTGTCAAGAATTCGAGGCTTTATATTTTAAGATCCCTATTCAATCAGCAAATTGCTATTATCCTAAAATATCATAGAGTCACAGAATCAAGCAGGTTGGAAGAGACCTCTGAGATCATCAAGTCCAACCCTTGATCCAACACCGCTGTGGTTACTATACCATGGCACTAAGTGCCACATCAAGTCTTATCTTAGAAACCTCCAGGGACAGTGAATCCCCCACTTCCATTCCAATGGCTGATTACTCTCTCTGTAAGAAATTTTTCCTAATGTTCAACCTAAACCTCCCTGGTACATCTTAAGACCATGCCCTCTTGTCCTACTGCTGGTTGACTGGGAGAAGATGGATGTGGAAGTCATGTAAACAAACTACATGTGTTATTCATAAAAAAAATAAATTATGTAATAACAAGAAAAATTAAAACACATTTTGATGTAGGCAGTGATGTTAATATTTTCTGCTGCAAATCCCTAGTGGTTCATGGTATCTGTTATCAAAACGAGTACTAAATATGTTTAATTCCCCACCTTTGTGACTAAGTATTTACAATGATAATACAGAGTGAATCATGTAAAGATTGACCATGAGAAGGCATTATACTTGACAGAACTCAAACATTTAAAAGCAAAAGTGTGTTCAGAGTCTGCATAGTTGAAAAAAAAAAGGTATCTGAACAAGAATTAACTTACATTTTGTATGGTAGGTGTCTATAGAGGAGCACACATCAAAGTGTGTCAAAGTGGTAATGTTTGACTAAGTTTTACAGTGCAAGAGCAGAAATATAAATTCACACTATTGAAAACCCAATGACTATCCTAGGTTATTAAAAAACTACTGCTCAGCTTCTTCCCAGAAGAGATTAATAGCTGAACCACAGATATCAAAAAGGTACAGAATCTACCGCTTTCCTTCATAATATGTTTGGTGATTCTTGACAGGAGCATAATCTGACACAAAATTATATTAAAACATGGATAGGTCCTTCTTATCAAAGGATCTATGTCACTTTGTGTGGAGATGCTCTCCTGTCATCATTTACTTTTGCATCAACATTTGTGACACACACAAATATATAAGCAGTAATTTTCCACTCTCTCCCAGAGGAAAAAAAGTCCCTTCTGTACCTCTTTCTTATGTTGTTTTTGAGTCAGTTGGACTGTAGCTTTGAAACTGTCCTCAGTCCAAGAGAAAAAGTGTAGTTTTGTCTTTTTCTCTGTCAAACACTCATGAAGCATGATCATCCAGTTTGCTATTCTGCTTCCCTATAGCTTGTCTTTGCTGCAACAACTTTTCTGATGACATCTGTTCATCCTGCTGTAGCATTTCTCCCCATCCTTTCCAAGTGAAATTTCACCAAGGGTTTTGCTGATAAAGGGAAGTTGAGTCATTCACCATCTAACTGAGATGCAAATCCCCAACAATTATTTTCATACGAAGTATCTTTATCTTCTCTCCTTTAGAAAGAGGCACCTATCATCACTGTATCTGTGCCACAAAAAAAAAACAGATGGAGTAGAAAGTAGCATGACTTGGCATTGGAAATTCCTGTTCCTCATTTGAAGTGCCCTGGGGCTAATCTCTAGGTTGAGCGAGATCGCCCTGGTGCTTTCTGGTCTATGTTAAAAACTATACTTGTGGCATATATACATGGCTTTGATCATGCCTTTATGTACACTATGCTTGATTTTTTAGTCATTAGTTTTCTAAACATCCCAAGGATGTGAACAACTGACCTGCTGTGGAATTTACTTCAGCGCAGACTATACTTTGAAAATGAGAACAGTTGATACATCTTTTATGCTACAATTCCTGTTGTAATAATTTGTGAAGAGATTTTCTAGGTCATTCCATGGAATGTTTCTCATATTTCTCTTTCATGCACACTCTTATTGTAACAGCTCATTGTGGCATCAGGTGATACATATTTATTAGCAGTAGTTTTTGATTTGAAGGAAATATAATGCAGGACCTTGAAGTCAGCATCAACACTGAACATGGATAAAATCCTCTGAGTCCTCTTGCTATACTTTTCCCATTTTATGTCTGCAAAACCACTTAGGCAGCAACCCCCAGAGTTTTGGAACATCTGATATTTTATGACATACTATGTTACACATGGACAAGGGCCTAATGTAGCTACAGAGTCTTATCAATCACTTTGAAATTATGGCCAAAACAGCACAAGGGCAGTATTTGGTTGCCACTGAATAGGAAGGTCTCGCACCCCGTTTATCCATGTCCATAAGTTCCTGTACACTCCTTGTATGAGAACTGATCATTGAATCATAGAATCAACGGGGTTGGAAAAGACCTCAGAGAACTACATGGTCATGTTAAGGGTGAGCTCTTTCCACTTGTCCAACAAACCCAATCTGCAATATTTTCACAGGGTTAGCTTTATGGTGGAACAGCCTACTATCTAATTTATCCTACCACTGCTAGGTCTGTTGCTAGTAATTGAAATGGTACATGTGTAGCATGGCAGTTTATCATTAGAGCAGCTAAATTAACTGCAATTGCAGTAGCAGTAGTCAAAGTCATAGAAGCAAAGCTAAGTTTAGTATGCAGTGATTGGAGTACAAGAAGACAGGAGAGATGCAGCTCAGTCAGCACACTCAGCCCATTATGATACTAAAATCTTTGTGAATATGTTACATTCATAAAGCTCACAGAGCACCACAGCAATATACCTAGCATTATTATTTCACAAAAATTATCTTTTATTCTTTTTCTGTCTCTTTTTTTCCCAACAGAAAATCCATTTACAACTAGAAAATAATAATTTTTGGCTTAGTTATAGGATCAAATAAAGGATCATCAGGCATATAAACCCTATGCTGCAAATCCATTCTGGTTTTGTCATTTAACATATTTTGCCATGGAGACCACAAATATGACATCCTGAATCCATTGAAATTAATGGAATTTGAGCTGCTGATCTGGACTATGACATTTTAGAAAATATTTTCTGCATTTTCAAGAATATTAAGTTTAATTTAAAAACGCATATTATTTCTGAAGTCTGACAATTAATAGTCAGATTTATTTTCACTCGAGTAATCACACATTCCCTGCCACCTGACTGCCAATAACAAAGAAGACATCCTCAAAAACTGTGTATAATTAATTTCTAATCTCAGAATCTGAAAAGGCCAGTTTTGTTAATTGAATATACTCAGAAGAGCATGACCAATCTTGATGAGATGATAAGAATTATCATTAAGCAGAAAGTTTTAACTTGCACGTGCAATAAATACATTAACTATCTTTTTGCAAGCAACACAAGTTTACACTGCTGAGTTGTGACTAACAACATGCTAAGCATGTTCCTCTAAATGTTTTGGTTAGTTTTTTTCTCCACATGCTACTGTAGCTTAACTGTTTTCAGTAAAGCAATTATTTTTCTTAGATAACTTCTCAGAATAAGAATATTTCTGTTTAAATGTTAACTGAAAAGCAAATTAAGTATCAGGAATTCTAGTTTAATCTAGTAATAGTAATAACTATAACTTTTAGTAATTTTTAAATCCCTGATATTATGTAATCAATCCTCTAAGCATTATTAGACTATAAGTAAGTGTCATCTCCATTTTAAAAGTGCAGAAACTAAATCCAAAAGGTGAAACCCAAGAGTAGAAAAAATTCACCTCGAGGGATATTTCAGCTCAATAGCTCATGCCTCTCTTCTAGAGGCAGCACCCCTCAACAGACACAAGAGTAAGGCTCTAATTCGGGGAGAAGGGCAAGGGGAGGAGGCAGCGAAAAACCTTGAACTGAAATGTTCTTCTCTTTATTCCTTTGCATAGTCCAGTTCATCAATAGTGGATAAAGGTAAGCAGAGACATAAACATTGCGAGGTCTTCAAAACTACAACAAAACATGCTTTGCCTTATTTAGCTAAATACTTGCAATGGAATGCAAGAAATCTGCACAGTGGTGCATAAAGCAATACAGGACATTTATTTAAGCTTTTCAACTCAATTCAACAGCTGGGGCCCCATGTGGTAATGAAGGTATCTAATGCCGGCTCTGTTACCCAGCATGGGATTGCATCCATTGCACAGGAATTACAGGATGCCCTCACCTCTGCAGCAGAGCAGCTGGAGCCTGGGCAGAAAATTGCAAGGCTCGGAGGGTGCCACACACCTAAGTCACCTCCCAGGAGTTGTCCTCTGGGCAAGCTGGGGCAGGCTGCAGCAGGCCCAGGATTAGGCTGTTCAGAAAGCTGCCATACAGCAAGTATCCTTCTCCTTCAAAAAACAACTGGAGTTTTATCCTCACTGTTCTTTGAGTTTCCCTCTGTAATTTTATCTGCTGAAAGAAGGTACAACAAGGCCTACCCTTGCATCTTATAAGGGAATAGTCAATTTAACACATCTATGATGGTCACATAAGACTCAGATGGAATAATCCACAGATATTAAAGAGGGTTAGATTTCTCATAACATTCCAGGATGGTTGATAAAGACACACACTGGTTTTGTCCCTTAACGACAGGTGGGATGCCTCTCTCTCAGGGGATATGGGCTCTGTTTTCATCTCTGAGTAAGTCAGATTGACAGCCACAAACTTATGTCAGTCCTTGTGGTTTTGTCCCTTAGTTTCATCTACTGCAATTCCCTGTCTTTTAACAGCAGGAATCTGAATGTATTTAGGTTCTATGTGTGCTCATTAGCACTTGCTTAATGTGCTCACAGTGCTCTGTTCTGCTACACTGAGAATGGCACAGGGTCATGGGAAGTCAAGAGTCAAGTATTTTGAGCATTCATTTATCTAAAATTCCACTGCAGTTTGTTTCAGAAAATTTTCCTCAGGTGTGAAATCTAGAAAAATAATTCTGGTTTACTCACTATAAAAAGATTTTAATTCAGACTGCCAGACTTAAGAATGAAAATCAATTTTACTGATATTTTCCATTAAAGTACAAGTCTCAATTAAAAAAAAAATCTCTAATTCACTATACTCTGCTCAAAAGTCAATAGATACATTCCAGTTATAAACATTTGTACAAATTATGACTACTACTGATGTCTTTTCAATACCAGGAAAAGCAGAAGTGGTGCCAGATGGTATTAATGAGAAAAAGAATCATGAAAAGATACAGCCACAAGAGGACAACTCTCTTTTAGATTATTCCAAAAGATAGTGCCTCCTCTAATGCTTTTAGTAGGACAAAGTGAGGAGCAAAATAATGAAGCACACTTCAGAGTCATAATAACTTTCATCAACGGTTTAAATGTAAAAATGGTGACTAACATGTTCAACACATTTTGATAAATAAAAACGACAGGAGCAATTAATAATCTGTCAATATTACACTTGTATTTCAAACATCATCCCAGTGAAAGCTTTCTACAACAAACAGATACAGACCTAGTGTTAACCAAAAGAGTCCTTTTAAGCTCTGTATATTAGAAAGATCTTATGAACTTTGGAGCCATCACAATAAAGTGAAAAAATTTGTCATAGCTTTGTCAAAACACTGTTAATGGAAAGGCTGGGTCTTTCCAACCAGTGTATATCTGTACAACTGTTTCACAGTTGAAGTTCCTGTACAAAAACAGATGGGCATAAGTGCTGTAAAAGAAACAGGAGGTATCACTATCTAATTTTTTACCTCCCATCAGTGATTTTTCTGTACTGATTCCTTCCATGAAAAATGTGTGTAATAAATTGTGAAATGCAGCTCTATTGATTCAAAATGACACTATATTATACTTTCTTTCTGCGTAAGACAGGTAAAGTAATATTCCAGCTGCCTTCCTGTGATGGCTACATTATCGATGCACTAAGCAAATAATATGAGATTGTCATATTCCCCTTGTTCTGCAGTGTCATAATACTATTTTTATCATCTGAAGACAAGAAAAGACAGATCAATGCTTTTCTCTTTCCAAGGGGAATACTCCATTAGCTCTAAAGCAATTCAAAGAACATATATAGGAATTTAAGCATAAAATTATCTAAAATATTTAAAATCTAGAAAGTTTCAATGTGTGGCAAGTAAAAAATTACGCTTATTTTCATCATTGAGAGAGCTATTGAAGGTGCAAATAATAAAAGACAGCTTTTAGTTTACATTTTCGAACATAAAGGCATGGCCCTAGGGGATCCTGATATGTTATCCAAAAAGAAGTATACAAAATGTCTGAAGGCACATTAAGACTGCCTAGTTCCTTTCAGACTTAAAGTCTTACAGTCCTTTCAAATTAAAGACACAATATATGCCAGAAAGTTGTTATATTAGATACCAATATAATTAATAAGAAAGTTGAATCTTTTAGTTTAGCAGGCTAACATATACAGTAGGAGAGTGAGAATGTTAACTATTCACTAATCAATGTTAATATATATAACTGAATTGCAGAGAAGAGAGGGGGAGGAAGTCAAAAAAACCCAGCCCACATTTTACTTCCATATAATTCTTCAAAATCTAAAAATGCTTCTCTTGTATTCCAATGAAATTAGCACCCTGAGCAAAGACAGCAGAGTGTAGTGCATATTGCAAAACTGCCACACAGATTGAGCTGAATGCTTGAAAACATCTTGAAATATTCCTTTCTTTGGACGTTATTCTCTTCAAAATCTGCTTGCTGGTTTCCTCACTTGAACCATCTTCCGAGTGAGTACAGCCCACTACTTCCAACATCACATTAAATACCAATAATGTTTTACTGGCAGTTATTAAAGTACCTACATAGGTACAGACACACCTCAGGACTGAGATTTGTCAACGTAGTTAATTCAGCTACATAATTGATATACCTCTCACTGATTCCAGATGGTCCCTGCAGTTACAAATATGTAACTAACTAAAAGAGGACTAAGGACTGTTCTCTGAGCCTGAGCAGCACATGTACTGATGCTACATAACACCTTATCCTGGGCTTTCTCTGCGTCCCTGCAGTGTCCTTGTGGCCCTGGACATTACTATTATTTTATGTGGGCTTTTTTCAGTTCAGAGTGTCTGAAGCAGTACTGGGTTTTCTTGCAAGTCATCACAGTAGTTCTTCCCCAGCAGTAAACCTAAAGGTTTCACATCACACTGCAGGGTATAGTATGAGGACATAGCATGCACCACCACTGCTAGAGAATGCAGAGGCCACCCAGATACCCTATTCCCTAAGAAAACAACAAAACTCTTAACTAGAGCCACCTGTCCCAGGGAACCATTCCCCCGGGCAGGCACATCAGAGCTATGACAGGTAAGTGGGTTCACAAGGACAAAATAATAATAACTGGGGCTTTACCACCTATATACCAGGCTATAGCACTGGGCTATACCATCTCTTCAGGTACTACTACAGTTGATGATGTCTGTGCTTGATCAATCACCTGCAGCACAAAGCACTACAGCAGACATTTGTAATCACTATGGCACACAGAGGGGAAAACTCACCAGACATTATTGTTAAATGAGTTTTTCGGTTTTGCCTTTTTTTCTCTCTTGACTATCCTCTTAGCTCTGCTGCTGTTTGCACAGATTCCCACAAAATGAGTCCTGATGCAAGCAGTACATATTTTAAATTCAGGAACAATGCCTGGACATCTTTCAGGCAGCACAGTCCTGTCAATTGAACAACTGACAACCCTTAATTATCATTGCCCTACTTCTTTCGTCTTCTAGATTTCCACATTTTCAGTGCATTTGGTACTTCTTTTTTCCCTTCCTCCTCTCCCTTTTCTTCTCTTTGAGAAACATCTGTAAGGCTCCACATGGAAGAAAGAAAAAGATTTGCTCACTCATCTGGTTACCACATTTCACATTGTGGGAAACAGTGCTTTGTTTTTCACACATTAAGCACTTTGCACATGACTATGATTAATTAGAAAGTTCCTTCTGTTGTTGGCTTTACATGCTGACTCTCATACTACCATCAGTATTTTCCCAGCTGCTGCAGACCATGAACTACACCAGGGAGAATAATGTGCCCCCCCCCCTTGGCATCACCACTCCTGCTTCAAGGGTGAATCTCTCTTTCAGCCAGCAAAACAATAGGAAACAAGAGCAATCAACAGAGGAGAAATGGGGAGCTGGTGCCAAAGAAGTTGTTGTGTTAGGAGAAAACTCTTCCTCTTTGGTAGAAATGGCAATAATAATACTTGTCACTAGACCATGTGCCACCCACTCTCCTGGGGATAGCGACTTTCCCAAACACTGAGGTCCACTGTATTGTTATGCTTCCCAGGAATTAAATAATGTATTGTTAACCTTTAAGGGAACAAAAAACTTTGGTTTCAGGTTTTCAGAGGGAGAGTGGGAACAGTAAGTTTAATTCCTCTCAGACTCATATATTATTATTTCCGCTTACATATCCTTTTGGGAAAGTGTAGATATATGTACTTTTTAAACCTTCTCAGCATACTCTTCTAACCCTAGCATCTTTTCCTGCATCACATAGAACAAGGAGCAAATTTGTCACCTGAAAGACAGACTCAAAAAAGTCCTCAAAATATCCCTTCATTCTTAAAAAACATCAGATTTTCTCTCTCATGGCTTAGTTCTTCAGATTCTTTATTTCCTTTGTAATAAGCCCTGCTTAAAGCCACTGCAGGCAGATAGTGGTTTCTGAGGAATAAACATGCATTTTTACTGCTGCAGAGGTGCTCCAGTTCAGTCTGGAAGCCAATAGAGACACTGGTAACCTACAGCATTGAAATTAAGCTAACAATGTATATTCAGAATATAAGCATTGTCTGTTTTTAAAATTAGTGCTAATCCATTCTCAACAATCTGTTCTGTGTAGCCTAAAGCAACAGAAAAAACCTTAAAGCACATGGCTCACAGGGAAAAAAAAATCTGTGGAAAAAATATACTAATTAAATCTCACATATCTTGTTTAATTGCTAATTGGGGACAGGGTGAGAGAAGGCTAGTGTTTAGTTGATTAAAACAGCTGCTTCAAACGAGCCATTTGAAGTTATCACAGAACCATTGCAACCTGAGATGAAAGGACCCCTGAAAGCACCTTAGAACCCATTCTGCTAATCCAAACCATGACAGCTATCTCCTAATGGAGCTCTGTTGGTCTCTTTCTCTTCCCCTTTCACAGAAATTTTCAGTAGAAAGAGTGGCTCTTCAGCATTTACTCTAATTGAACAGCTACCGATTAGGGTCGCAGCAAAGGACAACGAGCTGATTATAAGAACACATGGTACACTGATTAGGAGACTGCTATATCTGAACAGACTAAGCTGCAAATAACAAAGATACCAAGAAATGAAATGAGGGAAATATGCTAACCAGTGTTTCACTGGCAAAAATACTATGTTATTGAATAAAGTGTACTATTCAAATTAAACTAAAAAATTGTCATGCAGACTTTATTTCTTAAAAATCCAAAACATAAGCTTTAAAAGTTTATAGCCAAAAGCAAAAAGTAACAATTCTATTTTCTAAAATATATATCCAGAATAATGCTATTATGTCAGGATCAACCATTAGAGTTGGCAGAATTAATTTTCTTGCTCCTTAGGTATTACTTATCTTGAGATACCTTGCAAGCTAGTACTTTTAAAGATAATGTAAGTATATAATAGCTCTAGTTATTCATGGAAATGTTCATGAAGCCATGACTTTTATAGAAAATAAGAAATTAATAAAAGTAGATTAATTTCTTTAAAATAAGAAAGTTGGGAAGTTATAAAAAAATGCTGAATATGAAGAACTTAATAATGAGTTTCCAGGCAATGAAGAAAAGTAATAATTTTATATAATGATGCATAATTGCACAGGATTTTATCTGGGAATTTGCAAAGGTTCCTCTCCTCCCCAAGAAAAAGGTTCTCCTGAATTCTCTTAGAAAACAGTTAGGTAGTATTACCTCTAGAACACCTCAAAAACGTTTTGGATCTTAATACTGAGAAAGACTCTGGCCCCTAGAGACATACAGGTAAGCTGAGAGCACTTTGTGCTGAATGGGTGCTGAAGTCCCTCAAAATAAAATGTCTTCACAAGAAATTCCTAAGCAGTGAAACCTCTTCTCTGACCTTTTTATGAGAACAGGGTCAAGAGATATGGTATAATGCACTACAGAGAGGACTGTCACTTCTGCCTTTTTAATACAGTCTTAATTCTAAAGCAAATTTTCCCTGGAAGAAGGCAAGGCACTATAAGTGGTACTAATTTTGCCTAAATGAGTTACCTATCATGAAGGTCTCTGACACCAAGTTGGTCACCTTGGACTCTCCTTATACCTGAAAGAAGTAGGCTTTTGGGGGCTGCAATATAACTGTTCTATCACAGACAGCTACATTAGTTTTTAAGAGCACTTATCTTTCTCCACAGATTACAAATGAAGCCAAGATAGATCAACCCTATCAAAAGTTGCCCTCCCCATGCTAAAGAGATGCCACACACCCAGGTTCAGAGATGTCATATGGCACATTAAAGCATCTGTTACATGGTCAATGGAGGCCTGAACCCTAAGTCTTCTGCAGCCAAAAGTAAAAAAAGCATCAATCCCATGGAAAAAACTGTTATACTCTACTATCCTTGTGCAAAGATTGCTAAGAAATTATACTTAGTGAATTACTTCTTACCTCAAAAAGACAGTGGGAACATTTTGGAGTTATTATTAAACTTCATCACTGAAAGAGAAGCCCTAGAATAATGACGAAAACTTCAAAATGACTGAATAGAAAGACATTAAAGCATGAAGACAAAAAGGGACCGACATAGGCAACAGTCTTGAAGCTACTTTAACAGCTTCAGAGACTACTGAGGTGCAGGACATAAAAAGATATAGATTAGTTCTCCTGAATTGTAGAAATTATGCACCAGGGAAACTTAGGATTAGAAGAGCCACAGAGGCAAGCTGGAAAGAATTTGGAAAGTTCTACTTTGATGAAATGTCTTTCACTGACCATAAATCAGGGAAAAAAATGCTGAAAAATCCAACGGAAGAAAACCAGCAGCAGGGGAATGCATCAGTTCCTGTCACAAGGGAAACTTGGGTTATTTCTAAAGCTATGTTGTGAACTCAGTACCTTGAGCAGATGTTTTGTGATGGAATACAGAACATTCTGGTATTCAAGCCTATGGCTATAACAAATGATGCAAAATATCCATGGAAATTTTGAAATATATTTAATAATTCATGTCAAAGCCTCAATTTGAGTACCAGAAATGCATCAATTTCTAAAAATCAGAAAATATCACCACTGAAAATAAAATCTTACTTATTAGTTGGAAAATTAATGTTCAGAGACTGAAGGAGAATGGGTACTTCCATCTGAAGACTGCATTGTGTTCAGTTTCCATTTAGTACATTTTAAGTGTAACAATAATAACTTTTTTTCATGCTCACACTTACCAACAATTTCACTTGGCTCCTTATTGTAAAGTTTTTTGTTCCAGTAAAGAAGTCTGAGAAAAGGAAAGGAGACCAGAACAACAAGGCAGATACCCACAAACATATGCCCTGTGAAGGCTGCAAAATCCAAACCCTGAAAATAAAAACGAAAAACTAAATTAAAAAATCACTTATTTTTCTATATTACCTGCAGGGAAAACCATTCAGCTATATGTACTTTAGCAATCAAAAATAAATATAAAGCAATAAAGTAAGTTCCAAGTACAGTATCTGCTGTATTTCATCTGTTTTGAGGAGACAAGCCATATAATTCAGAGGACTAAAAGAAAACATTGCAAGTTATTCTGAAACACATTTAGTGTTCCTGACACAGATAGTAAAAATAAACCCAAACTGAATCATTAACTTTCATTTCTCACTTAAATTACTGAAAAATAATTTTAAATCACACTAACTTTGAAATAGTTACATTTTAATGACCAGTTTTTGTGTTAAAGTGTTGACAATAATTCTATCAATTATATTTTAACAATAATTCTATCTGAACCATTCTTCTACAATAAAAATATATGTCAATATTCTGTTTCTTTTTCCACCTTGTCAGTAAATCAACACACTTCTAAAGATTTTGCACAATGGAACCCTTTAATAAAGGGGTTCTCAAAAAGATTAAGCTGAACATATTATAAAGCTACTGCTTTCAAACAATAAGAATGAATACCGACAACTTGCCCTAAAACTTTGAAGTTATCCATGCTTTGAGCAGAACATTGGACTAGATGACCTCTAGGGTACCTTTCAACTGAACTATTCCGTTGTTCCATATTAAACACACTGTAATGGATCAGGGTTAGCCTTTGGGCTGGGATTCTCTGTAGTTATGGCTTCCCTGCCCAAGAGCAGTTATCCATGAAGCTCCAAGGGAGATCACATCCAAGTACTTTGGTAGTAAGGAACTATCTTACATTCACAGAGCAGAGGTTGTCTGAACCACTGATTCCAACAGAGGAGCTCTGTGGCACATGTCAGAAAGCATAGTCCAAGCCCTGGATAGCTCAGGTTGCCCAAACTGAATTTTCAGAGCATCTACTGATTTCACAGAAACTCTAGAGATTTAGTGTATCTCCCTGTGACACACCTCTGTGTCTTTATTGTCCCTTGCTTTTTCACTATGAGCTCCCTACAGATCCTTCCTTAATTCCAATGTATATTAAAAACAGTTTCTTTTGCAGCATCAGCTGATATTACCTCCGGTGTGTTAAGACTATTGGGAACTTACTACCTTAAATGTGTGTTCTTCTATATTTTCTCCTACCAAAAGAATTTTTGTGTAAATTTCCTAGCTGAAATGTCTCTGGTCCAAAAAAGGAAAAAAAAAGTTTCTCTATTGTACCACAGGGCATAATAAAGGGCCACATGACACCAGAAACTGATTACAGTCGTAAAGAACTTTCATAGCCAGATAAATATTGGTGCTCTTTGGCAAAAAAAAATCCATAGCTTGCAGACAGTTAAATAAATCTCAAACCGTAAATATGCAGACCTAGGGTTAGAATTTGATCCTATTAAAAATACATATTTAAGCTTCATGAGCTAAAGAAAGTCATCCTTAGTTGCTATATAATAGATTCCTTGACTCTTCTACTCTCCAGACACTAAAAGGTGAAACTACATCTTCTCGTTTGCTGGCCTTTTGCTATAACTCACTACAACCATTGCTTTTATGGAAGGAGAAGGAAGACCCTTCAGGAATTGGAATGAGATTATTTTACAAATTGGATAGAAGACTGTGACACCACAATGGAAAATAATATACCTTCATTCTGTTTGCCTACATAATAGGTCAGCTAGTAAGGTGTATGACATCTCTGTAAGATAGATTTTACAAGTCAATTTTTATAAATGCTTAGAAAGATTGGCCTCTGGGCATCAAGTCAAGATTCAGAGCTACAGAAGACATTTCTGTGAGGGATGAAATCAACATTCATAACTCCAGGAAATTTACAAATAACAATAAATAACAAAAAGAAATCCTGCAAAGGCTCAGTGTTTGTAAGACCTGCCCCCAAAGTATATCTCCCATGTTTATTTCCTTAATTAAAGTCATTTAACATTGACAATATATGTACTTTTTATATGAGTTGCATCTAAGATTATAGCCAAAAAGAAAGATAGAAAATTTTGATCAGAAAAATAAGAACCATAAAAGCAAAGGTGAATTGGCCTTGGTTCAGAAATTTCTCAACTATTGACAATGTGCTATTAAACAGTTCAGAAAATATGCAAAAATTAGCATTCAGTTTTCTATGTCTCTAAAATGGCATAAAGCGAGGTAGGAAACTGAAGGAAATTAAGATGTAAAAATACTGAAGCTACATCAGGCAAAATCATAATGCCTAAATCTGACTGGAGAAAAAAATTATCCTGTGAAAGAAAAAATTACTGGGAAACTGGTCGAGGAGCAGTAAAGTAATTAGGAGTGATCAGAATATGCTCAATACAGAATTACCGGAATGAAGAAAATTATTTTTTTGCACTCAAATTAGTCTTATTAAAAACAACAACAACAACAACAACAACAACAACAACAAAACAGTGAAGATGAAGCTTGTCATAAGTTGGCAGCAATGTGCCCACATCATGAAGAAGCCAGCTATGGGGTCAGGTATGATAGTAGAAATTCTCTGTGAAGATACACAGGCATAAAGATACAAGCTAAAGCAGGAAAAAAAACCATAAAAAGGAACCCAAAGAATTCTTAGTAACTTTCAAGTTTAAATACGTGGTGTCTCCATCACATGTTAAAGGACCTTGAATTTAAGGAAGTGGCCTATTGCAAAGAAATGCAGATATAGAAATTCACTTGCCTTTACTTTTTTGTTATCACACCAACTTCAGAGAAAAATAAAACAAAACTGTGCTTTGTTACTGCAATGCCACAATGCAGAAGCTTCTGAAAAAATACAGCACAAGAAATGTGTCACTTGAAATCCACAAAACTAATTTCTTGATGAAAAAAATCACATTAACCTAGAAGGTAAACTAAAATACTGAGGTTAGGAAGGAAGTCTCAGATCTGACTGATAGTTATAAGAACTGAAATGAGATAGAGATCAAATACTCCTAAAAAAATCAGGATTAGCACAGCTTTATGACATAAGAACTGACGTAGATAAGCCTTAAAAGTGATTTGCAGACATGATCACAAGAGGAAAAAAAATGTCTACTAGATTTTTTGGCATCATATCCAAGGGCTTACACTAACTTTTCAAAGAGAGTAGGTGGGCTGAGATTCAGGATTTTGTTAAACTTCATAATATCACCCCATTGATCTTTCTTATCTCTGAGATCCCTGAGGAAATAGAAAACCTGCTACCCTGCTCTTTCCAATTCAGCTGAAACAAATAGTTTTCTAACATGAGTGTGCTTATTTCAGAAAAGAGCTTGCATTACTGCATTGCCTGTGATAATCCAAGACTGGAGTTAATTCTCTTCCCATCCCTTGCTCCTGGCTTTCATCTCCATTACCTCCTTGTATCGATCCACAAGAGACAGTGAGTGAAAATGAATCCTGATGATCACTAGCCTTGGACAACTGACACCCTGTAGCCATGAGGAGGCTGAGGACTACCAAGTGCACTACTTTTTATGGCTGATACTTTCTAAGGCTTACAGTGAAATACAGACAACTTCCTACCCTGATGTTTTGGGCTGGGTGTTTAGCACCAGCCTCTCTGCAGCGCAGAGAATGTGCTTTCAGGGAAAAAGAAGGCCAGTTTCACACCAGACATGGTAGCTAGTAGCCAACTGGCAACCTCTTGGAGAACTTTAAGAGGCTAAAGGGTTTTCACTGCACCACAGATACAAATGATGCAGTAAAGGATACCAAGATAGTGGTAAAGTAGCTTTATCAGTTGCTCCTGCTCCCCTTTCCAAACCCCAGGAAGGGCATGCAGCATTTCCACAGAGCCTACGTTCATACCCTTTGTGGTTGTGAAAAGCACATTTTGTACCTCCAGAGTCCTCCGCACTGCTGGGGCCAGGATTCACCGCTGTAAAAACGCATTAAAGTGCTCTACATGTCTGCTGCATACAACAAAATGTCATTTTGACAAAGATTTTCTTTTCCTGCACAATAGACTGGAATAGAATTGACATGCACAATGGGCAAGAGATATTTTTCCTCCAGGAGATTTCAATCTATCAGATAAATACAAAACATGCTTCAAATGTCCCTTCCTTGAGGCTATGCTGATTGCGTCAAATATCTCCTGTTCCCCAGCAGATAGAAAATCTAAAGATTTTGTTTTAGCAAGACAACAGCCTAAAGGTTCCACTGCCTAGAGATTCAGAGTTGAAACAAAGTGGGCATCTTTCCTTGGTTTATAGTTTAAAATGCAAAGTCAAATATATCAATTTCATATTAGGAGGAAGTATCATACTGTTTTCCTGAAAGGTTAGCTTTAATCAAAATGTTCTTGATTATTATTTTTTATTGGTTTTGGAGATGTGAAGTTAAATTCTAGTAATTCTGACCCTTCCAGAAGAAAAATGCCATTTTAGAGCAAAGAAAAAGCAAAAATTATAGCTGGGTGCAGCAATTCAGGGAGCAGCAAAATCTGTGTTTCTAGCCACAATGCCCTTTACTTAGTATTCTAAAACTAATAAAATGAGGAAGAGCAATTTCTACACTGGTTTAAACAATGCTTCCAGCTGGGTGACTGAGATCTACATTGTCTTGGAGGAGCTGCTCATGGTGTCACTGAGTCAGAAATCACTTATGGTCTAACCCAGCTACATGAGGATAATGTTTATCTGAGACACTGATGAACCTCCTTTTTTGTTTTGCATTATACTCTTTAATGATTACTACATGCAGAAATGGGAAAAAAAATTTGAAATCAGATGTAAACCCATAAATTTTATTTCATGTACTTTACCTAGGACTTAATTTTTATTTTTTTTTTTTTGAGGAAAGGGATCACGGAAACATTGAAAGGGTAGAGTTCTACAAACTGATTAAAAGTTTTAACAAGCTTGTATACAGTAGACTTAATAATAATAGCCTAGTAAACTACAGGAATCCATTTCACTAGGATTTTCTCTTCTATTTTTCAGAAGTACGTACTTTTATTCATAAATTTTTGGTACCACAATTTTTCATTGAATACAATCAACTAATATCACCTTCAGCATGAAGGCTGAAAGTCCCTTAAAAGGCAGAACAGGAAAACCTGATATCTGTGAGTTTTCCAGGGAATTCCTGTTAAATGGCAGGAATAACTCTGAGTGGGATGCTGAAACCCCCAAATCCTCAACAAATATCAGATTAGTAGCAAAAGCTTTATCACATGCTAACAAAAACAGTAAATAAAAGGATGTAATCCACTGGCTAGTACATACTAAAACTGTCTTTGCCCTTATCATTACCTCTTTTAGGCAGATTAGGGCTAGATAGGCTAGTGTACGTGTTCACCATCGCTATGTTCACACCGTCATTTTGCTCTGGAGACCTATTCCCAATCCACTATTTAAAGAACTTGTAATCATAGCCTATGCTTAGAGCACAAGCAATTTCTGATTTCAAAGGTGTGATTATAGATACTTTTGAAGTTCCCAAATACAGAGGATTTGATGTTCAACCTTTCTGAATGCAATGACCATATCCAACTGATTCGTACTCTATTGTGCATATATAAATGGAGTTCCCAAAGTCTGAAGGACATATCTCTTCAAGATAAAAATATAACTTTGTTAACAATAGCCACTCAGTAGCAGCACTCTGAAGATAATAAAACACTACGAAAAAGTTTTATATTCACTAAACAAGTTTTCCATTTGCTCTTACTGAGAACTCTTATTTTCCTTCCCTAAAATCTCAACATAAATGCTATTTTGTGAAACTTATTCCCACTCCAGCTAAGAACAAGCAAGAATACAACAAATGTTCCTCTCCTATTATGCAAATGTTCCACTGATTCCAGTCATGATGGTAGGGAATATATCAGGATTATAAATTTAGCACAGCTACAAAGGAAGAATTCTTTTGACATTCATTTGCATCTCAAGACAAATAAAAAGACTTATCCCCACATTTTAATGAGCAAAATGTTACAAAAACCTCATTTATTCAAACATAGTTTAAATAAGGTATTTTTAATATAATGTGAGTTTTGCCCTGAACCTAGGGAGAAAAATCTCTCCGGCATTACAATAAACAAAGAATAAAGCATTTTTAACATTTTCTAACCCAATAACAGCACCCAAAGTAACAAGGCTGCACTTCATTTTATATCGATTGAAAAGCCAAGGTTTCCTAAAAAAGTTTAAGCTTGCCTAATATTTTACATGGCTGCTTTTAGAGGTTGCTGTACAGCAGTAAAAGTTCAGGAAGACTGGTAAAATCTGACTCCTGATAGCACCTAATAAAGCAGAAAACTCAATCATCTACGTAGTGCAATTCACTGTTCAGCTTCTTGCAGGGGCAGTTGTCCAAGTACTCTCATACTTACTGTGCAAAGATAACACTGAGAAGGAAGTGAAAGAGGATGAAAAATGGAATTTCAATGACAATATCAAGGGGAAGAAATTCCTAAAATCGCTAGAATGTCCAAAAACATGACTATAATGTTAAAAGGAGGTGAAAATTAGATATTTTCCATAGAAAAAAAATCATAATAGATACTATAAAAAAATACTGCATGAAGAACTGTTTCCATAATATCATCGTTGCATTCAAGAACTTTTACCTCTGGAACAGTTAAAAAAAAAAAAAATTTACTTGGTACTAATGTAGCAGGCTTCCCATGCATTTTAGACACAGATTTGTGGCAGATCGTGTAACCCTCCTTCACAGCAGTTTTTGCTAGAACTAGTTTTAGAAACAAGACAACAATGTCTGTGTTTCTCCTTCTGATTAAAAGACAGCATGCTGGAGCAGGTGGACAAAATCAAGCTATTAGTTGAACAGCTCAGACTGTAAGAGGCCAGATGGTCCAGCTCCCTCCCTGCCCTCACTCTTGGCTTTATCCAGTTACTCCTACCAGCACTCTCCCAGGCAAATCTCCTTTAGAAGGGGTGAGCCCTAAGCAGTGAGGACATAAGCCAAACCATGCCACTCTGCCTCAGAGCCAAGGATAGGTCTTTGACCCTCTTTTATTTATATACAAAAATATAACAATTGAGAATACAGAGAAGACGCAGCACAAGGACTATGGTCCTGTGTTGAATCTGATCTGGTTTATTACGTTCTTATTTCTGTGATGGAACAAAAAATAAGCCAGAGTGAAAACATCTGGAAAGTTTTTTGTGCTTTTTTCAGATATAGAATTTGCTATAATGTCATATTTGCCAGCGTATTTACACATCTGAGTCCTCCTAAAAATTCAAGAGAAATGTAAAATTGTTCCTTCTCAATATAATTGCTTAATTATTTCCCATGTTTATAGCTGCTTCTCAAAGTTCTACAGGGATGATGAGTTCCTGAGTATTTAGGAAAATGACCTGCATGGCAGGTGCTAATTATTCTCCTTTAGATCAGATGTTTCAAAGAGTTGCATGGATTTCATATTTAAAATGTAAAATCCTCTCCTCAGCTGGGAATATTACAGTCTTCAAAGTCACCCTCCAAACAAGCCAATTGCAGTACATTTCAAATATTTTGATGGTAAACATTCAGTTTATTAAATACTATGAACTTTCAGACATTTGCGAATCTGGACAGTACTTAATTTGAGTGTATTCAGTTAATTAAAAGAGATGTTTCTTTCGTAGGGCAATAGATACACAAGTTACTCTAAATAAAAAAAAAATTGAAAAAACCAGAAGATTTTATACTACAACTCCCTTGTTCCAATCGCACAGTTATTTTCACACTAGGTCAATTCACATTAAATTACTTTAGGTTGATTTACTTATTTTGGGGGTTTATGACACCTGACCAAACCAGAAGACATATTCCTGGTGTTCTTGTAGATGTGCACATTACATAAATGCCCCTTCCATCACACTGCTTGTTGGTGGTGACACAGAGCCAGCAGGAGGACAGAGCTGACCCAACACAGGAGGGGCTGCCTCTTGCATCCTGAGCAGAATGCCTCCCTGATGCCCCACAGCACACCAGGAAGAGGTGACTGGGAGTGCCAGAGGCAGAAGGGGGACTTGATGCCCTCATGTTCAGGGATAGCAGGGATAGCTGAGAGCACAGTAAACTCATGCAAACACCAGCTCTGTGCAGATGCTGAAAGCTGCAAATGTGAACACCTGCCAGCAGCAACTCTGCCTATCCACAGAGCAGAGAGGGCCATGTGGGTGGAAGAAGATGGGACTGGGATGCTCCTTCTGGCAGGTGTCTTGTGTTCTGCAGTTCCCCTGAGCACCAGCCACCCTTTGGCACCAGACGCCCAACAAACAATAGAAGAGCCAAGTGGTGGAAGTTAAAATCTGTCACTGCAGCCTGGAGATACCAAAACTTTGGCAGGAGGTGGGAGCCAGCTGTGGCCCATGCTGCATGGGAGGAGCCTCCACCCTCCTCCCACCCCTCATGTCCCCTTGGGCTGTGGTTGAAGGATAAAGTGCCTCATGTGTGACATGGGCAATGCAGCCTTTCATATTATGAGGTCTTGCATATAGACAATTCTTTCTGGTTTGAATTGCTGTAAAGAAATAGAATTGTCTCATTATATTTAACTTTTGAGAAAAAACCTCTTCTAAAAAAATGGATGGGTTTTAATTTCATTTTCATTTTTCTTTTTTTCCAACTTGTTGCCTCCTCTGCAGCTCTCTGTTGCTTTACTTCTTTCCTCACTTTGTCATTGATAAGGAAATCCTCACCACCAACAACACAACAAGGAAACTGGTATTCTCAGTCCATATCAAAAATTCTATTCTTCATCACTATTTTGTCCCCAAAAGATCACTCTCTTCTGCCTGATCATCCTACTAAGAAAGAAATAGCATGGCAGAAAACGAGGATTATGTTCTGTTTATATGGCTGTCTGGGGAAAAGAAGTATCAACACCGAATAAGTCAATATCACCACTTAATTTTAGTAGCCAAACAGACCGCAGTATGTACCTTCTTTCTCAGCTCCTGTTTTGAAACAATAATCACATTTGGAGGATCCCCAACAGCAGTGGCAGCCCCTCCAATATTTGTGAAGATTACTTCTGCAATCAGGACGTGCCTAGGATCAAGATTAAGTACTTCACAGAGCCTGTGGTATAAAGACAATGAAATTAACTTCTTACACTATGCATAAATTGCCTTGAATCTTAAAATTTACACATAGCAGTCTTCACACAGTTACTTCAACTCACACAAATTACATTTATGCACAAACCCACATAACCCACTCATTTCTAAGTAGATGTTTGAGTTTAAACATGGGCTGTGGCAATAAAGGCTGAAAGTTAAAATCACATCTAAGCACTTTAGAATAAGGAACTCTCCTCACAACTTATCAAGACATTGCTCGAGAACATAAAGATGGAGGTCACACTGAAATTATTACCCCCTCTACCTAATACGGGATGAGGGAAAGAGTGGGTAGCAAGAATGCTCTCTCAGTATTGCTCTCACTGCAGTGCTGTCACACAATTCCCTGAAGGAAGGGTTGAGCTTCGCTGTTCAGTCTAAGTCTGTATTATTAAAACCTATATTTCAAAGAGAAGAGTGTATTGCACAAAAGCTTAATTTGATTCACTTGTGTTAGCACCAAGTGTCAATTTAAAACCCAGAAAAAACACTGTCAGATGACATATATATCAGCACATAAAAACTCCAGAAAACAATAACTCTGCAAAAATACACTCTTTTCCCAACAGTTTGAAATCATTCAGCTAAAAAATACTTTGTAATACAACAGGCCCAAATATATTAATTGTGGTACAAGACCACAACCGTACTTGTATTTTAACTCCGTTGCTCCTTGATTTCCAAATATTTAAAAATATAACCTTAACTTTCCTTTAATGATTCTTTCTTTCTGATGGACTTGAAATGAGAACTCTGACGTAAGTCAGGAAAGACTAAACCCAAAGTATAAAACCATCAGACTGTGTTAGCTATATGTCAGGGTCACAATTTTCAGTTTGCTTGCCCTGGTTATATAACTCCTCATGTACAATTGTTAGCCTTTTCTAGTTCCCAATAATAAAGTATCTTGAAAATAAATTACAGCTAAAAGGGGTAAATATTACCTTTTTTATCAGCTTACTACAAAATGCAGAGTGAAACAAGCATAATGGTTTATGCCTTATTAAAGGAAATAGAAAGCCATATATTCATAAGTCGGTAAGATTTCTGTGAGCTTTATCTCCATGGCAATGACTGCACAGTGCAACACAGTGAAGCTGTAGACAATGGCAGTAATATAAAAACAAAAAAGGATGCCCAGCATGAAGCTTTTTGAGCTAGGCAATTGTTTGGTTTTAGTAGGTGAGTTAAAACTTTATGTTAGCTTTGATAGTGATTCAAATACAAATGTTTCCCACATACTGAGTTTCCCCTCCTTCAGTGTCACAAGCTCATTTAGTATAAAACTAACGTACTTGGTATACATTTAGTATGACAGTCCATTACATAAAGTGAGGCTACAAAGAGGCTCTCACTTCACAAGGGTCCACATGGAGAAGGCAAGGGGCAACAAGTACAAGGGAGAGATTTCATCTTAACATAAGAAAAAAAGAATTTGCGGTTAACCACTGGAACAACCTTCCCAGGAATGTAGTGGAGTCCCATTGCTGGTGGTTTTCAAGATTTGACTGAAGAGTGACAGATAATCTCATCCAGGCTTCCTTTCCCATGAAAGCTCGGACCAGAAGGTCTTTTGAGGTCCTGTCAACCTGGGCTATTCTATGATTCTTCAAAAACACAATAAAAGATACAGTAGCTCTGCCTCTGAAAACCTTTTTATGCTACATTAATCTCTGGATTTCAAACTATTTCCAATTATAGAGCATGGTACTATTAACACCAAGTTTGCAGTTTCAATCCCCTGTATGGGCCATTCACTTAAGACTCGATGATCCTTGTGGGTCCCTTCTAACTATTTCTGTGAAATAGTTTATTCAAAATATTCTGCAACACAGCTAAAGAAAACTTAGTGTTCAGTAGTTCCAGTGCTGCTTACTGCTAGAGGTGCAAAAATTGATTGGGGTATGGCAAAGTGATCTCTTGAAAAGGTAATCGGACAGAAGACAAATGAAGCTTTCATCCACCAGCTGTTTCCCAATCTAGAATAAACTAAACTTGCAAAATATTTTGTTGCTGTTTTACACTGCATTTTAAAGTAGGGGCATATCTTAATGGAATTTTGTGTACTTTAACATGATAATGACTGCAAGCATTACATCACTTAGGATCATTTTAAAAACTCACTAGATCTTTCCAAAACTGAACTGGATTAAACAGATTTGCCAGACCAGACACAGGTTAAATTCAGGTTAAAGAGTAATTTATAATCTCATATTGATTAACTGTAGTTGGAAATCAGGTGTTATCAATTTACAGAAATCTGAAATAATTAAATTCACCATTGTCTTTTCAAAGTTCCAAATATCTAATCTCAAACTGTGAGATTAACCAGTGTCTGTTCCAATTACATGATCACCAACAGGAAGAAAATTCAGAGTCCCATATTTCAAAACAGTTGAAATCTGGATTTTTTTAAATATATTTGTCACTAGTATTAGAAGGAATAACAATTTCACTAAAACATCTAAAATTGTAGATATTAGCCAGCAAAGGATAAGACAGCTTTAACTAAAAATTCACTCTGCTTTACAGGAAAAAAATTTTGTCTACTAGGGAGTATATGGTCCAATATGCTATTGCAGTTCAGATATGAAGACGAACCAGAAAAATTAGCTGCCAAAGCAGTATAACAGGATTGATATGTGCTCAATATTAATGCAGCGGGAGAAGTTAACACTTCCCTTTGAAAGTGCCATCTTTTTTATTCTACTACAGTAAGAGTATTTGAAGTTTTGATTTCCATTTAGTTGATCAAAAAAAGTCGAAACAAGCATTTGCACACATGTTTACTACTGATTGCTGGCTATAAAAGACCAAGTCCAAAACCATAACAATAAAATACCTTATGGTTACTGGAGTGAAGAGCAGCATAGTGGTAACATTGTCCAAAAATGCAGAAAGAATTGCAGCAATGAGGCACAGAAGGGTAATCATGGCCCATACCTTGCCTCTAGAGAACCGATAAGCCTAGTGAAAAAAAAAAAAAGAAACAAAATTAAGGGACTAGATCACTCCAGCTTAGTTTTCAAAAAACAATAGATAAAACAACTTGATCAAAGTTGAGCAACAGTGAGCTCAGAGCATTTACTATTCCATGAACCTCCAACAGCACCCTCTCCAGTATTAACTAATTTAGCAGAAAAACATTTCATGGAAGTGGGTAAACATTCCCATTACGCAAATGAAGAAACAAGTCTGAAGAAATTTCATGCTCTGCTGCCAGCCATGAATGGGGTCTGTGGCAGGAGCAGGGCTGAGCCCCCATCTTCTGCCTGCATGCCCAGGTAGACTAACATGGCTTAGATCTCTTATCCCCTCCACAAGCTGGCACACATCCCCCATCCTCAGAGCAGCACTGCCAGGGCTACACAGACTGGGCATCTGTATAGGCAGAGATTGTGTTCACATACGGTTTGGTTAGGGGTTTTGTTCAAAGCAGTCCTCCTTGTCACTTTTGATTTCTTTCTTTCCACACTTCTGAAGAAAATGAAGCTTTGCAGCAGATGAAAGTGTTCCTCATCCTGGGCACTATTTACCCTACAAACAATCCTTCAGAACAGGTCAAGTGGAGAGAATTGAAGTCTCCATAATCCAGCAACCAGGAACTGTTTTGTGAACAGTTGGCACAGGCCAAGGGCCCTCATCCTTCCTGACCCTCAAGGCAGAATGGTGGGTGTTTTGAGAGTAAACTGACAGCCAGTGATGCAGCCAGGACCTGCCTGAAGAATATCAAGGAAGGTTACAGAGCCCTGGGAGTGGTGATGAGGAACTCTAGAGCTCGAGGTTTTTTTTCATCAATCCCCCCATCAAAGAGAAGGGGTTTGAAAGGGCTAGTCAGATCTCATGAATCAACAAATGGTAACAGGACTGGTGCCACAGCGGGGGATTCAGTTACTTAGCCCACAGGACTTCCTTTGAGAAACAGTCTATTGGGGGCTGATGGGGTCCTTCTATCAGAGAAGAGGAACAGTACCTTTGATCGTAGGTTTGCCAAGCTGGTGAAAAGGACTTTAAACTAAAGTTTCCAGAGAAGGGGACCTCAGTCCTCTCAATCTCACTCCTACCAGTTTGATGGCAGTGCCAGCAAGATATGGTCAGAGTTTGAAAAGAGATCACAGGTCAACAGGAGAGCACCTGGAGATCACCACAAAGGAATTCTAGCCACTCCAGACACTAAATCAGCTTCATCAGGGGCACAATTTAAGTCCCCCCTATGCAAACAGCACCTAGCATGGGTAATAAATAAATTATAGACATGTGCATGCTGCAGGGCTATAATCTTATTGGCATCACAGAGACATGATGAGATGGCTTCTATGACTGCAGTTTTGGAATGGAAGGAAACAGCCTTTTTAGGAAGGACAGGCAGGGCAGGTGAGGAGAGAGTGTTACCTTCTATGTCAATGACCAGCTGGAGTGTATGGAACTCTGTCTGGGGATGGATGAGGAACTGACCAAGAGTTTATGGATCAGGATTAAAGGGATGGCAGGGAGAGGTGACATTATAGTGGGGGTCTGCTACAGGCCACCCAACCAGGAAGACCGAGCAGATGAGGAGGCGTTCTATACACAGGTAGGAGGAGCCTAAGGTTCACAAGCCCCAGTGGGGGGACTTCAATGTCCCCGGTATCTGTTGGAGGGGCAATACAGGAGGGCATAAGTAATCCAGGAGTTTCCTGAACTGCATTGCTGATAACTTCCTCCTGTAAGCAAAAGAGGAGACAACGAGATATTATTCTGGACCTCATTCTCACCAACAAGGAGGGACTTCTGAGGAATATGAACTTCAAAGGCAGCTTTGGCTGCAGTGACCATGAACTGGTGGAGTTCAAGATCATTATTGCAAACAGGAGGGTGCATAAGCAAGCTCACTAACCTGGCCTTATAAAGAGCCTCTTCAGAGATCTACTTGGTGGAGTACCATAGGATAAAGCCCTGGAGGGGCCAGTGGAAAACTCATGAAGTTCAACAAGGCCAAGTGTAAGGTCTTGCCTGGAGATCAGGGCAATCCCAGGCACAAGAACAGGCTGGGGAGAGAGACTGAGAACAGCCTTGAGGAGAAAAACTTGGGGCTGTTGGTGAATGAGAAGCTCAACATGATACATCAGTGTGTACTAGCAGCCCAGAAAGCCAACTGAGTGCTGGGCTGCATATAAAGGGAGGTGATTCTGCCCCTCTACTCCTCTCTTGTGAGACCCTACCTGGAGTACTGCATCCAGCCCTGGGGTCCCCAACATAAGAAGGTCGTGGACCTGCTGGAGTGAGTCCAAAGGAGAGCCACAAAGATGGTCAGAAGGCTGGAGCACATCTCCTGTGAGAACAGGCTGAAAGAGATCTGGGTTGTTCAGTTTGGAGAAGAGAAGGCTCTAGGGTGACCTTACAGCACCTTCCAGTACCTAGGGAGGGCCTAGAGGAGAGCTGGGGAGGGTCTTTTGACAAAGGCATGTAATGATAGGATAAGAGGAAGTCCTTTAAACTGAAAGAGGGTAGGTTTACTGTGAGGGTGGTGAAGCACAGGAACAGGTTTCGCACAGAAGTTGTGGATGCCCCATCCCAGTAAGTGTTCAAGGTCAGGTTGGATGGGGCTTTAAGCAGCCTGGCCTAGTGGAAGGTGTCCCTGGTCATGGCAGGGGGGGTTGGAACTAGATGATTAAGGTTCCTTCCAACCCAAACCGTTTTATGAATCTATGACTATGATTCAATGAATAACGCTTTTCATGTAATCTTTTGTTCTGCTACTGTAAAAAGGTCTGTGGCCATATTTCATGTGTGATCATAAAGCTAATGATAGTTCCCATATTTCTTTTCTCCCATTGCCAGGCATAAGTAGAGATTTCAGTTACAGTAGAACTGTGATCCTGGGGAAGTTAGTGAAATAACTCAGCTTTATACTGTCCATATGTTTGTGTACCCTACTGGGGGCCTTTAACTTTCTCCTCTAGAAACAGAATTGCATTAAGGGCTTCCTTTCATCCTTAAAAGATTTTTCCAATATTACAAGTTGACCACTATCATTTCTAGTGTGACAAGTATACATTACCCTAAGCAAGGTTCTTCGAAGACAGTGCTTGGTGTAACATATTAGCATAAATACTAACTTGATTAATCCAGAAATAATTACAAGCACCAAAACAAACCTACCTTTACTGCACAGTAATCAAAGAATCCAGTCTCTGAAAATATGGCCACCAAAACCATCTACAAAAAGAGGAAGAAAAATATAATAACTTGCAACAGCATTATTACTCAAAAACAAAGTGAAGCAGTTTGTGATACTGAAAAATGTACTTCTTATCTGACACAGCTCTGAGCATCTGATCACCTTCATATTAGAATGTCCACTACAGCTGCCAGATATCTCTAGTTAATACATCACATGGTGAAATTTACTTCTCAGCATAAGCAGTCCGTAAATGTCATACTAGTCTGGTTGAATTTTATTCATAGTGACCAAGTAGGCATCATACATTAACTACTCAATGTATTTCCCTTATGTCATTAATCAAGAAAAACCAATAGGTCTATTTGCTTTCTGCAGTAATTCTCCACAGAGTACAGAAGATAGTGGCTTCAAGAATTACTTGCATTTTCTCACATGTCTGGGAAGTTTCCTGTCCTTCTATCTTTGCTCCCATCAGAATATTTTTTTTTGCTTTCTTTTTCTGTGGGGAAGGTGGGGAGCAGGGACCAGTGTCAGGAAATAAGAAAAGCTCAGAATGGCAACAGATAATTGTAATTTTGTCTCTGTATATTTTATATTTTGTGCTAGAGTTCAATAGCACTTGGACAACTCTTTTTACCAGAAATAGCTCTGAGCAAAGTGATTAAAATAATACATGATTATAATCTAATCAGATATTTCTTCTCCATTTCTGGCTTGCTTTTTTGTTGCTCCAAACATAGGAATGACTAAGATAAAGAAAACCAGTTTTCCAGCAAAGTGTGTTTGAGGAAGTTTTTGAGTAAACAAAATTAAAAAGATAAATGAGAGTGATAATACTTGCCCCTTAAATGGGTCTTTCCATTTATAGACCCTGAGGATGTTTTTAGCATGTTATCAAAACAATTTCACAGATTAAAAAAAAAAATAGAAAAGGAACAACATTTCAAAAGACTCAGGGATTTGATCATCCTCCATTTTGGTAAATTCCTTAAGGCCCAAATTTTCATCGTAAGTTATCTCAGTAAAGTGCAATTAACAAAATATTTTAAAAGAAAACATCTCTGTATTGAATTTCATTCTTTCAGCACATTTAGAGCAAAAGGCACATGTTTGTTACCATTCCAAACAGCAATGCCAGTGTCTCATAGTCAATCCACTCCACCACTTTGACCATACTTGGCCTCTGCAATCAGAAAATACAATTACCAGTGAATGCTACAAAACACCTAAGTTGTGATTAGCTATGAAATACAAACTCCACTTAATTGATGAACCATTTAAATAAGCTGTGATGGAAATTAATAAGTGTTCTTATAAGGTACACAAAAGGACTCTGTATTATTGCCATTACTACTGTATTATTACTAATTCAAAGTACTGCTGGCGTCCTAAGTGGGTCATTAGCAAAAGCCTACGTTAGGCTATAGGTTGGTCTAGTTGTTCCTTACATGGCATTACAGAAATAAAAAATAACCAAATTATATGGTACACTCCAGTTTCCTTTTGCTAAGGGAACAAAAGCATACCACTTCACCTGTGAACAAACTGGAGGGAATTTAAGGGAACATAGCAATGATGTGGCTATGAGAAAAACAGAGAACATCAATCTGAATTTTCACTATATATCAGCTAAGAGTAAGCAGTGAGGAAACAAAAGAGTTGGAACATGCAAGCATGAAGTGTAATTATTTGGGGTAGTTTAAAGCAATGTATTTCCATTTTGGTTTGCTTGGTAGCCTAACATTACTGAAAATAACAGTATTAAACAAACTCTGAATTAAGCTGAAAATGGTTGTACTCCACTTCCTGGAAATCAAAACAAAAAAGCATTTACCAGACTTTTTTGTACCCTCCTTGTCTATACAGTAGCCTGTCTGACTTGTTTTTCCATCCCAGTATCTGTCCAACCATCTCTCCTTCTTAAAAAAACGCTACTCTGTCATGTGCCCAATCACAAAAGGGCAAATATGAAAGTTTATGATACCTGACACCATACCCAAAACCAAAGTGAGCACTTACAGTTTGGTAACTTACCTCCCCAACAATAGCTAAGGCTGCTAAAGCTGCCAAAGAGCCCAACATCGCCGCAAGGGTCCTGTGAACAATCTGCAACAAAGGGTAAGAATTGACCAGAGACTCCTCTAAATATCTCTTTGCTATCAAAAAGGAGGAGGGAAAAGGATAGAAATTGCTGTAGTCAATTCTTTTCTTGGTTTGTTTGGGCTTTTTTTCTGACCAGAGAATGGTTAATTACCTTGCCTTAATATGGGATGTTATTAAAATCAAACCAAACCAAAAACCAATCAAACAAAAAAAACCCTAAAACCCATAAAAAACCAAACCAAAACAACAGCAACAACAATGAAAAAACAAACAAAAAACCATCCAAACAAAAAGAAACCCACAAAAAAAATGCCTGTGCAAACCCTGCTAGGAAGTCTCATCTCTATTCTCCAGGTAGAGATGGAACTTCAGCACCAGTTTCTTATGTTTGCCAGCAGTTCACCCAAGAAAGAAAGCAATTCATCTTCCCTAACTTAAGGATCAAAAAGCATAGTCCTGTTGGCTTCCCTTCACAGCCCATGGGAAGAAGATGCATGCCTAGGAGGTGCTCCACCTGATTCTTTATAGGTGCTTGTTAAGCAAGAACGCCCTGAAAATGTGTTGTTTTCTCCAAGTGCTCATTTGTAGTTATGTCTGGAAGATCACAGATTGTGTAAAATAACTCAGTTAAGTAAGAATGTAATTAATGAAAATCACACTACAAAAGACCAAATCTAATAAACAGTTTTTACTATTAATGTATTTAAATATTACTCTGGCACAAGTTAGAGTTATTCTTAGAAAGAAATAAGACAATCTAGAAATATTTCATTTGCTGCCAACTTCATAAAAAGTATTTTGCTGAAAAGAAATAGTAGGATGAGGGCATCTCAAGACCTTCCTGTGTGCTTGTAAAGGAAAAGCAAAATTTGATTTTGTTTTTCCTCCATGAAAATAGATTTTTAACAGAAATGGTAAATAACTACACAATTTACCAAATTCATCATCATGGCTGGGCTTCGTGGACGAAGATTTGGGAAGGGCTCTACCCGCATTTGCTACAAGCACACTGGTGGCTAAGAAGGCCAATTGCAGATAGACACGTCTGGTTGCAAAAGGCACAGCAGAAAGACTCCTTAGGTGGTATATTCTGCAAGACATGATTCTTTCTGCATTGTCTTTTCTCCTCAAGAGTGATCCTGCGTGCTTTCTCAAAAGCATCAGCAGCGTTATAGATGGTGTGTCTCCAGACGTCCCAGTTGGAAGCCAGAGTAGACCAGTTGTGCTGATCAATAAGGCCAAGGCTGAGATGTTGTTTCAGGGAGTCCTTGTATCTTCTCTTCGGGGCTCAGGAGTAAAGAAAAAATATGTCTCGTTCGCTGTTTTTCTTCAAAATTCACTGAAGAATAACCTACTTATATGATTATGCAGGAGAATAGACCAAGGTTTTTATGTCCTAATAACCTAAAAGTACATAGCATAGATTTCAGCTCCCCCAGAAAATGTGTGTAATAAATCACAGGTGCATTTTTAATTTCCAGTTTCAGAGGATTACATGTACATACACATATGGCCCTTCTGATTCTGCAAAGGTGGGGAGTATTTGATAATGTTTGATAGTCCTTGTGTCTGACGATCGGGTGCAGCAATTAGACCTTACAGCTATCTCCAATAAAAGATGCCAAGTAGAGACGTCTATTAGGGAAGGGGATCAGCTTCTTACCAGAGCAAAGGAAGTTCAAGTGTAAGCTACTGGGAAATCCTCAGACTGAAGGTTTTCTCCTCATCTAATCACCACCCACGTTAGATAGCTCTTTTGCAGTTCTCAGAAAGATATCATAGGTTTCCTGAGACTTGTTTGGCTATGGATTTTTTGCATGTTTCCACATAAACATTTTTGCTGTCACTTCTGTATACTTAATTGCATACACTGGGTTGACTGCATTTTCGGTTTCCAAGAGTTTGCTGTCACCTATGGGTGAAGTTTGCTTTAATTTCTGGAGAAAGATGGAGATATGGAAACTGTACAAATGGAGTCATCTGTCAGTTCCTTCATTCTGTATATCCAAGAAGGATATACAAAAATACATCCTGAAGAATGAACAAAGAATATTAAGGTGCAAAGCCCTATTACAAAAAACTCATTAAATGTACAACTCTTCACTCCAGCAACCTAACAAGTGAAAGTTCTAAAGTAACAAAAAGCCTTGAAAGCACACCTATGTAAACTCTAATGTAAATATTCAAAGTTAAGATTTGGGAAGGTTTAGGAAAGAGTGGGTTATTCTCTAACTTTCTTTTCATATAAAATAAACCCCAAACAAATAATATATTTGCAAAGGCATTTTTTAAAGTCTACAAATGGAGAAATTAAGAGATGGGTGTTATAAACTGTCACACTCTTTGAACCACAGTTCCACCTAATACACATTTGGAGGTCATTATGTTAGGTAACGTTCCATTATTATTCTTTTGGAAAACAGTGCAGATCTGATCCAAACCCTTTAGAAGCTTGGCAGGAGGATTAGTATCTTTTCAGGTTGAATCTCAAAGTGTATCCATAAACAACAGTTCAAGTAGAGAATTGAAAGAACTCAGAAACAAATTAACACAAGAGATTTAATCGCAGAAAAGATGAGAGATTTAGTGGACTTCTGAATCTAAAGATATTTTTAAAGATTAAGCGAGAAATCATCTGTACTCATCTGATCCTTCTCACGCCTGAGAAAGTGCATACCCTCGTGCATTCTTTTAAAAAACAAGCAATGAGCATTGAGATGAGAAAGACAGAACAGACAAGAAACATACACAGCTTTTGGTATATCAGTTTGCATGTTAGAGTTCCTCACCTCCCAATCCAACTGCAAACCTTATAGATATGTATAAATATAATATATATGTTAATACAGACTATTAGATTATATATCATATTAAAATATTAATATATATTTATATAAATATAATACCTATAAATATACATACAAAGAGTTCATACTTTTTGTAGAAAGAGCATCTTCACCATGAACATCATTTTTTTCTGAAGAATGCCTAGCAGTGCTCACTTACTGCAACAGTAAAGGGCAGTGCCTACCTTTTACAAAGGGACAGTTCTTCCAATACAAACTGCTACTGTAAACAATGCAGCCCAGATTTCACTCTTTACAATGCACAACTCAGTTGTAGAGCTCACTGATACAGGACATTACTAGGCTAAGAGATAAAGAAATTGCAAAAATAGGAATGGATATTTACAGAATTTTATATAAGCAATGAAAATACCCAAAGCTGCAACAATTATGGTTCTTAAAAGCAGCATCAACAGTGTAGGTGTGTTGATAGCAACATCCTAGGGTCAATGCTACAGCGTCAATTCAGAATAAGTGAAGAATAGGAAAAACTTCTACAGGGATTTTGTTTCATAATTTTCTGTAGAAATTTGTCTCATGATTGCCTGCTGTGTGATAAACACAATCTGCTGAATGCTCGTTATGTATAACAGTTTCCATACTACTAGTTCAGGAGTTTATTTTAAAGTAAGAAATTAAAGCAACACAAATAATTTATTCCACAAGTTCTTGTACTTGATATTAATTAAAAATATATAATTCCAGAGATATAATGCAGTATGGATTTAGACAACCTAGGCTTTGCCCAGATTTAAATTTCGTTATCTATCTGAAAGGGCTCTGGAATCTTTACACTGCATACATCAAATCGTTTGGTAGACTACAAAAGCATCATTATAAAAATGATTCAAAGTTCCAATCACTAAATCATGTATAGTGTTCCAGGAGGTAAAAGGAAATTATTTAGAAGCCAATTGATGGTGACCTGTATGCCATTTCAGAGCACACATTTCCCAGTTGAAATCCAGGGCAGGAATATTTCCAAAATATGCTTCTGAAGAGATTTGATAAATTTTCTTTCCACAAGTCCTTCATTATAAGTGGTAAACAGCAGATGAAAGATGACTGCCAGTAATTTTGATATAAAGTTTCAAATGCAGCCTCAATTCATTTCTTATCCATTTTTTCTCCAGAGAAGCCTGTTGCATTAAACTACTTATTTTACTGATAAATTAATTTACATTTGATAGAGTGGCAGCATTGCTGCATTTCAACAAGGATGCAGTTATTACCAAGCCTATATCCACACAGAGGTTTTATGCAATTTTCACCTACCTCCAGAGTAACTCAGATCTTCGTTATAAAATCAACTGGCAAATCCCTCTTAGACTTTATAAAGTCTCTAGTTCAATTCTTTATTCTCAGGGGAACAGGAGGGAGAGAAGGGGAGTAAGATTTGCTCTAGGATATCTTTTTTCCTGACTTAATGTTTTGTGTCTCTTCCTTTTTATGTTTTAATAACGGTTTGTTTGGTTAAAAAAGATATCCTCAGCACTGGAAGATTTTTTTCAGTTTGTTTTTCCTATAGATAATCAAGACAGTATTAGCCTGAATGCCTCTGAAAATGTGTTCCTCAGTCAGATCCCTTGATGGTGTTTATCTTATAATTTGCTATCACGTACCTTATAAATTTTGGTAGTCTGCTTTGCCTTCGAGCTATTTTAGCAGGATACAGATGAAACTTTAGTCTTTCATGTGTACACATATTTGATTCACTCATAAGTGGATCAAAAAATCCCATAGTTTGGAAAATTAATGCCAAAGACTAAAACTAGCATCAGAAGTTGAAATCAAAACTGAAAATCACAGAAAAACAATGGTAATTTAGCTAACTAATTTAGGTAATTTTTCCTGTCAAGCAACATAACTGAAAATTTGGGCTTATGTTAGAAAACAAGTATTAAAAAAAGCCTTGCTGTACTTTGAATTCTGTCCTGCTGCAGATGGACTTCAAAGCTGAATGGTATCAAATTCTCAATTCACAGAAATTTGCTTTATTTCTGGCAAATTGCACAATTTGGACAGAACGTAGAGCAACAGATTAGAAATACAGGATATAGTCAGATACTCATGAGGTTAGAGCAGCAGCAAAGGAAGGTCTGTGGTCCCAGATATATTTACTTGACTTTCTACATGCCACCTACAGTAAAGAGACTGTCTGACCAGTACCAGTTAGTGAAAGCAGAGCAACACACCTCCTGTATCCCCCTTGCGGGGGATGTGTCTTAACAGCAAGTGCTAAATGAATGGTAACATGAAATTAATTGTCTTAGAATTACTTAGTTAAACAGTAGCATTTGTAGGGATTTTAATGAGGCAAAAGGGACCTGCTTGACATAGTTTAGAGAGTACGACTTATGCTGATGCAGTATTCAGGGATGGGCTAAAGTAGATCTTAAAGCAAGCATGTAGGGTACCGCTGCTGATAGATGATCACAGAAATCAGTGACAGCAAGAACAGCTATTTTTAGCTTTGTCTGCAGATTAGGACTATTCATATGTATTCTATACATGCAGACATGTGAATCCTATAATAAGACTTCACATTTGGTTAAATATTTAGAAAATCTTGTTATTAATCTCACTTTTGTAAGTCAAAATACGTCAAAAACACATCACTGTACATCATTATGCCTTGCTTGGAAAAAAAAAATAAAATCCTGGACCAAAAGCTTACTCATTTTTACAAGAAATCAATGGTGATTCAGTATAATAGTACTACGATACACATGAAATATGTGACCAAGACCAGTTTAGAGCAGACTGGAGAAATCTGTAGATTTAGAAACATTAGCTGCGTATTTTAGTACTAACATGCCTTCTTATTAATTGCACAATAAATGGCTGGTGGAACTATGAAAATAATATTCCTTATACATTCAATAAGCTCTTTTAAAGACAAATTCCCAACCCCAAAACGCTTATTTTTTTTAATGGAAACATTAGATTCTGTAGCAAACTTTGTAACTCCTGAAGAACATCTACACAACCCCAAGGTAAGAAAGTACCCATCCATTGCATTCTGCTATAATACCCATTTCCACTAAGATAGTATGCCAAATCACTTGTTCTGATTCGATGTCAGTGGAGGAAGTCCTGATATAAACAGCCCTGCCTTAAGGAAAGTCATAGAAGGCATCAATCTACCACTTCCTGATGCAATGCTTCACAACATAGGAGGACACTACACAAGATTATCTAAAATAGAAAGTTATTAAAAGTAGTATTATATGGTGTCCAAGACAATGCCTGTAATAGTTCACTTTTATCCCTCTGGTACATTAAGTGAACTGGCTAAGAAATACAAGGTATATTAGGAGTTTTATCTAGGAAAGATGGCCCTGAAATTCTATGATTAGGTAACTACATAAATTTTCATCAACTGACATCAATTCTGTATATGTGTAAAACATAGTGCATAGAAGAGAGAGAGATAAATTTCAGAAGATCAAATTATTTTCTGTGAAAAAATAATCTGATTACAGAATCACAGAATATGAGTTGGAAGGGGCCTACAAGGATCAATGATTCCAAATCCTGGCACTGCACAAGACCATCCCCAAGAGTCACACCGTGTGCCTGAGATTATTGTCCAAGTGTTTCTTGAACTCTATCAGGCTTGGTGCTGTGACCACTTCCCTGCAGAGCCTGTTCCAGTGCCCAATCACCTTCTGGGTGAAGAATCTTTTTCTAATACTTACCCTAAACCTCCCCTGATGCAACTTCAGGCCATTCCCTTGGTTTCAGTCACTGGTCACTGCAGAGAGGAGACCAGTGTTTGCTCCTGCTCTTACCTTCACAAGGAAGTTGTAGACTGAGGGGATGAGGTCTCCCCTCAGTCTCTCTTCTCCAGGCTCAACACACCAAGTGACCAAGTGACTCTCTAATGGCTTAATATCTTTCTTATATTATGGTGCCCAAAACTGCACAGAGTATTCAAGGTGAGGCCTCACCAGTGCAGAACAAAGCAGGACAATTCCCTCCCTCGACCAGCTGGTGATACTTTTCCTGATGGTCCCCAGGACAAGGTGGCCCTCCTGGCTGTCAGGGCACTGCTGACTCATATTCAACTTGCCATCGACCAAGACCCCCAGATCCCTTTCCATGGCACTGCTTTCCAGTATCTCATTCCTAGTCTGTACGGACATCCGGGATTGCCCCATCCGAGGTGCAAAATCTGGCATTTCCCCTTGTTGAACTTCGTATGGTTGGTGCTTGCCCAGCCCTCTAATTTGTCAAGGTGTCCCTGCCTTTGAGGGAGTCAGCCGCTCCTCCCAGTTTTGTGTCATCTGCAAACTGCCTTGAGTATCCCTTCCAGTCCTGCATCCAAGTCATTTAAGATGTTGAAGAGCACAGGAACCCCACTAGTGACAGATCACCAGTCTGATGTTATCCCATTCCCTATTACCATCCATGAACCAATTGCTCACCCACCACATGATGTGTTTATCCAGCTGTGTGCTGGACATTTTGTCTGGAAGGACCCTGTGAGAGACAGTATTGAAAGCTTCACTAAAATCCAGAAAGATTACATCAGCTGGCTTCCCTTGTTCAACTAGTTGGGTTATCCTGTCATAAAAGGAAATCAGATTTGATAAGCAAATAATTCCTTTCCCTCTTCTATATAGAAAATCTGTAAGTCAATTCTATACTCTTCAAACGTATTTTCTATTCCACAGCTCTATAAAAAGCATTGAATGAACAAGGTGCACAATTTGCATTTTCAGTATCTGTGAGCTTTCTTCCTCAGTGATATCGCTGCTTGCTCTTTGTAGAGAAAACCAGATGGACTAAAGCTTCATGCTGATATGGACCATTGAATTAACAGGTTCAAAGCAACCCTTTAACAATGCAGAGACAAATGTATCCCTAGTGTATGAAATGAACAAGACTGTTGAAACTCTTATGTTTTCCTACCTTAGAAACCTCGGGGGAAAACCAAAGCTGGAAAAAAGAGTGTAGAGCTAGGAAGGAAGGAGGGCATTAGTATTTGTACAAATATTGGAGAGAAGATCCAGAAGGGGGTTTAATCTTATATGATGAGGGTTAAAATGGCTGCTTGACTGCTAAGTAAAGTCTGGTTTTGAAATAACCTCCCACTTCAGAATATTAGAGTAAAAAGGGATAAAAAGGTACAGCATCATATCTAGTCAATATTTCTATTGGATTCATACAGAAGAGAGCAGGCTGCCATATCTATATCACTTCAGTCACAAGTGGATGTTTTCCAACCTCTACCTGTTGTGATGGCTCTGATGTAAGAAAAAGACACACACTCCTGTAATATTTTACCTACATAAAACATTTGCTATATGACTTAAGTAAAGAGTTCTGGTCATGAGCCAGTAAGGGACCTAGAAGATGATAAACCAAACTGCTACTGTGGGCTGACATGACCAAAGCCATTGTGTATCAACAGAATGGCCTAGCAATGAGCTTTCAGTCTTGCAGACCCTTTTGCAAGGGTCAATCCAGTCCTCCAGCACCTATCTCAGCAGGCTTAGCTGACTCCATCCACTCCACTCCATGCTTTGATACCATTCCCAATATACACCCTCATTTTTTGTGTCCTAAAAACATCATTTGTGAGGACTGAAAGACCCTCATCACATTTGCAGTTTCAGGATATTTTTTGAAACTGAAGAGGTTGCCACCATTTGTATGCCCTAGTTTTCTTGGCATTGTAAAGACTAATAAGATCGTGAATTTCTAGTAAAGCAATTTCATATAGCAAATCACCAAACTGTGGGGGAAATATGCTTTATTTTCCCTGAGTGAATCTTTGTCAGCCTCCTTTAGAGAGTAGGATAACATAACCATGTAGAATTACATCCATGCACTAAGAACAACAGCATGGCAAACCACAGTACTTGCATTACCTTTACAGGAAACTTTCTGCTCTAGCTAGCATTTCCTCTGGAGAGCCTTTCATCCCTGCCATCTCCTCTCTTCTTCACATCACTTTTCTACTCAGAATTTTTTTCCTCTTTAATTCATGCCATAACACCTCCCTTCAAGCCTGCCCCCTACACTTTCATGTTTTTTCATTCACTTTTGGCCTTGCTTTTGCTGAAAAAAGACACCATTTGAGGCCTCAAAAAGAACTGAGTGGTTCTCATTCTTGTTTGTGTGCATTAGAAGTGTATGTGTGTTCTAACAACTTGTTAAAATTTTAAGACTTCATGGCTCTCTACCCCTCTGGTTGCCGTAGGCAGGGTAGAAGCTGAACAGCAGCATTCAATTAAGCTAATTTAATGTTCTATTGCATCTCTCAAACAGAAAAGAAAGACACCAATTCACAAAATACGTAGTATGCAAGGCAGGGAAAAACATTTGTGTTTGTCAGTCTTTCACAAATTGAACAAAATGCGGTTCAAAATTAGGTTTAAAAGGCAATTGAAAATAGAAAATGGACATTCGGGAATTAGTTTTTGCATTTACTGTTGAAAATATGATTCCCATTATTTCAAAAAATCACATTCTGTGAAAAGTGGAGCCTGGGTAACAACATCTTTTAGAATAGACAATCCTACCTAGTCCTTAGAATAGCAAGCAGCACCATCCAGTGGCAATTTTTTCCTATTAAGTTCTTAATTAGGGACAATTTACATACTTCAGAAGTATCATAGCACCCAAAATAAGGTATTTTTCTTTAAAGCACACATATTTAGAGCACAGTCAGACTTTTACCAAGACAGATCTAACACTTAGACAGGCAATAGTCAGCATAAAGTCAATATTCATATTGGATTAATAATATGAAATTGTTATTATAACATATCAAGCTGGGATCCAGCTGAGAATTTTGTTTGTTATTATACTGCATTTTTGTTTGAATTGAAACTCAACTCTCATTTTTGTTTAAACTGAAACTCAACCCTTCCTCATCTTTCAGTATTTTGCTTCCTTTACACTTCTTTTGCTGCAGTTAGGGCAGGTAAAAATGACTAGTTTATCTTACTGATGCTGGTTATGTCCTTTTGTAGTCTCCTTGGTGGCAGTGGCTCTGCTCTACACAAGCAGTAGAAATCCTGGCACCTCAGGGTTACTGATTCAATGCTCCACATAAGAAACAACTTGTAATGCTCCTGCACAGCTGCTTTAAAGTAACTTTGAGCCTGTCAAAATGCACAGAGGTCACAGCCTCCTCCTAAATTAGAGAAAGGCATTAAGGAATGACAGAAAATCTTGACTGTCTGTACGGCTTAATTGGTAGCTCAGTGACAGGCTGCTCTTTCTGAGACAATATCTAGGGTACCACTTGGTGAGTATTATACTCTGGACAGAGGGATCTGCCCTATGTCTGGATCTCCTTGTTCAATCCAGTCCTCCAGCATCTAACTCACCAGGCTTTGCTGCATCTATCTGCTTGACGTGCCTTGATATCATTCCCAATGCCCACCCTCAGTTTATGTCCTAAAAGCATTACTCACGTGGACATCAAGAGTGCCCTCATTATAGTGCACCATTTCAGATAAGGGGGAGGGGAAAGTAGACTTTTGAATGGTAATCATGCTTTAGGGTTATGGGGACTCCAAATTGGATCCAAAACCACTTGCTGCCCAGGACAGATTGCAGTTAGACTGTTCCAGAAGCTAGATTTCTATTCAAAATAAGTTTTACTACTGGATTTTATGGTTTAGGTTTCCCTACTCTGGATGTAGGTTCTGTGCAACCCCCCAGAGTTACAGTATTTATGACTTTTGGGCTCTTTTACTCCCTACCATCCCCAGACCGGAGGGCAGATGAGGGGAAACTTTTATTCTTGCCCAGGGAGGTATCACTTAGACTTACCAAAGAGAGTAGGTGGTTTGTTCCAATAATCAGACCCTAATTTTCTGCCAAGTCCTACAACAGTGTTTTAATTCCTCTTCACAATTTTTTCATCCTAGAACAAATGAAATCAATAGCAGTAGGAATATCTTCTCTCCCACAAGGCCTAGGGAGTGCAGCAACTACTCTTTTCTTTTTTTGCACCATCTTTTCCAATAATGGCTATAGATTTTCTTCTGTTCCTTTGCTACCAATCTTTTAGGAGGATATATGTGGAGGTGGGAACATTCTAATCCACACTCTTCTCAGTCTATATTTAAAGACAGATCAATACAAGAATGGATAGGAACTGAGAAGCCATGCTGAGTAAGCTAATCACTTCTGTGATCAGTCACAGTTTCTGTGACTTTCCTTATCAGGAAAAATCTCCCTTAAGATTAGCCTATTGCTATCACTTAGTATTATACCTCATATAACCAATGAATATTTCTTTCCTTTGCCTATTCCCTCTCTAGAGCATAATTTTCTGATGTTATAGCCTCATTACTGGAAATAGGCAAAAACTGGACTGTGTGAGCATAAACTGCAGTAATAACATCTTATTTCATTTGTAAAAGTGTTTCCTGCAAGGAAACAGTGGTTCAACAAGCCCGCAATGCTAGAAAAATAGTCAGACTAAACCACATAAAAGTTTTGGTCTCTGAAGCTAATTTCTGCTGCTTAGACACTATTAAAAATCACTCTGCTTTGAGTTAAAGAAATTAAGCTTAGGGGATGTTTATTCATAATTTAAGCTAGTTAATAATAGAAAAGTAATATGGAAACTGACATACCCCGTTTCCATTAAAGTAATAAAAATTGTGATTATAAGCACATACTTCATGCTAGTAAGAATCTAGAGCTTCTAAGGCCAGTTCTTGCACTTTTAAATATTTGTGTTTTAAGAAGAAATACGGACATGTAAATGTTATTCAAGATGACAGATCATTAAAATGCTATTTAAAAGATCCTGCAAGATCTTTTTTAGGAATACTTATAAGACAGGATATGAAGCTAAATAATAACACCTGTGATAAAAAAAAACAGACCTATGGAGACTGTCACAGAATTTCTGATACTTGCTTGTATCACTTTTCTGCTATTTGCTATGCTATTACTATCTCCTATTTTTTCTAATTTTTTTAATAATTTAATGTTATAAATTTCATTCTGCCTTTTTTTCCTGATTAAATGAAATGTTTTATAAAATAGCTTTTAAAAGGCCATTACTTTCATATTTGCTTCTGCTAGTTCATTTAAGTAGCATAAACAGCTAACACTCCATTTTAACACACAACACAAAACAAATACATTATTAAAGGAAAATATTGGACAAGGGTACACATTCATTCATTTCAATTAATGAATTAATGAGCTATAACTGATGTCTAACAGTCCTCCTTACATATTTCAAATTAATGAAGCCTCAACATAGCTGTGAATAAGCAGTTAATGATTACTAATAAGAGCGTTAGCAATTCAAGGAACTTTTCTGAATACCAGTAACACTTTAACATTTTAACAGATATTTTAAGATAGAGATAGACAGATAGATCTCTTTTTAGTGTAACCGATGTATTCTACAATTCTCTGTGTAGGCAATACAGGGAAAATGGGACACATCAAAGATATCTAACTGCATTTATCTAATATCTAACAACAGATTTTACCTTCACTACTTTTCCTTGACAAGGCTGTATGACCAGAAACAACCATACGCCACTGCTTACTGAATCTGAATGTTCACTTTAGTTATATTCAAAGAAAAATGCTTTTCTGGAAAAAAGAACAGATATCAAAGAAGGCAAAGGATAAAATACACTCTTAGCTGAAAGAACAAAGATATTTGGAGCAGAAAAGTAAAAAAAATATAAAAAAATTAAATTTTCTAAATTTTTCTTTGTTTGATTTATTTCAAGTTCTCAATCAAAAGAGGCTACACATTTTGAGGATCAACACTAGAAAAAACCTATCTGAAAATACATTGTGAACTAATTTAGTAGAGCAACATCATGGTAGAACTCTGTACATCAGCACTGTACATCAGATGTCCCTGTGGACCAACATGAAAACATACTTATAGCCCACCTAACCTGTGCTCCTCAGGTCAGACAGTAGAGCTGAGATCAAAAAAGGTAAACCTCTCTCTCTCTTTCTCTCTCTTTCTCTCTCTTTCTTTCTCTCTATTTCTTCCACTTTCTTCCTTTCTCTCTTTCTAACATGCACCTGTTTGAAATTCTTGCATAGTGGATGCTTTCAAGAACAACATTGTTGTATTCATCAAGTCTATAAAATAGTAGAGATTAGATTTAAGCAAAAACACCACAAAAATCAGAATGTTTTTCTCCTTTGGGAGAAGGGAAGGGATTAGAAGACTGAAATGCAAAGAGAGAACTGATTGATATTTGAAGATAAATCGATTTCAAGAGAATTAATATCTAGTTACCAAAGGAAAGGACAATTGCATAAGAGGAAAAAAAGAAAAAAGGCCTCAGATTTCAAACAGAAAATGTAACTAAGATATAATCATCTAAAGAGAATTAAAAGCAATATGTAAAAATTTCAAGAGGTAGAGTAGTAGAATTGCAAAGTAAAGAGTTATTCATGTTTATGGTAAGCATGAAAATAAAAATCATTAGAATTTAAGGAGGAAAAGAGGCATCTTCTTTTACCGAACACATATTTGTATTTTATGAATATTTGAATTTTACATGTATATATTTTATGTAATCAGTTTCAAAGAAACAATACTTTAAATAAATGCCTGAAGAAATTAAATTCAACAGTTTAGGATGTTTTCTGAAGAACAGCACTTTCTGAAACTTCTTCACTAACAAAGAATGATGCTGGATATAGAAATTTCATGCTAACATAGAGACAAACGGCTGCTTCAAAGCAGTATTTGCCCTGTGTCTTTACAGTGGTAAAAGTTTGGAGATGACTGTTTACAATAAATGCACTTCAGTTTCCAACTGGAACCTCTTACTTCATCAGCTTCTCCCATCATCTGTATCTGCAGGATGCAGAAGCTCTTGCAGCCTGTTCTGCACAGTCCTTGGTGACTAAGGTAGCAAAGACTACAGGGAGAAGGGGAAGGAAGGATTAAAAGATAAGGACACTGTGGCTGAGCAGCTTGTGGGCACAAGATCTATGATTCATGTTTGGGGAAAAGGGCTGTGCTGAAGGAACAGGAGGTATGCCTTGAGAGGTGTGGCTCTCATGATTTGAAAAGATAAAATGCTTCATCTTTCTTCATCTTTAAAGAAAGTATGTGAACATACAGCTCTAAAACTGATTTGGGTGTCAACACTGTCTGAATTTGGAGATATATTGCAAATAATAATTAGTAAAACACAGGAAACTAATAAAGACTGATAAAAGATGGGGAGCAGCAACAAAATCCATGAAAAATTGCTCCCATTGATTTCTGTAACAGTGATAACAGCTAATGGGATAGAGTGAAATGTGTTGAGAAAGCAGGACTTCAGTCACCGAAATTATAAATACTGAATAAAAGGAAAGTGACTATTACATATTCTCACAATACTAACATCCATTGCTTGCAAGAAATCCATGAGGGAACCATATAACACTCCAGTTTTGTTTCTGTGATAGTTATTTCCAGCTTAAAAACTTATAGTTTAAAACTTACTCTGGTTGTAGCATTTGTCATTCCTACAGATGTTATGGAGAAAATAGCTAACATCATGACACAATACACAACTTTCCACACCTTAAATTTCAAAGAAGTTTACTTCTAAGTATTCATTTCTGTCTTTGAATTTGCAGAAATAATTTTTCTGCCCACAACAGAAATCTTTCCTTGATATTTTCACAGAAACAATAAGTTAACAAGTTATTTTAAAGCTTTTTCTTAAAAACAACAGGAAAACGAATGCTTTCCCTATCTCTGCTTTTCAGTTTCAAGCCTTTATTTCCTTTTCCCCATGCATTGTTCCAAAGTAGCTTTTCAGGATGCAAACACAAAACCACCCTTTACATACATTTAAAACCTGATGCTTTTGCAATTGCTAAAGAGTTGCATAGTTGGGGGTTTTTGGAATATAAAAGCTGCATTTAAAAGTATTAAGATTACTTTGATGCTGTGCTGCATGTCTACATATCTTTACAGTAAAATCTAGTCCAATCCCACTCCACACTTAATATTATATCTCATTCCTCATTTATAAGGTACATAGAGGCATTTTTCGGTCCATAAAGAAATCACCATTGCTGAACAACATAATCTAAATGTCTGAAGCATCTGTCATGTTGTGTGAAGCCATTATTGATATTTGATTAGGTGGTGTTCAACTACCTTACCATTTTAATGCGTAACAAGATGAAAAGCTTAAAAATATGCAAGACGTGGAAGAAAAATGAGCATGTGGACATATTAACTATGGAGCACCTTGTAGACTTGATTTGATTCGATTCATTTCTTTGTTTCATACTAATGTAAATCAGATATGATTCAACTCAGAGAATTCATTGACAGTGTGAATGCTCATATGAATTAAAAACAAATTTTTAAAAAAGCGTTCCTCCCCATCTACTATTTTTTTAAGTTAACCAGACAGTAAGTGTTTTCAGTTCAAATAAACCAGTTGGACTTCTGTGCAATTTCTCACTTTTTTTCCATTCTTATTGTGATGCAATGCATTTTCATTGGATTTGGTACCTCAAGGTTTTGGAATGACATTGCAATGTATGTTTAAAGTTCCCTGTCCCTTGACTTCATCTTAACTCAGACTTCATTTTTCTTCAAATAATACAGTGAAAGAATGCCTAAATGTTACTTAATAAAAAGTGTGTTCATTTTAACCTTTTAAAATTACACTAAATTCATAGCTCGAGGTACCTTAGAGAAGGCAAATAACCAAAGGGTTTTTTTCTTTTACCTTACCTTAAAAAAAAATTACCTTTAAAACAAATTTTTCACACCTTTTACAAGATAATACAGATGTATTATGGCCAAACTATAATTCTCTTGAAATGTTAAAAAACTTCTAGAACCTAATAGAAAAATGTACAAGATCACTGTAACTTGCCAAAATCAATTACAATTCAGAACAATTTCCTCATACATATCTTATTCATGTCATTAGCAATACTGATGGCATATGAAGAAGTTGCATACACATTTTAAAATCATATCAAAACCTAAGAATGAAACCCTTCCTTGTGATCCATTTACAGTGCAGGGGAAAAAATAAAATCAAAGTACAAGATTGGCTTACTTCAAATATGATCAGCACGTAGACACCTACTAAGATGACGGATGCAACTGTTACTTGTGCCTCTATATTTGCATGAAGGTATTGATGCTTCATGGAGAGAGGAACGCTTCCAGACTCCTGTAGGAAAGCTTGAATGTTTACGAAGATGGTGCCTCTGGTGAAAGGAAAAAAAGTTTTGCTTATTCCTGGAATGAAATAACATTATGTTTTTTTGTGCATTAATTTTATCTTGAGTGCCTGTAAATATATATGTTATATCTTTACAATTGCAAGCAAATCCTCAAACATTTTCACTCTATCCCTCTAAATAGTATTGTTTGGAAAGTAACTTAAGTACAAACCAGCCTTGTAAATCCTTTTAAAAAGAAACAAGAAGTCATCCTTTCCTGCCCCTCTGAATCAGGCAGCGATAGACTATTTTTAAAACATTTTCTATTCCTTCATAATCGAGTCTATGTAAACTACTGCTTCAATGGATCATTTTTCAGTCTCTTAGCCAACCTGTTTGGTATCTGAAAGGTTCTAGTTGTGATGATTTGCTGATTTCTTCTTGAACTTAAGGGTAGAGACCAGTTGTATACCACCTGCAAGAGAGTCACATTTGGCAATATTAACAGAAGTCAGTGATAATGATACGCCTCTGATCTAGGGTTTTATTCCTCCTTTTCTCTCTCCTGACTGTTTAGGAGAATTTTTTATGGGTCAGGCATAATACATATCAGTCTAAATTAATTCCCCCTGACTAGGTATGTTACAGATATTGAGATTGGAGCAAACTCATCCTCATACCTTCACTCAATCAATGAAATGACAGACACCTCTTGGAGGTCCTCCAGAGGAGGGATGCCAAATCACACATTGCATTGAATACAAGGAGCATCTAGGGCAGACAGGTTCAATGACTGCAACATAGTTCACTTCTAAAACTGACTGGGAGAAAAACTAACATCCATGAGGCAGAGGCAATGAAAAGTACAGAAGCAACATCATGACCCCAAGACATCACGAAGAGGACTTAGTAGAAATTCAGTGAAGAAAACGTTCCATTAGTCATGGATCACCACTGGTGTGCCAGCAGAGGTGGGCTGCTGCAGTCAGCTGTGCTCTGGCTGCCCCACAGCAGCACAAAGGCTGCTTGGGGATCACTGCCAGCAGCACAGGTTGCAGCAACCTCCTCATCACAGGGCTGGGTGGTTTAACAGGGTAATTGCTGTTGTGGTATTGTTCGCCACACTGAGGTAGTGGGACTAGTCTTTCGATGTAGACTGTGAGAGGGAGTGTAAGTGGAAATACTGATGGCATTGTTCAGCTGTGCTGGCCCTGGTGGAGGCAGGTCAACCTGTCATGTATACAGAATGAGAGGCAGTTGTTTTTATGTCAGTGCTATTTATTAAATGATGAGGCTTATTTTTATTTTTCAGTGATATCCAATGACAGGCTGTAAAAAATCCTCTTTTACCAAATTGTCTGGGAAGAGCAGAAGGAACTCATTACAAACACATCAACAATGAGAAAGACTTAAGAGAAACAAAGCCAATAAATGTTTCACGTTTGAGAAAATAATTTGCAATGAAATGTGAAAATGTATTTCACTGAGCACAAAAAGGCACTTTGCAATCATTTTTGCCTTCAAAGACAACTTTTTAAATATTGGCAGTTTAAACACATGAATTTCCATGCTCTGTGTCAGCCAAGAGGCGTAAATTTTGTGAAATTTTAATATAGGAAGCTGAGGAAGTCTTATAAAGGCAAAAGAAAATGTAACTTTACTCTTACTACAGTAAGTTTTCTAATGCTGAAGTTGATACACTTCACAGCAGGAAAAAGCACGACCACTTAATTCACACAGTGGTGATGGAAATATAACTGATAAAACACATCTCAGAAAAACTGAAAGAAAATTTAGACGCCATCACCTGCTGCTGGCGCCTCCTCCTTGATCCTGTGTCTTCATTCTGGCTGATTTGTACTATGATGTATTCTTCTGTTTGCTCATCAACTACATGTGCTCCAAATGGGCCTCCTATATCTAATTTCAACAGAGCAGAGTCACGAAAGTCAGTCAGATTCATAGCTGTTAATAAAGTTAAGGTGTAACATTTCCAATAAAGATGAGTATAGGCTGTACAAACTCTAGGAAAAAAAATAGATTGGTCAATTTATATTGAAAAACACATTTTTCAGCTGAAATGCTTCAGAAACTGTGAAAAGAACAGAATAAATGTCTACTTCTTCACCAAGCAATACTGTTTTGACCAAGTTTCTTAAGAAAACAGGAGTTGCAAGTTCAAAACAAATACACCTTTCTGGCGACTTTTGGGATCATCAGTCCTTTCAGAAGCTATCGCAGATATAGCAAAGCTTCAAAATAGTATACAGAACTACACAGAGAGACAGAGAAGTACGGCTTTTTAAGCGCTTGTACTAAGGCTGCACCGTTAGCTCAGCAATTTAACATCATAGACTTTGTACTGGTGAAAACACTGTAGAAATTGTAGAAACTCCAACCACAGGGAAAACTAAATCAATATCCTATTAGTGCCAGAGGATTTGTTTCTTAGGCAAAGTTTTGCTCACTACGTTTCAAACATCTGAAAGACCTATTTTCAAGCTCCTCTTAGTTGAAGTTCTCACAGACTCCTTCACCTCCAGCTCCCTCATCTACTTTTTCTTTTTTTCCTCCTCAGATATCTCGTATGACATGTGGTCAAATTACATTCCTAGTCTAATATAATTGAGAAATCAACCAATCATAACCCACAAATCCACTCAAAATTCTGGTTCTATTGTTCCCAAAGCATCTAGGACTATTTAAACCTAGTATTGTAACAGTCCACTTCTGGCATGGTTGAAAAAGAAGCATCCCTGTGTGTTGGAGAAGGCAGGGGTTGGGGGGAGGAAAGTCAGAGCTTTTAAACAGTTCACAGTTTCGTTTGTTACTATACTAGAGCTATACTGTAATTGTTTTATGCCCACCTGTGGCAGACAGAAAGTTAAGACATCACACAAAACAAAAAAAAACCAAACAAATGAACAAACAAAACCCCCTTGATTTTACACATATATGTTCTCTTTAAATCATAAATCTTAATCACGTGCTTGAGTATTTTAATTTAATTAATGAGTTTTAACACCTAACATTTAACTGAGCTTACTACAAAGAGTGAACCTGTAAAAAAAAAATCGTATACCTATCAAAATAATTGTGTTGCCCACAGAACTCAGAGACTTTAATAAGAGAAGAAAAAACACAGCATAGTTAGAGGGACCCAGAGCAGTGCTCTGCCTTGCCTCCAGTGAGCCTCATTAACGCCATCCATTTTAGATCACTGTCTAATGGATAAAGCTTTGTGACATTATGCAGAGGTACTTCTGGATCTAGTAATCTCTCACAGTAATCTAAAAAAGACCCTAGCAGATCTAGTGGCAGGTGGGCAGCCAATGCATTCAAAGTAATACAAATGTCACCCTGCTTAGCAAGGCAAGCAGAGCAATCACCACCAGTGACACCCACATGCCATTCATTAAAAAAATTAACCTCTCACACATCTATTTTCTTAAAGAAATCACAAAAGAAAGGATAAAAAGACAACCTCACATGCAACAAATCAGGAGATCAAGTCCAATTGGAAGAATTTACACACTCAGCCCTTAGCAAACATAAACAGAAATTACAACAGTTCTCATTTGTTTCTGAAAGTTTTAAGTGTCATTTGGTATTACAGTCTTTCTATCCTGATTGATACATAATAATAGTATCAACTAGAACTATATCTATACTTTTAACTATAGATGTTAATTATAACTTCTAAAAGATCTGCTGACCTGAAGTCATTAACCCAACAGTTTGGGACAACTTTTGACAGTCTGCCTTTTACTAGGAGTGTAGCTATTTATGTCTTGAAAAGCTTCTGGTGCACACAATTATGGCAGCTTCCTTTTAAGAAATACTTCTAAAATAAATCCTGTAATTACCTAGATGACACATTCAGGAGCTATTAGAAAGGATGCTTAAAATTAAAGGGAGGGAAATTAAACCTTATTTTCAAGAAGAGTGGCTTCTTCCTTCTTTTCCTCTAAAGATAAGGATACTTTTTCCATTCCATTCTGTGCACTTACAAAACCATCAGAATGATCTATAGCAAAAAAAAAAAAAGGTTCTCCTTTGATTGCAAGTGCAACAGAACATCATTCACCAGTCTACACTGAGGGTATGAAATCCCATCAGAATTATCTTTTTCCAAACAATTTTTAGAGATGCTGTCATAATTCCATTGTTAGACTGCAGGAGATAGCAGCCTTTATGAAAGGTGGAATCAAAATAAACCAGAAGAAAACTTCAGACATGCTTATATGAATCCAAATGCAACTTTTTTTTAGCAAGCTGATCTTCAGAATATTTTTGTTCTGCTTTACTTCGGTTTTATATCTCCCTTAAATTGCCAGAGCGTGACTTTCTCTAAATTTTAATCATTCAAATATGACCAACTTTTGGGGAAACTATCTTTTTATTTTTAATATCTCCTTTTATTCTGCAGTTTAAGCATGCTTTTTCTCTTCTGAACTTTTTCTTTGTAATGTGGCCTCCAGTGTGTCTCTTTAAAGCAAAAAATCTCCCTGACATGATTTACAGCCAGAGCTGTTCTTTTTTATTTCACTTCTGCTAAACTGCCTCATTTTGATGTAGTTCTATTCTTGAAACTACATTACTGCTGTGAGTTAGCCTGTTAAGGGATTTGGGCTTGTGTTTGCTTTGTGAAGCATTACACAGTGGCTGTCTGTGTTTACACCTGGCACCAGACTGGGTCTGCTGCTCACAGCTAAACCAAGAACTGCTTTTTTTCTGATCTTGGTGTTCTGACTAGTTGGTCCTAAAAGGTATTGAAGGGTGTGTGAGAGTCAACTCATGTTACTTCATTTTTATGTGGCTCGTGTAGACAACATGACAGAATGGGATGCAGTAGCTAAACATTTAAATTGTTATTCATTCACCATAGTTTACGCACGTGTACTGTGGACATCTGCATCTGAGTTTGTTACTTCCTTAAAAAAGTGAAAAGAGCGTGTTTTTAAGATGGAATTCATTGCTTCATTTTAGACTACTAGGCAAAGATGAGAGGAATTGCTCATGAGAAACGTCAGTTCTCTCTACTATAAAGAGAGCCTACGATGACTAATTCAGGGGTAGCTGAGATGAGTCACTCCACAAAATATCTAGTTCCTGTTCTACCCTTCATCATGTAATTAATTCAAAGTACAGGGGCAGCCAAAAAGTCACATTTGACAGAGATTCTCTCTTATATTTGTATGCACATGGTTGACTTTAGGCTTTTTTTAACATCTACTTGTATATCCTCTTCTGCCTACTGTAAAATGTACCTTGAGAATGCTATACGTATTGATTATTTTTCACCAAGTTTCTGAGGTAGTTATATATTATTTGTCCTGATTTATGACCAGGTCACTTATGCTAGCTTCTCTAGGATATTACCATGGGTCTTAGCATCCATTTTTGCATAATGTCCTTAACTGTGTTTTTTTCTGCGTCAGTATTTGTAGTCTTCTCTTTTGATTTCCTATTCCTGTTTGTAGCTTATGAGGTTGTTTCTACATCATATCCTCATGGTATAACAAGCTTAGCCACTTGTAACCCAAGTAACCACTCTGTCCCTCCTGGTCTTCCCACTGGAAGAGTGCTGTATAACTTTTCTCCCCCCCTTTTTGGAGTTTTAGCAATCCAGTTCGATTTTTGTCTATGTTGGATCCATCCTATCTCTTTGTGCTCCATCAGTTTTAGAAGTTCTGTGAGTCCCTAACAAACTCTTTTCTATAGCATTTTGTCAATTGTGCCTTGAGGTTCTGCTCCTTTGCCTGCCTCTGCACGTGGTCCTGGTCTTCATCCATCTATTTAACAGCTTGAACATTGCCTGCAGCCAAAATGCTTAGTACATTTCTAACAACATCAACAAACAGAATTATTTTAAAATGTTTTCTGTAAGGAAAAATGATGGAGGAGTGTGGTAGAGAACTAGAGTTATAAAATAAAAAATATTCAAACGGGAAAAAGAATTAGAGAGGTTGTTTCATTCATTAAGTTAATTTATGCTCTGTGGAAGAAAAACCCATTTTTAGGACCTCTAAGGAAGATGAAAAGTTTGCTAAAATCTGACTATATTCTTTGTCTCACAGTCTTTTTTTCTATATATACATCTGGTTCAAGGAGGACAAAAACATTGATGTAAACAGTGTATTGATGGGAGTTTACAGTTGAAGTTGTCACTGATCCTACTAAAAGTCTCTTTATTTCCTCCAAAAAGCAACCTCAACTTTTAATTATAAATTGCCCTCAGGCACTAACATTTTCTTCCTCATTTACCCTACTAATTAGCACATTATATAGTGTCATTATTGGCCACAATGAGGATGCTAATAATCAAATCTATTTAAAATGGACTCTCCCTGCTCAAAATCATGGAGCTGACCAGTTAAAGAGGAGAACTCAGCATTTGCAAAATTAAATTCTACTGCAGCTTTTCAAAACAAGAAACCTTCCAGCAGTTTGTGAGGTATATCTACAGGTGAATTTTCTTTCAACATTAGTGAAATAAGAGTCAAGCAGATTGTGGATCAGACTGATTAAACTAAAAACATAGTGGGAACAAGAAACGTAATTGATTACAATTTATTGTAATTTTGGGGGTTTTTGTTTGTTTACTAATTGAATGTTCATCCCTCAAAGACTTTTCACATTCAGATCTCTATTCACCTGTGATGAATCATTTTTAGTTGTGGTTATTCTGTTGCTTGTTCTTCTGAACAGTTTCTTGGTCCCAACAGGTGCCATTCAGTAAGACTTCGATAGGGAGCATGGCTGTGGCCTCTGTCAAAGGACAAGCCTAAGCGCAGCCAAGGCTCTGAGGACACCCAGTCCTCCCAGGGTATAAGACAGAAAACACCCACTCTTTCAACCAGTTTATCAATAAAACTTCAGATCAGGGTTGTTTTCAATGAAAGAAGGATACAGAAGCTTTCCAGAGGTGATACAGCCAACATCTGCCATGGAACACCTTGATCTGGATAAATGCCAAATAAAATCTAGGGCAAGTATAAAAACCAAACATTCATTAGTGACACAAAAACTGAAAAATACCTGCTAAACTTATCTCAAATAGCTAAAAAAGACTCTCAAATTGTACATTCAATTGTGAAACTGTTTCAATATTTTCAAGTGTTTCCACCACAGCTGTAAAGCACCTCTGGGGTACTTAACAAGGGCAAGTAGCATTCCTCCTGTTAACTTACTACCAAGTCACATATTTGATGTATTTTACACAAATATCTTTTTGGACAGGATTTGTCTGGAAAACAACACCCATACCTTAGGAAATGCAGGGTGTCATATATTTTCCTCCGATACAGAAGCCCTGCTACTCAAAAAGGAGTTCCAACAACAGCTAAAAGAATAAACTCCAACTTTTCAAAATTTTTCTCAAGTCTTGCAGTCTAAGATTTCTCTAATTTTGAAGATTTTGTTAAGAGAGGGCAGCACTTTGGCCACCCCAGTTAGGAGAGGCCCATCTCCCCATGACCTTCTGGCTTTGACGCTGTGAGGCACTGCCATTGCTGGTGCATCTTCCCCAGCACATCTTTTCCTAGGAGCATTCCTCAGGTGCCAGTATGAAAAGACTCATGCTAAATTCAACAAGCATCCATAAGGGAGAGATTTGAGTGTAAGCTGCCTCCTCCTCCAACTCAACTGCTTACCCAACCACATTGCCCTGCATGGTGACTAGTTCACCGAACAGGGCATGAAGCCCTGTATAGTATTGTCTTTTTTTGCCATCTTGCCCCCAACCTTGAGACATTTTTTATGAGCTAAGAGAAAATATCACAGCCCATTTTGAACTAATTCTAAGGCAATGTGGGCCAGGAGAAGATTGCAAATTCAATACTTACAGAGCAGACAACTACAAAGATAAAAAGGCCTGAAACTTTTAGGAATTTTAGACAGCATCTGAAACACAAGAAACATATATTTACTATATGGTTAGTTTAAAATCTTTCTGTTCTCTTAGTAGCTCTGACATTTCAAAAACATCATGGTAAGAACTTTTGAATGATAATATCACATCTGAGTATGGACATCAGGATGCAGGACCAGCAGAGACTTTGGAAGCCTTGGTGACTAAAAAGGCTCCCGGCCCAGATCTGCTGCCAGCTAGATCTCAATGCATAGGAAAGAAGGCTTTACCCACTGGGAAAGCTAAGGGAAGGCTGCAGCATGAGCTGGTGCTGGATCCTGGAGCCACTTCTCCACTACTACTGCTGGCTCCTGACAGATCCATAGACCCATCAGCTCTTTCTGGTCTCTCCCAGAGAGGCAAAGGAGCATTGCTGTCACAGGGAAGTGTCATGGCTGTGCAGAAAGCACAGCTTATTGCATACAGGGATGGTGTCATGAATGACTTCCTCAAAACTGGACTTTTAATATACACTCTGAAAGGTATTGGGAAAAAAACACCTGAAGACAAGAACAAGCTTTAAGAATCTTCTGGGTTTAACAGTGTTTCTTTAAATCAAATATACTACATGAGCTTAAATCAACTAGCAAAACCAGGTGTTTTTTCCACAGCACATCTGTGCCCTTTGAAAAAATACCCTGTTCTGGAAATGTGATGCCATAAAATCTTCTGAAATGTCAGAGCTTACTATTGAGTGGGTTAAGCAAGAATAACTCTAAATTAAAATATAGATGTTGAAAATGCATGCTCTTGAGCAACAAATCTCAAGATTCAGCACTTTTAAATTTCTTTTTTTTAATCACACCCTGAAATACAACTCAACTAATAATTTTCTGACTGCCCATCAAGATGTCATGCAGATGTCTTAATTTACAGAAATCTTTCTGTTGATTTGCCCTCACTACATATTTTCACTAGTTGAAAGCATTAATGTTCTTAATCCATTTTTTTCAAAAGTAAACATTCAAACATTGCTTTTCCAACAGAATGACAAATGTAAGGTTTGATTTAAACCTGATGACAAGCAAGAAGGAGAAGATTTCAAGCTACCAGGATAATTAGTCGAAAAAGGAATAGTGCAAAAACAAGCTGCATTGATAGATGCTACAGGACAAAATATTAAAGCAGAGTAGTCTGAAGAGTGTCAGAAATAATTTTTAATCACAGTGGAAATAAGTCCCTAAATCAATTCATTGACTGAAAGAAACGTAAATGACTGGACACCCATTTTTGGAAAACATTGTTTTCTAAAGTTCTCCTCCTCCTTAGAATTTTCCAAACAGAGGCTAATAAAAACCAGCAGCTAATAAAAATATGTTACCACAGACAAACTGGTACAAAGGGGCTACAGTACTCTATGAAATACAAGTGGTAACAACTTTACACAAACTTCGCACAGCATGAAAATCTAGAGAAGGCAGAGGAAGACGGGAAGGAAGCCAGTTAGGTGGCTTCTAGAAATTCCAAGTAGCCCTGCTCTACTGTAAAACAAGATGGCAATGAGGGGAAAAACATAATAATGGTTTGAAAATAAAGGAATGACAACAAAAGCCATTATCAGCACTTCATAACTGATAACTTCTATTGGTATAGTGCGATTTATGGAAAATACCTAGTGCTATCTTAGTCATGAAGCTTCCATCCTGCTTGTCTATTCTCCACATCTCTACATTACAGTTTTATTCTGGTGTTTTTGAGAATTTATTATGCTATGAATTCATAAATCCTGGTCCAGACTGGTTTAATTTTAATGTACTCGATTTTTTTTGTTTGCAATTAGGAATTATAATTTACAATAATAATTCAAATTATTATTGAAACAAGAAACATAATAACATTATTTTAAGACATAAGAGAAAAAAACATGAATTAAGCATTTATAAATTCATAACCACTTGTCTGTAAATATCAGAAACTCATCTAAAGACACTGGCAAGGTATAATAAGTTTTTTGAAATGGTTATTTTATTAAATGTAGAACTTAGAACGATCTTTTCCCCTCATCTGTTTGTTTTCATGGCATTTTTTATTAGGGAAGCAGCACTTTTAACAGCTTAGAGTTGAGATGTGATTAGCTTTTGACTCACCTGTCGGTTTGCAATCTGTCTCTTCCATTCTACAGTGCTAATCTGGCACAACAGTGCAAGTACAAACGCTGTGCCAAATCCTATGCTGATATATGCCTCTGGCACAATCCTATTTGACTTCAGCTGGAAATGCACAAAGCATAAATCTATGAAGGATTTCACCCCCCCTGTTCTAAACCAAATGATTTTTAGTCTAATCCGCATATTGTGTCAGGCAGTTTAACTTCATTTGTTATCTCAGCAGAGTTATGCAGATTTATGACAGCCAAGGAGTTGATCCCATATGTACAACCCACACTAAAGCAATGAAAATGCTTCAAGGGAAGTTCTGCCAGAAGAATGTGCTCCTCCCCAGATTATAAACCTATGCTGTACTGGAAACGATGGAGTCCACACTCATTATCAATACCTTTGTTCCATCAAATGCCAGGGAAATCTACCATAAATGTGAAGGAAGACACCCACCATACTCCTTTGCATATGCTCATTTTACACTAATTGCAGTCATTGAAGTTCTCCTGCTCCGTTTGTTCAGTGGCAGTGCAGAAGAGCAGCACTCCACACAAAACCATATGCACAATTAAAGAAGGGAAGCAACTGTGGAGAGCTAAGACAGTATACAGAGAAGGAAAAGATTCAATGACATCTCGCTGGAAAGGCTCAATGGATCAACAAGGAGATGGGGACATGCAGTGCTGGGTTCCATGAAAATCTACAGAGCTGGTTGCAGACACCAAACAAAACTAGAAAAACCCTTGAAACTCTGGAAGGGACAGAGGGAATTAGTATCCAGGGTTAAAGGTTTTGCTAGTTAAATCCCCAGCAAAAATATCCTGTGAAAATTTGAACTTAAGGTCCTATCACATTGTTATCTTTTAATATATTAACAGATTCAGTTTCCTCCACGCCTAAATGAGGTAAAAGACTACTTCTAAGTAAGGAGTGAAATATGTTAATGTAGTTCAAGACAGAAGAATGTTAAGTTATATTTTGCTTTGTGTATATGTGAAAAGCTACTATAATGACTACAAAAAAACTTTTAGATACATATTTTAATTAAAATGTAGGAACAAAACACTGAAGAAAAAAAGCTGTGGAATCAAGCCAAAGGGCTTTTAAGAAATGGTTTTAAAGAAATGTTAAAAGCAATATAGAAAATATTTAATTGCAATTTAGAATAGGTGTATGACTGATGCTTGTAAGAACAAGGAGTTATTAATCACTAGGTAGAGACTGTAACCAATTTCACCAGTGTTTATTTTTAAACTATCAGTGGCAAGATATGGTCTAAACATGGAGTGCTATTTTATTAATTTGTGTAAATAAATCATTTTCTAGACATCTCTGCTTATAAACTAATACCTGTAGAAATTAATATATATATATATAAGGAAACAGAAATAAATGAATATTTGAAGTCAGACCTCATCTTTGATAAATTGAACTTGACATGAAGGTTGTCCAAGATTTCATATTTCTCAGAAGAAGCAGATCTGGAAAAACTTGTCATTTCACTTTCCAGTTGAAACCTTTGCTCAAATTCTGCTGAGCTGTTGTCCCATGAATCATCATCTGTGGTAAAATCTGGATTATGAAGAGCCATACACTGCAACCTGTCACACGTTTTCAGTAAACATAATAAAACAAAACAGTGCTTTATTTCAACAGGTAGTAGATGCAACTGACCTTGCAAAACCTTATGTTCAATGTGATAGATTTTAACGGAAAATTTAATAGAAAAAGAATTATTCAGTACAGACTGAGCTCCCCTTGGTGATGCTGCTGGGTAGATGGCAGAGCAAGAACAAGGAACCCACAACATTTAGGTGCGCCCAAGACAACCAGTTCTCTGATAACACCAGGCAGTTGTGCTTCAAGATTTGGTGTGCAAATTGTGTTATAAGGATCTTCCTACAGCTCTGCTGTGTCTTTCAATGAACATGATGTAACACCACATGGAGGAAATAAGAGCACAAAACCTGCAGTTCTCTATCAGGCTCTTTAATCACTCTGACCTCAGATCCTACATCCTTCCCTGTTTACAGCCTCTTCTCTCCTCCCAAGGTCCTCCAGAGTAATTCTTTACTTACAACCCCTGTCATTCACTTTATTTCCCATCAGGTTTTGTGTCAGGATATAAGAAAGAACCACATGCAGTTAAATAGAAGAGAGCTTAGGAAAAAATATTTTGAGTAAAATGAAAGTAACTCACCCATTTTCCTCTGAGAAAACCTTCAGTAGTGGTGTCTTCTCTGTAAAGCCAGTGTTTTTTGACCTCGAGCTGAATAGTTTTGAAAAATTGAAGTGATATCTTTGGAGGGAAAAAAAACCAAAACAGAATAATAAGTCTAAAGTAAAATGATTCACTACAGTTCTATGGAACATTTTGCTACAAGTCCATCTAATTAGTTAAATATTCTCTAAGAATGGTGCTCACCTAAATTCAGGTTTTCATTAAATTTGAACTAGACATGGTAGTTACCTCCTTTTGCTTGCGGGGGACTCATTCATATAAGTTTACACTAACATACTTCTGAAAATCTAAAACAAAAGGATAATTTATTTCTCATAAATGTTAATTCAGACATGAATCACCATCTACAAATCCACTAATCTCTACAGTAATCTTGGCACTCTTGGTATTAGGGAAGAAAACTTTATCTCGATACAAGTATGTCGTTCCTGAAACACAATTCCTTCCAAACAGTTTCTGTCAAGTCTTGGTCCTAGTACTGCAGATAATGAAACAGAGAGCAAGCTACTTCTTGCCGTATTGCAGCTTAGCGTTGTTAAAAAGCCTTTTGCTAAAGCATAAATCCTAAAGCTTGAGAAATATCTGAAGACAATCAAGGACAATTGCAGTCATTTTAGAACATCTTCCCAAGACTTGGCTCTTTCAGAGACATTTCCCGTCAAAATCAGTGTTATTCGGACACACTCTGATTTATTCCATTCAAAACTGCAGCCACCCACCACCAGAAGGTCTCGAAGAAATCTCCTAGACATACAGTCAAAACATCTGCACCTAGAAGTAGACACCTAGAGGAAACCTGAAATTTCTTTTACTGTTGCTGGACTGCAAGAGAAAAGAAATTATAAAATCTTAGACAACCAAATAAGTACACAGAGGTGACTGCTAATTCAATCTTCTAAATATAAGGCCAGTCCAAAAAGAAGGATTTGTGTATTTGACTTTATACCACAATGGAGGACAGAAATTTCTTGCAATTTGTGAAGATGTATGTAAAACTTTGTGAAATTCAAAATTAAAAAATTAAAACCTCCAATTAATGCTTCAGCTTGCTTGTTCAGTAGTGTTTTCATTCAGAAGATATGCTAGGTGTGGAACAACTGGATATGGTTATTTCAATCTTGAGTGGCCACAACGCTCATTCAAACTCTGCTGTTAGCCCATATTTTTAGTCTCAACAGAAGAGAATGAATGAGTTAGAAAGATTGAATTATCCAGTACCTCGAGTCAAATGTTGGGCGGGTTACAACTCAGGTTGTCAGTGTCATTGCACTGACGCTTCATCTGTGAAGAGATGATCGCATACTCTGAAGCACATCTTTTAAATAAGAGAATATCATTCACACAAAGATGTTCAAGTGGAGAAACTTCTATTTTGAAACAAGTGCTATTCTAATCTTATCATGGTTTTAAATGTGAATGGCTGCCTAGAGCTTTTACAAAAGGGAACCCATAAGGATAGCAAGAATGCTATCAGGACTTTAAAGGTGTGCTCACTGAGAGCTGCTGATACGCTCCTGGCTAATCCCAGCATTCTACTATACTCAGTCTGCACCCAAAGGGTACAATTGTGATAACAATTCTGATAGTGGACCTTAAATTTGTGCATTCAGAAGTTTAACTCATGCAAAGATCAATCAATTAGCTGTTTCTGCTTTTAAACAAAACGATGTGACTTGTTCCACAGGAAAAAAAAAAAAAGGTTTCAAATAATATATACTCTGTACTGTTCTTATCTAATCTCGCATTGTGTACACCATTAACCTTTCCACACTGACTTGTCTACTTCCTAGGACATGTGCAAATTCCAAGACTATTAACCAGAACACTTTCTACAAAAACTTCCATTTTCTTCTACTTGTTAGGAGTTGGTACCAACACTGCTTTGTGTTACTCAGGCATATATATCCACTGACAATCCTCACTTCAGCAACTCTTCACAACTACTGTGAATGACCAGTATGCAAAAAGTGCTGAAGTCAAAGCAACCACAGGAACAGCAACCAGAAAGAGAGGACAAAGGTTTGGTGGAAAGTGGTTTAAGTGACAAAACCTGAGTTGAAGAATCCAGAAGGCTAGTTAAAGACATCACCTTCACTTTCTTTTTACACTTCTGTTGCCCCCAATTGCTGGTATATTATCTGCCACTTTTAAATGGAACTGCGGAGCTGAACAGATGTCCAAGAATGATGAAGACAGTAAAAATGGAAAAGGTCTTCAGATAAAGTGAAAACAATTAGTGCATGACAACATCAATTTGCAGAGAATAAAAACACATAGACAAGAATAAGCAGCAGGAAACAGCCAGGCTTGACAAAACAAAAATAATTAGAGAAAAAGCAGAAGAGCCTTAACTCCCCCATGACGTGATTATGCTAATTAAAGAATGAGAGCAATATAAACAATAAAGCTAATTAGGGCATAAAAGAATCTTGAAGTCTGAAAGCTCTAGAAAGAAAAGTTGGAAAAACATCACTAAAAAATAGCATGGATTATAAAAATTAAAGTCATCCCTGAACAGAGAGCCTAATGCAAGCCCCTCTGTGTCCCTCATACTTCTGCAGAGATGCTGTCATGGTTTGACATACCCCAAAATCCTAATTCCCTAGCTCCATTCCCCCTCCCACATCTCAACCCAATGTGAGATGAGTTTTTTCCAGACAAAACACACCAGACTCAGAATGGGGGAAAGGGAATATATTACAATGACTGTACAAATAAATATTATAACACATTATACACACGATCACAACTATCTCTACCATGACATATAGTATTTACAATGGATCAGATCTCTTCTCCCCTCCAAATAAAAGTCCAGGAGGGAAAGAAGGACAGATCCCTTCCAGTCTCTGAACAGCAGGAGTCTCTTCTAAGGCAGCAGGTCTCCTCATCACATGCATGCAGCAGTAACTGGATTGTTGTAGCTGGATCTCTGTTCCATACACACAAGGGGGTCTCCAAGCCCCTCGGCTCTCCTTCAGTCCAAGTGAAGGCCTCACCTGTGGACTGCGAGCAGGGACAAGACTCACGTCACCACAGGTATATCACGAAATGCAGGGGCATCTTCGTGAAAGTCCCTTCCTCAGGGGATTCAAATTCCCCTTTGCAGAGCTCCGTGCTCTGTCTCAAGGCAGCGGGGGGTGGGGCAAAGCCCTCCTCCACATTCCTCTCCGTCCTGGTCCAGCTTCCCAGGACGCTCTAAGCTTCTCAGCTCTTCTCTCTCTCTCTCTCTCTCTCCCTCTCTGGTGCTGCATGTCCAAATCTGCTCTCCAAAATAGAAGTCCATCTCCCTCTTTTCCAAGAGGGGTCTCAAAGGAGTTTTTGGGGGTTCTGGTATCAGTTCTTACCCCCAGAACTCTGTAGCTCTGCTGCTAGCTTCTGCTGCTTCTCCGGTTCAGGTCTTATCAGTTGGCTTTTAGCCATAGCCTCTGGACGCTGCCGCCGCTTCTGCTCTGTCTCTGTTCACTCACAGTGGAAAAACATCCCCCAGCTCACAGCTACAGACATATAGTCCAGCTTAACACTGTTCCAAGTCTTTGTAGCCCCCAACTGGGGCTGGGGTGGGGGGGGGCCTCTGCCTCCCCCAGAGGGCTCCTGCCCTCTCCTCGTGGCTCCTACAACATGGCCACTTCTACCTACTAACCAAACTACAACTCATCTCTTCCGGTTGATTGTGGTATGTTTACATTTCTACAGGAGCGCCCATTGGACAGAACTTCAAAACTTCCAGGGGTTTCCACCCCTTGGGGGTTACCACTTTTTCTTAGCCTCTGGGGGGAAAACAAGATTCAAACCACTACAGATGCTATTGGTGCAATTTGATCACCCACTCAATCAAAAGATAACAGAGATCATCTGCAAGCAAAGCATAGGAAGGCCCAAGGATCCCCCGTTAATAGAGGAACAAGTCTACAGTGCTAAAAAACCCTCTTAACATCATTCTTGGTGCCCCTCAACACTGCATGTAGCTGGTAATTGTGACACTGTGTAAATAAGGAAAAAAACCAATGTGACACATTTCAAAAGCTGGGATCAGTTTACATTTGAATGTTTCTTCACAATCAAATACCTGGAAAATTTGGTTATACCCATAGGCAATCCATGTCTACTGAGCAATTCAAAAGCACTACCAAGAGGCTAATCACCAGATCAGCTCGTTAACCCATTGTGGGTAGGACTGTTAATAGGATGAGAAGACTGCTCTGGATTTATACTATGTGGGGGTGAGGAGCTGGTTAGCTGGACACCAATTGTGTTCACCATTCTTCTCTCATGGTTCAGATCCAAAAGTCATTAGCATGTTTTCCATCAGATATGAGAATCATAGAATAGTTTGAGTTGGTCAAACTATTCTATGATTAGATGACTAGAGGTCATTTAGTCAATCCTGCCTACAATAAGAGGGGACATCTTCAACTAGATCAGGCTGCTCAGAAGAAACATGAAATAATTGCATTTACACATGTATACATTTATATTTAGATATGCACACAGATCTTCACACAAAAAAAATTAACATTCTCATTTCCCTTTCAGTCAAAATGATGGGAGAAAACTAAAACCAAACCCTGTGAAAAAAGTATTTTACAAGGACTTCTTCAAACACTTGCAAAACATTACTCACAAAGAAAGATCCATGTAGAACTGACATCAGAAAAAGAAGAGCATGTCCTGCCTGCTGTATAACCACTACTGGGAGCATATTCATTCTCACATTTGCTGCTGCTGGGCATGGGTTGTTTTTAAATTTAGAGGAATCTTTCTAACAGAAGATTGTGTTCTTAACTACATGGCTACTACTGTGACAGTTATATATACAGATTTTGGCTCTCTCTGCAGGAGTACAGGTTTGTTCCAAGGAAGCATGTCTTTTGAGCTGGTTACTTGCAGTCCAAGACATACTTTCCCATGCCTAATCTTTCAAGAAATTGCAATTTCTGTCTCCATAGTAACCCAGAGTAAGAACCAGCATTGTAGGAGGGCTGTCCCACCCCAGATGATACAGCATATTCTGCCAAGTCATGAAGATGTCCACAGGTGAAGTTCTGATTGCCTGACAGCAGCTCTAGAAGGACCTCACCCACAGCATTAAATGAGGGTCCAATTGCAAACCTTGGACAACTATTGCAGAAGCCCTGAAAACCTGTGGCTGTGCCACTGCTGCCATGGATGAAAAAGGGTCACATTTTTTTGGTGGCATTTTGTACTTCTCTACAGCTGTACACCAGAGACATCGTCTTCAATCTCCTATACTCTTTTGAGCAGCTTAAGGAGAAGCAGTTTCCCCCTGCCCTCCTGGACCTATGGAGAGGTAAAGAGAGAGCAGGAAAGGAAGGGAATGTGGGCAACTCCAGATGCTCCCACTGATGGGCTGATGACTCATTGGATATTAGTCAGAGGGCTGCAATTTTCACCTACAACACACTGCTGTTTCCCATTACCTGTAGGTGATAACTTGCAAAATCTTCAGGGGACTTTGGATGAAGTGGAAAGAGAGAACTTAATTCCAGCCATTGAGCCCTAGATCTGCCTGCTGACCACATTTTCAAGCATTTGCTAATGTGATTACACCTGCTACTTTAAACAAAAGGAATAGGAAGACTTTGTGGTGGCACTGATGTTCATCCATAAGCAAACTTTCAATCCCAAATGCATTACAGCAAAGGACACCAAAAAAAAAAACATCCTACAAGAACCTGAGAAAGAAAAAGACCATACTCATCCTAGTTAGGCTGCAAACACTTAAAATAATCACAAAGTTTGACTGGAACCGATTATTTGCCTTGTATTGAAAAGATAAATCATGCCACATAATACATTAAGTTTTCACTCCCTATTAAAAGGCATACATTTTAAATATCGGCTAATATAATGCTTCATCTCCCATATACCACGTTATGCACACAACTATCAGTAAGAGAGCTATTTCTATGACAACAGAAACCAATAATTCTCAATTCCATGGAAAAGATTTAGTCAGAATTGAAGAAGATGTGAGTATGGAAGCATAGGTATTGTGCAAGAACATCAGTAGTTTTGAATATAACTTATTAAAAATTTCACTATATAAAAAAATTAAAAGCACAATCTCTTCAGGGGAAAAAAGTTAGCATGCTTCCCTGAATTAGTAATCACTAAAATGATTATAAACGTGAGGTTACCTCTTACACAAAAGCTCAGAAACACTACTGAGCCAAGAGTTTGTAACAAATACAACAACAATTTAAGCAAAATTTCCTAGAAGAGAAGTCCAGAGTAAGAATATGAGAACTAAATAATCATGCAGGAGACTAGTCACAACAGCATGATTTTAATTTATCATTTCGATATTCTTTTAGGCTAAAGTTTTGTTTCAGAATCTTCCTATTCCCTGAATAGTGAACATTTATATTAAATCATATGTACTGAAGTAATTACTCTTATCGTATCTGTAAACAAGCATAATGCACAAATAAATTGAAAAACAGAATTGAAAGAAAAAAAACCAAACCCAACCAATCAATCAAACAAACAAACAAACAAAACACACACACAAAAAAAAAAAAAAAAAAACACAACACACTGGCTTTTGTCTGCACTTGAAACACATTCTCCCACCAGATTGGTTATTTGTTAGTTTGGTTATTTGTTAGTTTCTAATAAAGTCTACTTTTGGAGTTACATGATACAAACTGTGCTGACCAACATCATAGCACTCAGCTCTTAAACATTTACATGTACTGTGTGCTAAGCAGCCATATGCATTCATACATCCATCAACATTATGATGTATGTGTGCCCACATGGAGACACAACCTCCATGATGTTTTCTCCTCAGTGGTAGGATGTTAGGGGAAATTGTTATGACTACCCATTGCAAATGAAGCATGGTCAACTGATATGCTCAGAGCCAAGGGAAGGATCAAAGACTCCCGAGCTCACCTCTCTAAACAGGCTCCAGATGTTTTCTGATGACTGCTTTATGTAGCTTCACTTAAATCAAAAAATAACCTCCAGACCCTTTAAAAGCATGCACCATTAAGATGTCAGGAAAATTTAGCAATGAAAGCATTACCTCATACAGACTCATTTTCTCTTTGACTTTCCTTTCTAGTAGACAGGACTGTATAGAATCCCCCAGAGGGATCCCCAAAGGTGGATCATGTGGGCCTGGCACTGGCATTACCTGACAGCAAGAGGTACAGTACTGTGAAAGGTACAGCCAACAGGCAGGTCTCATGTTGAAAGACACTGAGGTGCTGGAGACTGTCCAAAGAGCAAATAAGCTGATTAAGGGTCTGGAGCACAAGTCTTATGAAGAGCAGCTGAGGGAACTGGGGTTGTTTAGCCTGGAGAAAAGGAGGCTCAGAGGAGACCTTACCTCTCTCTACAGCAACCTGAAAGGTGGTTGCAGTGAGGTAGGGATTGGCCTCTTCTCCCAGACAACAAGTGACAGAACATGAGGAAATGGCCTCAGGTTGTTTCAAGGGAGGTCTAGATTGGATATTTGGAAAAAAAATTTCACAGAAAAGGTTGTCAAGCATTGGAACAGGCTGCCGGCGGAAGTTGCTGAGTTACCACCACTAGAGATATTTAGAAGACAGGTAGATGTGGCATTTAGGGACAGGGTTTGGTGGTGGATTTGGCAGGGTTGGATTAGTGGTTGGACTCAATGAACTTAAAAGTCTTTTCCAACCTAAATGATTCTGTGATTCCAAATTAATAAGCATATACCATGGTAAGACCCCAAGCAATTGAAGAACATGTTTAAGGAAGATGTAGTGAAATGTGTGCTGAGCTTATCCTAGATGGAAATGATTCCTTATATAGGGCATACACAATATGCTTGCTTCATTCACTTCTGATGGATTTGGAGAGTGAACATGTTCTGCAAGGGCAATTGTAAGTTCAGAAACAGCTTGAAAAATAGAGTGCTTCCAATGGTTCCTTTTTTAAATCAGATTGGGCTTTGTAGGGTTATAGTACTTTCCTGGAAAAAATAAAATTAAATTTTCAGATATCTCCATGACTTGGTAGTGTACCTCAAGAGTCTTTGTCTGCCTCTGTCAGGGAATGTCTTCATCAAGAAGACGTTGGGAGGTAGTTAACAGACTAGGACCTCACTGCTGTGGGTGAAGATAAAAGAAAGAACACTTAAGCTGCCCTGAAGCTTCTCTGACTCTACCTAAGAGGACTAAGTTTTTCTCCACAAATTTTCTGTTCTCATGTCAGGGTACCATGAGGTCTGACTGCCTTGGGGGAGAGAGCCAGGTCCAGAGGGTGGACATGGATCTGGCAGGGCCATGACCTTCCCAGCCTAAGTCTGTCCCACAACACTCAACAAGGGCTCAGGGACAGGATGGGGACCTCGGCCAACCCAGACCTTCATGACTAACCAGCAGGACCACAGTGACAGGGCAGGTCAAAAGGGCCTACCATTTGAAGGAGTGAGCAGTTGCACTGAAAAATGTGTCTGCTGTTTCCTCCTCTACATTTTCTGCTTCAGCAAAGAAAATTGGAAAGCTACAGGAAACCACATGTAAAACTGCAGACAGTCTGAAGGAGAAAATACTTTTTGGGAGCAGGTGCTGCCAAAAGAGTTTAGCTAACAGTTTAGCTGTTAGCAACTGCCAGCAAGCTGCAAATTTGAAAAAGGTAGCAGTAACCAGTTTGGGTAGTGGTCCAAATTCCAAACCCCCAGTTTCTCTGTGGATTAAACAGATAACCTTTTAAGAGGTATTATCTGCAAATGCTGCAAGTCATATTGAAAAATGAGTCTACAATAGGGAAGCAATTTATCAACATTTAAAGTATGACTGTATTTGTAATTCTTTAGCATATTCTGCAGGCTTGGCTTTTAAATGCCAGCATTTTGCCTTGGCATTCATGACGGGGTTTAGCTCAACCAGCTCTGTTGCTAACTTAATTTATGACAAATAAAGGGGGATCAAATTTTTTTTCTAGCCCTTGAGGTAATTTAAAGAATATCAAACATTAAGGAAGTGGTTACAACTTAATATTTTGAATTTATATCTGAACAGACTCTCTTAAAGATGCAATATGGGGCACTTGAATGATGGACACATGAACAGAGGAATGGGTCTGAGAAAAAAATGGTTTATGTGACCATCTCGAGAGGTTATTCTTCAAGAATTACAGTGATACACTGTCATAGTCTCAAAGGTTTGGGGTAACATATGTTCAAGCTTTACTTACAGACTAGCTGAATTGAAGAATGATACAAGAAAAGAAAGCACTATTAAAGCAAGATCACAGACCACTTCTGAGATGAGGGAACACTTTCATGCACAAAGGTAAAACAGGATTATTTTGATAAAATTTTCCTTAATCCAATTAATGTACTGACAAGCTGTCACATGTAATTATGCTTCTGGCCTTGCATAGTCTTGTAATATATTCTTATGCCACTCACCCCAATTCTGGAGATTGAAAAGAGTAATTTGTAAGCTATGAAGTAATGAAGACTCTATTTTTCATTTTTTTTAAACACTTTGAAAATTGAAGTTCCATGTGTTTCATTCCAGGAGTTTGGATATAACATTAGTGATAACTGCAACTTTTAGATAAAAAAGTAACTTTGCCACTAAAAAAAATTGTCTCCCTTGCTTAGATTTAAAAAAAAGAGAAAGCCAGACATCTACAAAAAAAGGCTTATTAACACAAAAAAATAGGGTTGATTAATGTGCCTGGAGATGTGTTAGACAGAAAAGGTGAAGGCAAGCAACAGGCCACCACACATCTTAAAAACAACAAGTAGTCATCAAATTAAGCTTTGTTTTAAAAAAAACCACATGATGGATCCAAACTATTGTAAGCTTGCTGGGACTTATATTTTGTCCTTTAGTCACAATGAAAGGAAACAAGGAAAGTTCAAGCATATTAATTTCTGCTAAATAGTCAGGTTCTCATGAGGTATTTCATGAGGTATTTCAAATAGGTATAATCAACTAGGACAACTTACATAATCTTTATGTAGATCCTGATCTCAGTGGACTAGACCCAGCAAAAATGCTAAAATTTGCTTCAAAGCTAGGGCGTGAGATACTCAGGGTAGAGAGAGAAGAAAGAGCAGTAAAATTTTCAGATAAATAATTTGTAGGGGGAGATATAGCTTCCAAATTTTGAATTAACATTATAAAGCTGATAAAATAATAGGTATTTTTTTAAGTGTATTGGAAGTCCTTCCATTATATTTACTTTTTAAATTATTTTAGTTATTAATGGAGGTATTAAGAATTCCTTATCAGGTTCTGGCTGAGCATAAGACACTGAGGTTATTCATATAACCTTTGTCATCTAAAAGTCTGATCTATGATTAATTACAGTCACTGGCAAGAGAAAGATCTCTTCAAATAATTTTCATCCTCCCCATCTCTCATGTTAACTATACAAGGAACCTTGTATAGTTATATAATATAAGGGAATTAACTTTGAGATAACAGACTTCTTCACTAAATAATATATAAGCCTTACACAAACAATGTCTAAAAGTACTTTTTTTCATGTACTTTTTATTTTCTCTTAAATTAAATCTCTTCTTCATACAGAAGATTTTTCATCAAAAAGTCAATGTTGAATTAGGTATACAAAAAAATATCAAGTCCTTCCAAACATGACTTATTCTTAACTTCCTAACAGGAAACTTCCAAAACAAAATAATTCCACATTATTGCTCATTGCTTTCCATCTTGATTTATATCAAACACAAAAATTTTTAAAGCACTGAAAATCTCAGAGGAATAAATTAAAGAAACCAAACTGAATAAAAAGGTAGTTTATAACAATACAATATTTTCTCATACATTTGCAGAATATTCAGTGCAACCATTCAAGAATAAATGCGGTTTTATCTCACAAAGATTGTGCTCTTCCCTGCCATAGCCCTTCATTAAGATCGTTGTAACATATTAACATGCACTTTACAAGCTTCAGGAAACTCATTCCACAGTATTGGGTTCTGTTCTACTACCAGACATCTTTTTGTACCTTGAGAGGTCTTGAGTATCTGTAGGACCTTAAGGCTAAAATGTCAAAGGAGAAGCTATCTAATCTATGTTAACAAACAGCTTTAAAACATAGATTTTTGATTCAGTGCTGATGTGAGACAAATTTGAAATAGAAAATTTGAGTCCATAAGCATATTCAACTGAAATTCTCAAATTAAAAAGAAGGGGGAAAAAACCAACATCTAAACAAACAAATCAAACCAAAACCCAAGGATTATAAACAATGCATTCCAAAGAAACTCTGAGAATTTTATTGTCTCATGAAAAGTAGCATGCAAATTACAATCGGAAAGCCTCCCCTCGAGTGGTGAGACTGACAACAAAAACAAAGAATAATAATGACATTTCAGCCTTCCTTCCTCCTTATTCAAGCTCTGTCTTTCTCCAGGTAAGAACATACTCCTGTGCAATGAAAAGACAAAAACCCCCAAAATTATACCTCTCAGAATTCAGAAGGAAATTCCTTTTCCTACATGGCAGATGGCTTTGTTACAGCAACATGGTTTAACTGTACATCATACTTCTTGATAGCACTTCTTTCCTCCCAGTCACACAGATGCCACTCTTTTCTCTCAGATACTACATTCCCTTTGGCCCTATACAGAATGGAGTAACTTTGTTTACTCCATAGTCTCACAGAGGTGATTTCTTTCCCTGTTGCTCCTGAAATAGCATATTCTTGATGATAAATGCCATATTACTAGCTATGTATATTCTAAAAATCAGCACTGTATCAAAGCTAAATAAATCCTAGACATTGATCGTTAAAAAATAGATAATATTGTGCTCAGTAACCATGTGGACAATAACTGTTCACATGCACATGAAAATTCCTGGCCATCCAGGAATGAGGTTACATCAATAAAACTTCAGTCTGTGCTCCCAAACAAAGAGAAAGTAGAAAAGGGAAAGGGTCAGTGCCCCTGACTTAAAAAGAAAATTCTTCAGCAAGGGATTATCTGCAGAAAAGGGGAAAGCCTATCCTGACATGGTTATGTCAGCAGCTTCTGTACCAGCAGCTTCCATATGAGCAGAGATGCTGTGGAGCACAGCTAATACAGAGATTTAAAGACAGAAAAAATTTTACATGTGTTTTGATTCCTCAAGCAAATACAGTGCCTGAATAATTTACTAATTTTTCATTTGAAAACACCTGTTAGTATTCTTAAAAGGATGAAAAGAAAAATATTTAAATTTAAAAAAAACAAGTCTTGTCATTTTCCATGTGTTGGACCAGACAGTTATGTAGCTATTTGATTATCAACTCAAATGGATCAAAAAGGTTTAGTGTTCTTGAACAAACAACTCCTCTGAACAAGAGAAATCTGAAATGTAAGAAAAAGTACTAACAAAACATGGCATCTCATATATATTTTTTCAATAAGACAACTCCAGAAACCATTGTCAACAGTCACTGCATCAACAAATGTCTTTTTTAATACAGTCTGCATGGGAACTTTACAAAAAGAAATTATCCATAGCGTGTGATATAAGGAAAAGTGAAACATATTCTGACCATATGGAAGTGCAAAGGAAAAAGTGGATATTCAAACAGCAGAACAATCAAAAAAGTAACAAAACAAGACAAAAACAAAAGGAACAACAACAAAAGAAGACACTAAAATGCCCATAATCAGGTGTTTTTATTAAAAGTTACTGTAGAGATAGCCCTTCTACACCTCAAGAATCAACACAGAATAATGGTTTTTCCTCTACATGAAAAAAACAGCTTAAAGCCCAAATAATGGAATTATGTTTGAGTCGTGGCACTTAAAAGTAGGCTACAATTGCAAAGAAACATTTTAAAAACAAACAAACAGAAATGCTTATGAGAAAGCAGAGGTCCATAGCACATTTTCACGGAGAAAAGTATAATTCTGTACTATTTTAATATTATGGAATGCGAAAGTTAATTAGAATAGTGGAAGAACTAAAGCTACAGGAATTATCTCCTTCAGTTGCCTTAGGAAAAAAGTATGGCTGGAGAGAAAAAATATCATGACACACAGCAGAGCTGAAAGAACAGATTTTAATTTGAGACAAAAGCATATAGACAAAATTTTAAGAGGATATTGATTTAGAAAGCGTGGTCTCCATCAGCATTTTTTCCTCATGGCAAGAGGTATGTTACAGTCTCATCTCTGAAGTGTTACTCCAGTTTATATGTTAATTTATTTTGGTCCATAACCAAATGCTGTAACCACAATAGGACAAAGTATGCTCCTACTTGCAACTTTCTTGTTAACGAAGACTAAATGTGATGTAGACCATAACACCCTGAAAACTTCATTTTGGAAGAGATACATATGCAGCACAGGTAGGATCCTGATGATTAACTTTGAGTACAAGTAAATAAATTTCATTACATATAAGGAAACCGGTGTCAATACTTAATTTTAATGATCTCAAAGCATTATATGTATGACCTAAATCTTCCCAGGTTCATACAGAGTTTAGCAAGCATAAAGAGACAGAATTCTCTAGTCTCCATCCTGTCTGCTTGAGCAAAGAAAACATATGCTGCCAATGGATGCAACAGAAAAATGCATATTTATATAATATTACAAGATAGCCCTTCTCTTTTAGCTTGGAAGATTAAAGACACATCAGAGAAAACAGAAGGGTATTCCTTGTTACCCTCATTCTGGTTTTACTATTCTTTTTAGCAGACAGATTCACTAAATTCAGGTTTATGCTTTTCACTGTAAGAGGTTTACATGATGAACCAGCTGTCAATAGATTCCTAAAGAGGATTGCAGGTCACATGTCACTGGTATGAGTGAAGAGGTAGAGATACTCCTATCACTTCTAGAAAGATTAAAAACAAAATAATATTTGAAACTACTTTTACTTTTTTATTTTCTCAGCAGCAGAGAAAATAAATTACTTAAGAACACAAGAGTGAGTGGAAAAGTCCCTGTAAAATATTTACCTACCCTTCTCAAGAAAGTACTGTATTAAGCCAGGATTAGACTTCTTACAATAAATTCCTCAAAAGCCTAGTGCTTCCTCCGCAAACATCAAGTGCAAAGCCCTGCCAGACATATCGGTTCAAGGTAGCTGCCAGCACGGCCATCTGAGAGAAATGCTTTCATAATCCTCCACTGCCAGAGCTCCATGTTGGGCAAGGGAGTCCTTACAGAAACTCTGCTCAAGGATACCAGGGAGCGAATGGCAAATGGGCTGTGTTTACTGTCCTTACTGACTAGCACAGAAAAGAGAGTGGCTCTGAAAGTGGGAGCAAAAGCCTTCAGACTTTAACAGCTGCTTCTGGATGCTGCTAATTCACAGACAAGACTGACTAAGTAGCTTCAGCTGAGCTTCTGAAAACTGTGAGTAGCTGTAACTGCCAATCACCCTGTAACTGCTATTTCACCCCGCTCAAAAGAAATCATATAAAAATGTGCAAGGGAAAAAAATAAAACTAAAAAAACAAACTCAAGTGCTTTACTTCTGAACCTACCCAGTTTTGATAGCCCTGGCTCCAGCTCACAGTGCTGTCCTTCATTTAGCTTCAACCTGCTGTGGACAGATCTCTGTGTGGTCTCTGTGTGCTGCTGGTACATTAGGACAATTATTGCACATTGCCCCTGTAGCTCCATTAGCCCCTATGAAGCAGAAAATTGCTTGCTTGGTCACTGTCTGTAAGGATTTTGGTGACTCATTTATCAGCTTTTTCTGTATTTCAGAGAGTAAATCACTTGAGCTCCTTATGAATAGCAGGTTTTTAAAAGAGCCATATGATTTGCCAGACCACAGAATGTGACACTATTTTTATTTTTTTTTTACTTTACTGGCTAATTTATTCCATCTATTTTTCCATCAACTACATTCAATTTAACATGAACTGCAGTTCTTAAATGCATGACCATTGTTATCCAGGAAATTTTTGCTGCAGTTGAGGAATGATTTCCAGTGCTCCTAACACAAGAGGACAAAACACTCTGATGTTAATTAATTCTAACAGGAGAGACATTTAAAATTTTGGGCAGACTGAAACATCCCTATCGCCAGCAGAACTATGTTCTAAAATATCTACTCCTAACAGTAAGCTATGAAAAGAAAAAAAAGGAAGAAAAGGTTTCTTTCTGTACCCCTTGCAAGGTGAGACTGTTTTACTCTATGAGGAATCATAGCCTGCCATGTTTTTATCTTGTTAACATGTCTTTTTTTTTGTTTGGAAGACCAAACTGTAAGTACTCACTACTAGAAGATATACAGGATAAGCAAGGAATGCTGCTAATGTGGCTGTCCGGCTCACAGGTTCATAATCTTTTTTTAACTGCAGCTCTGGGTGGAGTTGAGGGTTTTTTATCATATCCCAGGACTGATTGTATCAGAATCTGGCTTACAACAACAAGCATTAACTTGCTTTTAACTGATTCAGTCCGTAGGTCACTACACCATGCTCTCACTACTTCACACTATATTTCACCTTCACCCAATATCTTTTTGTAGCTGCACGGAAGGGTTTCCATTCATCTTTCCCAGTATTCCTACTGTCTCTGCATTTTATTGATATCTTTTCTTTCAAATGCTTCTTCTTACACCTGTATCTCAGACTCCTCTCTCTTCCATTAGCAGTAGCTCTCCAGCAGCTCGGGCAGAGGCTGAAGCAATTTTTTTGGTCAAATGCTCAGTATGAGCTGAGCTAACCAAGCTCTCACCTGATCAGCCTGACTGTTAGGGAAGGCTGCAAACCCTTTCCGTGTTCTTCCTTCAGGCCCTTATATTTTCAACAGAATAATAAAAGCAAAAAATAATCCAAAAAGCTGATTATCAAGAAATTTTCTTAGAAAATAGAATACCTAAGTTACAGTTGCTGTTTCAATTGATGTTTTATTATATATTTCAAATGTTATATTGAAAAAAGAAAAAAAATATGATTGCCTTGGAGTCTGGTGAACCGTACACTTACTGAAGAGTTAGGAGGTGTGTGTTTAATACCCCTCAGAGCAGAGTGGAGGTTGCACATCCATCCCATGTGGAACATTCACAGTAAGGGAGCCCCAGTAGCATTACTTCTTTTTTTGACTGTGCCATAAAATAAAGCTGCTCTTGTCCTGTAAACTCTATGCTCTGCAAAGTTCATGGGCTTCTGCTCTACCTCAGGCTCATTGAGGTTCATGGCTTAAATTTAAATGACACAAGCTGACTGCATCAGTCCATTTCTCAACTATTTTTGTCTTCACTTTCAGGTCTTGTCTTGTTCTATCCTTCAACCTCAGAGCCTGGGCCCACAGAAAATTTTCCATGTTATCATGCAGACCATTTGCTGCCCAACAACAGCTCCACAGGGGCTGGATATCCCCTTGGCCACCTGATGCAGTGGTACGTGTAGGGACTATTGATCTCAAATGCTTTATTTTCCTTCTTCCTAGTCTCTGTCAGCAAAGACTCAATTGTTCTTCCTAACATAAAACTTTTGCACATCTACGTAGTAGAAAAATTGGGACAAAGTGGAAATCTCATTAATTATTAATTAATATTATTAATTAGTATAATTTGACCACCTGCAAATATGAAGTTATGATTTCTGCAAACTATTTAGTATGTCAGAGCTGCCACCTGCACACATGCACATCATCCAGGAACAAAGCACACCAAACAATTTTTCAATGAAAAACCTTCATGGAGAGATACTGAGTATCTGAGTTATTTGCTTCATCTTACATGGCTAGCTGCTCCTCACATCAACTATTTATGCCCCAGGCATTCCATCCTGCTCAACTGTGACTGTCCCCATGCAACACATTTCAAAGTCTGACTGACTGGTTGGCTTAACCCTTCAATGTAAAAGAATCATTACTGCCATTAAAAGCCTTTCCTTGTTTAAACAGCAGTTTACATGAGGAAAGAGCTGTCCATCCCCAAAGAGGATTGCATCTTGTATGTCACTGGCATTTTTCCACAACTGACCTAAGAGGTCTCACAATGACAAAACCCACATAACCATATTATTAACTATTAGGAAAAGAGCAGCTCCTTGCAAAATTTAACAGTTTTGTGCAATGTCACAGGGACTCAATTGAAACATTGGATCTTTGGAGATTAGTACACTGCAAGTTTTTCACTGAGTCCTGAGTTCAGTTTTTAGCCTGACAATTGGAAAAATGTGAGGCAGTTATTTAGTACCTCCTATTTCTTTCAACAGAGCACTTAGACAAAACATTAAAAATGGTGGGTTTTTTACAAAATGTTTTGTCAGAATCAAAAAGCATTTGAGTGGCTGCGTGGCAGCTCTATGATTTTAGTTTGTCAATGGCAGAACAGAAATTGTATTACATGACCAATGTCAGATACCATGAATAATTATAAGAAATAAGCACTGAGATGGTGAATAATACACAGCAACAAAGCAACTAAACAACTTTGGACTCAGGGAAACTTACTATGAGTGAGGACTGTTTCTCTAAGTTTCATTAAAAGACAAACTATGTTAAAATAGTCTTGGCTGAACACAGCTCCTTTACTCAAATGAAGTCAAATCCTCTCCTTAAGTTGCGTTGTATAACCAGATTTCAGTCTTCCTTCCGTTACCACTGCAAGATGCCTTTTTCCCAGGAAATGGGGAACAGCAAATTAGAATAGGGCAGCAGAATCTTGCAATAACTTATTTGTTTGCCCACTGTGCTTAATGTGATCTTTCTGTTATACTTCCAATCATTCAATCTAAAGTTTTGCTACAAGTGCTTATTGCTTCTTTTGAGCTTTTTAGGTTTTGAATGGTATTTTATGATACAGTAGGGGCAACAGCAGGGAACTCTAACCCAAGTTAAGAGTGTCTCAGCAGTCCCATGCTCCTACACAGTTTGCTCAGGACAAGCTCTGCTGTAGCCACATGCCTCCATGTAAGCAACAAATATTTGAGAAATTGTATCTAAAACCAAATGAACCAAACTAAATGAATTAGCAAAGTTGTGACTTTAAAACTTCTTCAATATTTTCATTGTTATAGCATTTAAAGATCCTCATGGAGAATCAAAACTCAGAAACATTCACTATTAACAAGAAATGGAAAGAAAGTTAGAAATGCCATCATTTAGGCAGCAAGCAAGATCACCAGGAATCACATGAGAATGATGATGAAGGTGGCAGTTTGCTGTGAAGTCATCTATCTCTCCTGAACTCTTATCTAATGTTTGTGTGGTTGACATGAAAAGTCAGAATAGTTCCTACATAAACATGCAATTATGATGTGAAAATTATGCTTTCCGTGTTTGACTGTTGAACAGAGAATGATCCCAATTTGCTCTAATAGCCAGAGATCAAAATTAATCTTAAGATACACAAGAAAATGTGGTTTTATTGGTTTTGAGGGGGTTTTTTCCTTCAACCTTTTCCCCGTCTGAAGAAGTTTTTAAATTGTCACATAAATTTTACTTATTTAGACAGAAACCATGTCTTCCTGACATCTAATTCTAAATCTCATAAATGTCTTTTAAAAGTAGTAATGCATCAACATAATTAAAAATCAAAATTGAGATTTATAAGCCCTCAAGGCTAAAGGCGTAACTTCACTTTCATATTGACTTTTCACCATGCATATCTTATCCTCTCTCAGTTTCTCCAACTAACAGGAAATAAAGTTACAATCTTTCCATTGTATTGCTACAAACCAAGAATTCAATAGACATTTTTAAGTCACTGATCTTCTCATTGCAGACCAATCTCCCTGCTGATTCTGGATCCACAGATTCAGGACAAAGGAAGAGTTGGATTTAATTGATTTTTTTTAACTTTTTCTTACATAAGTGAGCATTACGTAAGTGAAACTGAGGGGCAGGAGAAATGCTGAGACAAATAGTTTTGCTTGATTAAAAACAAATTCAAGTAGATTCAAAAAAACCCCAAGAGATTAAATTCCATTATCCCATAGATAAATCTTCTTAATCATAGAATCAGAGAATATGCTGAGTTGGAAGGGACCCATCAGGATCATCAAGTCTAACTCCTGGCCCTGCACAGATCATCCCAAGAATCACACCATGTGCCTGAGAGCATTGTCCAAACACTTTGTGAACTCTGTCAGGTTTGGTGCTATGACCACTTCCCTGGGGATCCTGTTACAGTGCTAAACCACCTTTTCTAGATATCTAACCTAAACCTCCTCTCAGTCCGTTTCATGCTGTTTTCCTCAACTCCTGTCACTGATCACAAGAGTGAAGAGCAGATTTAATACCAGGTAACAATTATGTTCAAATTTACTCTTTGAAGTAAAGAGAACAAGTACTTTGAGGGTTGATTTTTAGCTCTCAAGGTATTTAAATATCATATCATATTAACACAGAACACATCTAAAAAATGTTGGAGTGTAGAAATTCTTTATGACACAGCAGACATAAGAAATTATCTTAGCCATAACCCTTGGGCAACAGAGGCTGACAAAAGTCCTGTGATCTGAAGGAGTTGGACCCTTCTCACAAGACCTGTAAAAGCTCTGCCTTGTGGATTAAGTCTGGCTCCAGCAGAAATCAGAAAGGACTCTTGAGATAATTGTATCACACCATGTCTAAACCCCTTTAATCCCTTTCCCCCTATGTAATCTTGGTTGAGAAAAATATTAACCTATTGGCTAAACCGCAGCAAAACTTGTGTAACTCCCTAATTAATATAGCTCATCCTCCTCGTTAACATGTCCTGTCCCCAAGACCCTTATACTGCGAGGCACATGTTCAATAAAGTATTCCAGTTATACCCCATACTGGGATCACATAGTTTTTGGACTCCCGCTAAAAAATACTCAGATATAGATTTAAAGACAGCAAGACATACTCTTGTTTAAGGTACAAAGACCATCTTTGTTTAAATGAGGAACAAAGAATAAAGAAAAAAACTTCCAAGGAATATCATATTAAATGACCAGCAAATTCCAGGGCCAAATTCATCCAAATTCATCACAAAGGAGTGAATTGCTTATATGGGATTAAGAATTCCCTTTCATCTCATTTCTATAGAGGTCTTTGATGCTCATGAACTCGTAAGAAAAAATATCTGATTTCACCCCTTCCTGTGGATCACAAAGGAGGATTTCAGATTTTCTTAATATAAAGCTACGCTGTTAAGTTTTTCCAACTGATGATGATGAGACCAAAGGGGCTTTTTGGGAGCCACATCCCGCACATACAAGAGACATGATGGAAGGAAGCAGCCTGTGTCTTTGGAGATGTAAGTGCTGAGGTGAAGAGCATTGCCCATGCTGCCACAAAGCAGTTGTTTAAAGGCTGAGGAAGACGAGATAAGTGAAAAATCAAAATACAGTTTTCACTGCCATTTTTCAGTACTTTAAAACCTTCATTTTTGATAGTCCAAACTACACCACAGTTCAGTGCAAACATACACCTAGGCCAGGTGCATTCCCACAGAACTGAAGGCCGCTGGAGCTCATTCATAGTCCACTTCAGAGAAGCATGCCTACATTTCCCAGAGTGAGCAGGACTGAAGGAAGTATGTTGCTCACAAGAAGGTAGACAGGCTTATTTCTGGGGGAAGGATACTCTGGAAAGACAAGATCATTGAAGTGACCCAATGTGAATGGTCCAGACCTCCTCACACAGAGCCATGGGAGCCTAAGGCAATGCAGTCAAAGCTGGAGTCAGAAGGTACTGCACTTCAACATGCAAAGTAAATAAGAAGGCATTTTGACAGGCAGGCAGCCTGAGATAATATGGACTGACCACAAAATACCTGCAGGATTGTCCTGCAGTCAAATGGAAATGTTCAGTCCAGGATGGGGTGAACACCTATGTCCCTGGAAAAAGGGCCCCATTTAACTCAAGAACACTTTTTTAAGGGTAATTTTAGAGACCAAGATAAATCCCTTGTTCTGTTAAATAGTTTCTTTGGGAAGTCTTGTCTCAGTGTACATTCGAACAATTTAGAGAACCTAGGATTCTTATACCTGGAAGATAATTCAGCAATTTACACTAAGTAGATACATTAAAACAAACCATACAGGTGTGCCAATTTAGTGAAACACTTAATGGGGGGGGAAGGGAAAAAGATTTGGTGTCCTCTTTTTTAATCATTAATAGTTTTCTTTGCAAGTAAAAGAACAATTTACATTAAAAGCTAATTCTCATTCTAATGAACCTAATCAAACGACTCATCAGTGTGCTAAGGTTTATCCATGTTTTTATCTGCATTGTGTTGAGTAGTCCCAGTGACCTAAGGGTCATAATAGAGGGTTCATACATGTCACATCAGTATTTTAACTGCACCTAATGTATATTGGTTAAAACACATGCTAAGAAGAGCCTGGTAAGTGTCATCTCTATTAAAAAAAAAAAAAAAATCAATATTGGAGGAGCAAGAGTTAAGGATCAACAAGAAGAAATTTCAAAAGATCCTTTCCTGAGCCCTAATATATTGCAGTAGAAGACTAGATATAGATTTGTCTGCAAGGGAACATGGGGGTGGCTATTTAATTGTACATCTGTTCCTAAATCACGCACACTGACTACAGTTTACTCAACAGGAAAACAGTGTTAGCAAAAGACCTGGAGTTACTTCCTGCGCTCACAGGAAGGTTGGCTCCCCTATGATCTTCTATTTTCCATCTCTGGAACCTGTGACCACGACTACCAAACCGTGGCTCATGGGCTCACAGTAAGTTGTGTATGGCCGGCACACAAATTCATATCACTCACAGAAAAATAACAGAAAGAAGTTTAACCAGAAGTGTGAGAACTGGTCCTGTGCCAGGATAGTAAACAGCACTGGCAAACACAGCTGTAGCAAGACATAGATGTGAATTTAACAAAAAACCCTGGTTTCCAGATGCACTCAGTTCTTCCCTTCCCTGCTTTCCTCCCATCCTCACATATATGTGGTAGTTACCATGCTCTTTCAGAACAAGACATTAGCTCTTTCCCCCCATATGCTGAACTGAAGAACTTTTACAAGATTTAATTCTTAGTAAAATTCTTAGTCAATACAACAAATACTCAAACACTGAAAAAAATAAGTTCTAAAGTATATATAGGGGTTTTGTGGTAAAGCTGATAATTTGATTATTTTTTTAATATTTGGAAGCATAGTTATAATGATTTCCAGTTCTCACTCTGACAGAAACACTCTCAGATCTGCATACTGGGTTTGCTGTAGATAAGTAAGAACCACGGCAAAACTCACCCAGCTAGCCTGGCTCCCCTTTGCCCAAATCAGGGAACTTACCAAAATGCCCCAAACTCCCTTTCTTCCCAGTATAATAAGCAAGTTTCTTTCTAACCGAGATGCAGAGGCATCAGATGCAGACAGATCACAGCCCTTCTCAGCAAAGCAGAGATGTGACCAACCTGCCCAGAACTGGGGAGAGCCCCAGGTCTACACCTGCCACATGAACACGAACAGCTATGGAGAACCACATGATGAGGAGGGAGGAAAGGAGAGAGAGAAATAAAAGAAAATTCTGGGTTTTGGATAAAAATTCTGGCTGACTACAGTTAAGACGAAGGATTCTTCTCTGTATTACGCTTCTAATTCACTTTATTTATGCCATTAAATAAATCATATTTTTGTGTTTGTTTAATTTTAATTAGTTTTTAAAAAATCCAATTTAAACATTAAACTGCTTTGAAATCTACCCTGTTTTTTTCCTAATTTGTGGCCATGCAGCAAAGTTCTCCAGCATCCGGAAATTGTGCTGGCACTCTACTCACCACTGCAATGTAAGCCATCTTGCTTGATGCAGATATCCCCAGGCAGCATTTCAAGGCCTGTGCCCTACGGGAGCTTGGGAATAGGTACAACACTTCTCTCACTTTGGGCTCTCTCAAGTCACCTCCAAAAATTCTCAAAACTACTTGACAAAGTTGACAGTCCACCCTGGCTACCTTCCACTCACCGTGGTTTCTTCTGGTGCAAAGCTTGCTCCATCCTGCTACCAAAAGTGTCTAGCAAAGTGAACAGGTGAAAAAGAAATGTTTGAAAAGCCACCTGAAATATTTTGGGGTCTATGGAATATTTCTAAATGCTTACAAATAGAATTGCTGATGTTGTATCTGTCACAATAGGAAAGATTAACACCTCTTCCCACCAACCTACACCTTTGCTGATGCAGAAGAGGATACATGAGGAGCACACACACCTTGTACACTTGATAGGTGGTGTGTCAGCTGTCACAGTTGATGCCATTAGTGGCTGTTAGTGTCACTTTAGTGTTCACAGCCTTAGCTGTAGTGATTCTGTTTATGGCTTTATGATGCATTTTTCTGAAACAGGTAAAGAGGTGGGATGTGAAAAATGTCTCTGTGTTTTCTGACACCAAGTAGGGAAGAAAAGCCAACTGTCTGATCTTGAAAACAGAAAACATTTGCCCATGTCTGCTATTAAAGCTGAGATTAGTTTAGAAATCCAGTGATCCACATCCCCTCCATGGCAATTACAACTGCTCTGATATCCCATTAAGCTTCCAGTTCTCTATGTGGTTGAGAGAAACAATACTCAATGAACGTACATATCTGCTCTACGAGGAAATAAAAATTAATTTGCATTTGGAGAAAAAATATTCTGTTTGTCCTTATTCTTACCTTCCCTGCATGGGCACAGGAGTGAAATCCTTCCCCAGAGCAATGCAGCCATCCTCCCCTGTAGCTGATTTTTCACAAAGGTTCTGTGGTTCTCCAAGACTCGCTACCATGCCATGATACTCTTTTAGTAGATGCAGCTCATTGCAACTTCTGGTCACCGGTTTGGCTGCCACCTTTGCAGATAAACTGGTTTGATGTGAAGACGTCTGATTCAGCTCCATCTCTTGTTGTCTAGAAATTGTACTGTCATCTTTGTTATCCAAGTACATCTGTCCCTGGTGGGCGTTCTCCTAAAGAAAGTGAAAACAAATATATTAGGATTAAATTGAATTGACTCAATGTTTACTTCAGTGCAAGCGTGTTAAAAATGCCAAGGAGAAGATTTTTTTGAGTGCATTTTTGGATATTTCTCCTGTTGGTTTATTTCTACCAGGAACATTTCCAATGTTTTAAACATCTTTGAAACTTCAAAATTAACCATTATAAGAAGCATTGAAACAGACATGAGTCTTCTACTTTTTTCTTTTCTACCTACAAATTTCCCATCAACTTGCACTGACTTGTCCCATAAAATAAGCCAAAATCGTCTCTGCATCAGTGGCACAATAGTCACCACTGCAGAACATTTTCCCAGCTTACACCAGCACTGCTTCACCACCACAACGCAGCTTTTCTCCAGCAGCTGCAGTGACAACAGCCTCATGGAAGACACCACTCTCCTCCCAGTCCCCGAGTTCCCTTGGAAAAGCCCTGTCATACTGCCAGACTTCTTCGGATGATGGCCCCTCATTAAGTAGAGAGCAGGTACTTGAGTTTTATGAAGACAGTATGCTGCTCCAGCAGTTGCCAGGGGCATTCATGAATTGTGAATCAAACCTTGATAAAAATTAGGTTTTATTATATGATTATTAACAAAAACCAGTGTATAACAGTCAAAATCTTTTATGTTCTCATAATTAAAATTCAGTGTGAAAACTTACAAAAAACACTTCAGAATCTGACAAAATGCACAAATCCAACATGATAACTGAGTTAAAGATCAGTCTGTCTTAAACACACGCTGTGGAGTTTAATCATGGGAATATTTCAGCATAAAGTACCAAAGCCACTGCAGGGGACAGCAAGAGCTTAGGAAACAGGCCCGTCAGCCTCCAGCATCCCTATGGCAGGGGAGCACAGCCTTGCCGGAGCACATACCTGCTCCTCCCTGTGGAGATTCAGCACAGGACACACAGGTAGACCTGCAGGGCTGTGGGGCAAAAATAGCACAGTAATAGGCTCTGCTTCAGTCCCAGCAGGAGAAATCACTTGAAACAGAAATAACAAAAAGCTAATTATGATTTTGTGCAGATTTACGCTCTCACGATCTTGCAGACTAGAAGGTAACGGAGGCTACTGAAAAAAGACTGCACATACAAGCCACCACAAACACAGGTCTTGGCTCCAAGCAAAGGCAGGCTTGCTAGCCAAATCTGAATCAGAAATTCCCCAGGTGTTTCCTTCCCCAGTCCTGCATTTCTTTTTCTTTCTATTCTCCATGCCCTTAGTTCATGTATCCTAGTCTTCTTCATCTGTCCTTACAAGTAGATTGGCAAACTTGGCTCTTCCCATAACTGCACAGTAGTTGGAGTACTATGTCCAGTCCTAGTCCCCGCAATTCAAAAAAGATGTGGACATACTGGAGGAGTCCAAAGGAGGGCCACAAAGATGATCAAAGGGCTGGATAAAAGACTAAAGGATTTAAGTATTTTCCCCCTGCAGTAGTGAAAGCTCAAGAGAACCTCATTGTACTATTCCAGTAGTTAAAAAGCAACTAAAAGAGGACAGGCTCTCTCATCACAAGGAGCCACATGAAAAAGAGGCAAAGGGTACAAGCTGCATGAGGATAGATTTCATCTCAATATAAGAAAGACACTTTTTACAGTAATAATAACAGCAACAACCTTTCCAAGGACAGTGTAGAGCTCTCATTGCTGGAGGTTTTCAAGATGTGACTGAACAGGGTGCTAAATTATCTCATTTAGGCTCCCTTTCCCACAAAGGATTGGACCAGATGGTCTTTTGAGGTCCCTTCCAACTTGAGCTGCTCTACAAGACTATGTTTAACAGTCTGGAAATGATCAACATAAATAAGCCTTTGTTGACTTGTGCTTTCTTGTTTTTCTTGAAAGGGAGAAAAATGAAAGGGAAGGTAAGGACAGTGTGGTGAATTACTGAAATTAAGAAGGTAGCAGCTATTGGCTTCACAGAGTTCCCATTTTTAGACATGACTAGCGTATATCAAGAAACACTAAAGACACTACAATTTTCAATGGATAATACCTCTCCTCTAGATATTTCCATAAGGTGACAAGCCCTTTTCTCACCTGGTGTAAGGAGCACAGACATGGATGAAGCAAAACCAAACGCTGTCACTGAGCCAGTCTAGGGCTTCTCCATGGGCTGAAAATCATAGATCTTTTGTAATCCAAGACAAAATCCTGAGTGAAAGTCCTGGAAAGCCAGGTTTGTCACTCCAGCACTGGAATCTAAAGCTGGAGGTGTTGGGAGGGCCAACACACACCACACAGAGGCCACATGCCTCACCAACACTTTCTCATCATCTCTGGTAACCTGCTGCCCTACCAGGCAGCAGTTTTGCCTGTTCTAAAATTGCAAACTGCCTTCCTTCCTAATAAATAACTTTGAAATGCAAATACTTCTTCTTCCAACTCCAAGTAAAAAAGATAATTGTTTTTGTCTTCAATATCATTTTATATATTTACATATTGGTTTTATTGAGATACTCTGTAAATCATAATAGAGATATCTGCCTACTTATTCCATTTTTTCATAACATTTGGTTTGTCTGAGTGCCTGCTGTGAAAATACACAGATTTTTTTAAATTATGTCATGCTGTGGAAACATTAAACCTACAGCAACTCAGGCTGTACAAGTTTTTAAAAGATGAAAACCTGAACACAACCTTTAAAATTGATTGTTTCTCACCCCATAAGAGGGATTTTTTTTTATCTTGAGGTGAACAGAGACTAAATCAGTCAGGCTGTCACATGTACAAAGCCTTAGCATGAAAGACATTTATTTTCAGAATTAACATCACTGAAAAAATAAAGAACGACAAAGAAAAGAAGCTTGAGAGAAAATCTTATATCTAGATAAAAACTCATAAACTGCATTACTGCACATTCACAAAACCTTTGCAAAAGGATAAAATAATGCAGCATCATTTTGCCACGAGAGACAGGTTTGATTGTGATTATCTATGTGGTTAAAACATTGCTAAGGCAACTATCTCCATGGTATCCTAGCTTCTAAGACATCAGTGCATTTACCAATCAAGAAATTCTCAAATGATCAAATTTGTTTGTAGTTACAAAACTTCACTGTTATTTCTTCTTTCTTTTTCTCATCTTACAATGCCTGCATCAGCAATTAGACATAGGTGAGATATTATCATGGGAAAGTACAGAGAGTTTTTAGCCAGGAAAAGTTCATTTTGGGTACATTCTGGAGCTATGCATCAGCAAGGGTTTTTTAGCCACAATTGCATATTGATCCAGCAACCCTCCATCTTGTGTTGGTATAATACCGGGCTAACAAATAAATAAAAAAATTAAAGAGCTAATACAGTATTTAAGCCATCTTTGTCATCCCTTTCATCCCAACCCAAGTTGAGCACCCACTTTAAAAGTATTCATGGAGAAGTAACTTTTCCTTCAACTTTTTAGGTGCAAATAAGATCAACAGGGTATGTTATTTTATTAAAAAGGCTGTATGTTGCCTGCTTTTTGGTTGCAAAATGAAATGCTGCAGGTGAACTATGTATCTGGTAACATATCATTATTTAAAACATTATTTTCCGGGATATCAATAAGCACAGCATAGCATTTTTGCAATCAAAAATTAAGAATTGAATCTTAGGGTCCATGAGGCTATGAGATATCACATCTGCTCCAGGTAATGCCCAGGAATAACATGTTTCCTCTCTTGCCTATCTTTTTATTTAGCAAAGCCCTTCTCCCACCAAGACTGGAAAAAAAAATATTTCCTTTGCACTAAGTCACCTTCCCATTATCAGGTATAAACTCAAATTCTAAAAAACTACTAGCTGAGAAAGGATGCATATATCCTATATATACATCTCCCTCCAGGTATGCATCTCCCACCATCTTTTTCACAAGTCAGACAGTTGATGACATACTGGCTTCCCGTGGCAAAGGCACCTGCAAGTGGTCACAGCAGCACAGAGGTGAGTTGTTATTCTTAGCCTGAGGCCTGGAGAAAGAGAGCAAGACTTCAGTACCACAGCTCAGAAATCCTCCATCACAGGCTTGTCCTTGCATGGCCATTGACACCCCTATCCCTGGCCCTACCATCCTGGGGACAGGTAGATGAAAACTCAGCTGAAAACCTATCCCTAGAGTCACAATCTAAAATCACACACACACTACCACTGCCAAAACACACTTACTCGTATTTATTTATTTTGAGTAAAAGAAGGGTACTGAAGTTCTAATGTTGCAACATGCAAAAAAGAATTCTTTGTATTTCTTAATTGGTGTATTTTCTCTTATAAATTGGAAGTGTTTTGAACTGTAGGAAGGCAGCAAGACTGGTTTGGCCATATAAATCCCTTTTGATATCCAGGATTTCACAGTACCTTCCAGTAATGCTGTTTTACAAAAAGCCCTGCCTATCCTACATATATGATCCCCATTATCCCATAAGGTAGCATTAGGGATTGCACAGAATAATGCTGCACAGAGCAGCTCTCTTGCATGACCACCTGGGAAGGCAACAGAACATGGTGTACAGAGTGGGGCTGCAGGACAGGCCGTAGCAGGTTGGCACTTCTGACTCTTCCATGGTTTTGGGATTGTCTTTTCTTGCAAAATGAATGACAGTGATAGACCTTCATCATTATACACCAAACATACAAATAAGACTCCCTGAAGCTCATGTCTAAGATGATTAGGACTCCTCACTTAAGTTCCCCATTAATCCTTGGCCCAGAGTTGCGAGGAAGGCTATTTAGCAGGTGGAAATAGAGTGATGGGCTATAAGAAGCTTTGTCTCCATTGGTCTGCCCAAGAAGAAATTGCTTCAAATTGTCCCCAAAAGAGCTGTTCCCAGATGGTAGCTCCCAGGCACACCAAACAATTAAAGTCCAGATACCTTATATTCTCTCTCATCTGGTTGTAAAGTGTTTAAAATACCACAATTACAAACTGGAAGAACTTAACAACTTTCAGCAAGTTGCTGCATTTCCTTAGCAAGGGTTCCTTAGGTGGATGTTTGCCTGAGAGCATTTTCCTAATCCATGTACTACAGGGCCAGACCTGCTGGATGTGGGGCAGCATGGAGCCATCTTCTATGGCCTCACATTTTATGCTGTTGATCTAGCACGGACATTCATGTGTCTGGGAAAGTGAGAAAAGGATCCAGCTACAGCACCTCGCAGGAATTTAAGACCCTAAATCTTGAGGCAAGATGGTCTTTGTTGCACTTTGTTGCCTTCCTGCAGCTGGGAGGCAGCCTGTGCTGGAACAAGGCTCTTGCGGACTTCACAACTCAGCAAGAATTTTGACACCTTGCTGTTCAGATCTTGTTGTTCAGACCCTACTGCTTTGATCCTGATGCTCAAAGGCAGAAACTCAGACCTTACCACTCTGTTAAGGCAGCAGCCCTTGATGCACACAAAAGACCTTGACTTTGCTAGTGTCTGGGCTGCTTGCCTCTCTTTCTGCTCACAGAGCTCAACGGGGCTGTGGGGATCCAGCACCACAGTTTCACCTGAGGACTCTGAGCATAACAAGACACGGGAGAAAACTTGTTGCACTCAGAGTCAAAACCTGGCCCCTGCAAATGGTGAAGTTCCCAGTCTCCTCTACACTCAGCTGATGATGCTGCAATGCAGTAGCTGCTGTGCCTGGAGAAATGGCCTTGCCTCCTGGGAACTGACTTTCACTAGACTCCCACAGAACTCAGAGGAGATACAGGAACAGAGGCCTTGCAGGATGGAGGTCCCTCACTGCAGTGAGGTGGTGGCTGGGGTCGAAAGTCCTGGGTGGGAAAAGGAACGCGCAAATTCTGATGGAGAGTCAGAATGAGTAAGTGGGAGGTCTGCACCAGAGGGGTGCTGAGGAAAGCTGAGGGCTTTGGGCTTGGCTGGTAACAGGGTGCGTGGAGGGAGTTCAGGGGTTTATTGTACAGACATGATTCAAACAGATTAAGAGGGGACACAATGTGCAAGGACACAATGAGGGAAAAAAAAAAAAGGAAAAGAAAGTAACACTGTGGAGAAACCCCCCTGCAGGCCATACAGGGGCACAGGTTACCCACCTCTCAGCTGCCTGACCGCCGGTCAGGAACGAGTTTTCCCTGGAAAAAAAACCTCCTTTACTAGCGAGTCCCATTTTTAAAGCCAAGTGTCAGAGGAGGGGCCAGGGGGAGATGCAGCATTTGCCTAATTGTACATGGATAAAACATCTGTAATTACTCATCAGAAGCTGTTTCTGCAGATGCAGGATTGGTTTGACAGGGCGTCCCTTCGTGTGCAGGTGTGATAGGAGGTGGTTTGTCTGTATCTTACAAGGAAGTGACAGCAGTGGTTCACTCACAGACTACAGCAGTCAGGCCAGCTGGACCTTAAAAATTTCATAGATAGAATCAAAGAACTTTTTGAGTTGGGAGGGACCTTAAAGACCATCTAGATCCAACCCACCCCCCTGCCATTGGCAGGGACACCTTCCAGAAGACCACGCTGTTCAAAGCCCTATCCAACCTGGCCTTGAACACTTCCAAGGATGGTACATCCACAACTTCTTGTGAAGCACTATTCCAGTGCTTCACCACCCTCACAGTAAAGAATTTCTTCCTTATATCTAATCTAAACTACTCTCAGCTTAAAGCTTGTCCTATCGCTGCATACCCGTGTACGAAAGTCCCTCTCCAGCTCTCTTGTAGCTCCTTTAGGCACTGGAAGGTGCTGTAAGGTTTCCTCAGAGCCTTCTCTTCTCCAGGCTGAACAACCCCAACTCTCTAAGCCTGTCTTCATAGGCAGGGTGCTGCAGCCTCCTGATCACATTTATGGCCAACTGGGAACATGAAACCTGTAGCACCAAGTAATGCTATACAGTTACTGGGACCAGTTCAGAGGCTTGGACCTTTGAAGCCTTACTGAATGCTATCTTACTGAATGCTGTCTTGCTGAATGCTGTCACTGAAGTAGATTTCTTGCTGGTAAGCTGAGCAAGTAAAGGAGGAGGGAGGGTGAACATCAATGTTAACACAACAAGCCACTGAACAACTTATTCTGCCAACACTATTCAAGTGTGATAGTTGCATGATCTGTGCATAGGACCTGTGAGGCACCTTCACTGGAACCAAAACAGTGCCCACAACTTAGACAAACAGGAGAGAAAAGCAGCTAAATACTATCTACATTTATAAGCCTGGAGATTCAGGAGCCTGTGTTAGAAGTAGGCTGTAGCAGGAGGAGGATAGTGCAACTTTGAAAGACTTTTTTGGATTTAGGTCTTGCTTTGAAAAAAAAGAAGGAAACCCTAGAAAACACTTGCAAAATATAGCTAGAGACCCTACAGCATGTGCAGTTTACTCTGATTAAAAGATGCTGAGAAATCGGGTAGATCTGAAAGGAAAAAGTCTCCTTCCTGTCATGATCAAAGTGTAAACCCAGACATGGTTTTCTTCTCTCCTTAAGCCTTGAGGGCTGCTTTTTGTGACATAAAGTTAATGTTTCTGTATTCTGTTAAAAATTAGATCAACAGCAAATACCTTGTCCCAGGAAAGATAAATAGCTTGTTGAGATGACCAGGGCCTTTCATGGCACTTCTCTGCAAGAACATGAAATGATTCACACCAATGAGTAAAATTTTAGCACTATAGCTCTGCTAGAGGACTTTTGAGAGCTTGATACTTGTCTTTTGCACTTCATAACCTTTCCTTACATGATCATGGGAAGACAATGAGATCTCAGTTTCTCGGCTCACACTGAAGAGCTTCTGTGGGTAACTGCAGAGGTCTCGAGGTAGAGAAGGGCAAAAAACACCCAGCCCAGCAGCCTCTATAAGGGTCTACAGTCTTTCCAGCTGCCATAAGCAAACACAGCACAGGATGAAGATAACCGAGACAGGAAAGGCTTCGAGGAAGGACTGCTCTGAAATTCGAAATTTTTTCCAACAGATCTTTATTCATTATTACAGACTGGTGATGTTACTTTACTTCAGGTTCTTTATCCTTCAGACATGTCAGACTAACTATATAGCAGTGCTCTATCCTGTTATTGGGTGCAAATGAAGGTTTTTATAGCTTCCTTTTTAGTAATGAGTGAGACAGTAGGAAGGGGTTGATTAGGTGACACTATTTTTAAATCATTAAGCCTGGTTAGTTTCAGCTTTTTTTTTTTCAGAAATAAATAAATAAATCAGGGAGTCAAGTGAAAAAAAGAGTACCTATATCAAGGGTTTGGGTTTTTATTAGTTTTATGCCCACATTCTACTAATAAATGTTACAGATCTCTAACAAATTATTCTACAGACTTTCAAGCTGAACACCAACTTCCTTAAAACAAAGCGCAGGAAAAAAATGCGTTATTGCCTCCTGAATGACATGTCTACATGATTGTTATTCCCACAGTGTCAATCATTCTTATGTTTAACTTGATAAACTGCAGGTGCAGCCAGAACACTGATACACAATAAGCAAAAGCTCGTGTCACATTTCTCCTGTCTGCTGTTAGCCTAAATTTACTTCTTGGAAAAGATGATGATAAGGAATCTCTTTGCACAAAGGAACTAGAGCCTCCATATGCCTTGGCAGCTGTACCATGGAAAAAAGATAATACCAACAGGTGCAGAAGAGAAGAGTTCACGATATTGCTGGTTTCTCCTTTATTGCAAACCTGCAGCAAAGCAGAATAAATCATTTTCCTGGAGACCCAAGTGCAAATGGAGGTAACAGTGAGATAGACTTGAAGTTCTCAGCTGGTCTCTTTGCCCTAGTATTATCAGACTGGAGTTGGATTTGTGAAATGCCCATTGGTGCAGCAACTACTTCAAGTGGTAAACAAAGCAGCATAGTACTTTTGACTATATAATTATACTTTCAAAAATGAATGCAAAATTTTCATAGCCTGAAAATATGACTGGAGCTTTTACTTAACTAGCTCCCATAATGTCCTCTCTTTGTTTTAATTATCTTGGATGTATTATGGCCAGTGTAAACAAATCATGTTATTTTTACCTGCAATGAAGTATTTTGTATAGATTCATTTCCATATTCAATGCTCAAAAAAGTTGCAAAAAAAGTTTTTGTTTACTTTTTAAAAATATTTATTTATTTATTAAAAGAACTGTTTCCTTCCTGTACTAAACAGTTTCATGGTTATATTCAGAAGTTAATCATCACCACAGGACAAAACTATTCCGTGGTTTACATTTATTTTTGCTATGAATGCAAAAATATTACTCTTCTGAGACAGTCATGGCAAATAGCAAAGCATTCCAGGAGCCAGACAGGGACCCTGTAAATGGATGTAGCTGTACTGATTTCAGGCATCATTAGTATTTCTTCTTTCCAGACAGCCAAAGGGATTTGGTTCTGTTCCTATCAAAGTTTTGCTTTGATTTTAGCTGGGACAGGGTCAGAACTGATTGAGCTAATAAGTCTCAGTTTGGATTAGAAATTTCAGTGCTATTCTAATAACCTGCTCTGGGATATGAATTAAAAACAGACTGAGCCTACACTGAGTAAGCAAGAGTGAAAATGAAAGCAGATACATTCAGAATTTTTTTTCTGGATTTGGGTGCACCCTCCTGCTGTACATATCTTTTTACCTCCTTCATTGCAAAAGAGCCTGCTATTATGTACATTCATATTTCTTATGTGCAAATGTTCATGCACTAGAAGTACACACAGTATCTTCAGTGAAAACTGGTGTTTCTGTGCTGTTGAGTTCACTGGTTCATGTTATAGTCCTGACAAATTAACTGTTCTCTCAGCTTTAAAGCATTCTTACAAAACCAAGAAGCTGAAAACACATACTATGGGATGTAGATTTGTGAAGCTGGCAGCTTTCTGGAGTGTTAAAGCTTATGAAAATCCAAATCCAAGCTAAAATGTATGGAATGTGAGCTGCACTTAAGGGCTTTATCCAAAATACACTGAGGCTAGTGAGAGTCCTTCCATTGACTTCACTCAGCTTTGGATCACACCTTTCAAAGATGTAAAGCAGAGGCTTGAAATGCTTAGCTTGCAGGAGAGGTTTGCTTACAAAAAGAAGTTGTCCAAGTTCATGACTCTAAGGGGAAACCTAAGTGATGTAATCTCAGGGCCAGAAGGTCAAAATTACACAAAGAAATTGCACCCTTTGTGTTGTCAAGTTGGCAGCACAAGCAGAGGAAACATGGAAAGGGAAGGACACTAGACCAGCCCCAACCCACATCAGAAGTGGAGGTCTATGAGTAGCAATGCTGACACTGGTGCATTTCTATTTTATCGGACTGTCCTCTGCAGACCATGGTGTTTTCCTCCTCCCTCACCCATGGCCAACGCTCTTCTCACACTGGTGGGAATGGGATTATTTTACTTGAGTGAATTGTGAATTATTGTATTTAGGTGCCCCTGGGAAGAAGGTATTTAAAATATAGCACAGAAACAGAACTTTCATACCACAGTAAATGGTAAATGGGAAAAGTAAATGGGAAGAGCAACAAAATCTCTAAAGTGTTCAAGCAACTTAAGTGTTCTAGCAACTGGGGATTGCTTTAAGCATCTAAGATGAGGGAGAGAAGCCACAGCCTAGCATCTGCTGGAGACAAGATGGAATTTTCTGTTCCCTGCTTTACTATGCATTTAAGCTTGTCTCAGAGCTAAGGTGAGCATTGTCAGCTAAATAACTTAAGTCCATCAGGTTTCATTCGGCAAAGCTGTAATTATTTTGATCCTTCAAGAAAGTACATTACAGTAATAACAGTAACAGTCTTTGTTCATCAACATCTTCATCCTATGTGTCAGAGTACAACCAAGTGTGTTTCCCTGAAAGGGGAACAAGGGTGGGCTCTCTGTTCAGATTATCTTAAGCAAACCACCCCCAATGAGCAACTGTGTTTTTTGGCACTCATGGAAGACAGTGCATTCCTGGGCACAAAGTTCACTGCACAGAAGAGTCATTAGTGAGGCCTTACATGAATCCCTTCAAGTCTCCAGAAGGTCTGCAGCAAGAATGCATTTCTGAAGCAGCTGCTTAAAGATCTGAAGGAAACTTGGCTGGAAGAATAGCCACATGATCCTCCAGCCCCTCGAGTATTTTTGGCTTTCAGATGCTAAGTCCAACGTGACATGACAGCCTTACACAACCGAAAAGTCACAATCAACCAACAGAGCAAGTGAAAATTAAATAGAGCGGGGGAAGGAGATGTGCACCCACTCTTCCCTTTCTTCTGAGTTTTTTAGCTTCTAACAGTTCAGATGAAAGTGAAAATATCCCACAGTGACTCTGGCTGTGGTGCAGGGCAGCACAACAGCTGCAAGCAAGTTGTGCTGAGCATGCGTGAGCACTGTGAACATTTTGTGTCAGGGCAGACCCCTGGGCACAGCCAGCTCCAGGCTTTCGGAAAGTTTGGGTGAGGTTTTATCTCTAGCTCTAGCTCTCCAACATCACGCTATCACTTTAAAAATCCCTATTGAAATACAGTCCCTGAAAAATATAATTTGCGGGTCATACGGCTCAACAGAGGGCTAGAAGAAACTATCACTTTGTCGTGTGACAATTGTTGTCACTCTGCTCTTTGTCCCTATTCTTATATTCTGGAGATGTCACCCTATTCTCACTGTAGAACACAGGTACAAATAAGGGGAAAGGAGACAAAACGGTAGGGGCTGACACTCACACTAATTGCTCTATTCCCAATCATATAGCTAGAGCAAGATACGTTTGCACTCACCCTAAATCCTATTTTCACTGTCAAAGTGGTGTAAATGAATGGTAGTGTTGGTGGGAATAAGGACTATTTTCTTCAAAGAGATAAATTTATCTCTCTGAAGTTCACAGAGTACAGATTTTTCTTTTCCTGATAATATTTGGAAATTTTAACCTAGCAGTCATAAGAAAGTGAATGACAATGACTAGATAATTTTGTGCATCCTAAAGTCTTTAATTTAATCATGGATCATACTTCATGAGATCTGAAAATATTACGTACTATTCAAAGATACGTATGAATTTCTCATCAAACTGAAGATGTTTGTCTCTTCTGCTTCAAACAAGACAATTGCTAGATTATGGACAACCATTAGATAAAAGAATCGTCTTCTGATTTATCAAAGTTTGCAAAAGCTTCCTCACAGCAGAAATAATTCTGAGTTAACAGAGCAACAAAAAATTTTAAATAATTAGCTTTCTCTGAGAGCCAAGTAGTCTGTATTTTAAAGCTAAATATCAGTTATTTGAAAGTAAATCAAGTCTCTTTGATGCTCAGAATTTTAGCTCAACTAATGTATTGCTTAATAAAGTCCAAAATTTTTTGAAACTGTTCATGAGTATGTTACATCCAAAATTATGACTTTTTTTTTAATGGTACTTTAAAGCAGTCTGGAGGTACAAGCAGAACAATCTGATTACCAAAAAATTAATTAGTTTCTTCTCTGTTGCATTAAAGACAAAGTGTTGGAGCTCTGGTTTGATTTACAGAACAGAGAATAATATATGGCTAAACAAAACCAATTCACATGAAGGAGGAAAAGCTGCCTACAGTCTGTGAATGACTGATAAACACATATAAAGCATTTGTAAAAGAACATGTAGCTTTGTTCCTTTCAAAATTTAAGGATAAACGGTAACAACTGGTTAGCCCAAGTATTGCTGGAACTGGCGTGAGAAGTTTCTCTTGGAAAACATAGACATCTTTAGTTTACGTTTATATGCTCAAAAATTATTGAGATATCTTTACTTAATGGACAGCATTCTCATTTGAATTTTTTATACCCATGTACTGTTTTTAAGGCAGTGATCTGGGCCCATTCTGAGCAAACAGCTCTGTAAATAGACCTATGCAAATAATAGGTCTGGGAACAAGGGATGCAGTCTATTTACAGAAAAAAAAAATGAAGCTATATAGCAAAGAGCTGTGGCCCTAAAAAATGGTTCAGCATTTAACAGACAAAGCAAGCCTACAGTCACCTGCACTATGTAGCAAAAGAACAAATACAATCCTTGAAGGCAATTCCAAATAATGGGCAGTAATTGAGATTGCTTATTTCCCTCCATACAAGAATTTGTTACCCACCAAGTGCTAGGTACAGTTCTGGGGCTCCACTTTTGGAATACAGTTTGAAAGGAGGGAGGCAGTACAGAAAAAAAACCTCAATGAAAATAATTCAAGGGCTGGAGAACTGTCTTACCACAAGAGAGATCAAAGCTACTTCATCTATCCCATTTTTAAAAGAAAAAAAAAAGATGGAGCAATGACTCATTTGCTCTGCCAACTTCACAGGTGCTTGAACTTAGGGGAAAAGGTATAACAAAAAGTGAAGGCTGGAAGCTGAAGCTAGATCAATTCAAAGAAGAAATACAGCCTGAATTTATTTTTTTAAGTCTTCACATTGATTAAGTACTGAAACAAACTACCGAGGACAGCAGCCTGGCAATGTCTTCTTGACTAGAGCTATCGGGGGGACATCTACTTAGACAAGGCTCACTGCTCAGTCTAAATCTTGGAAAACTGGCTGAAATGTGCAAATGTGTGATAACAATGTGAGAGATGGAGTCAAGATTCCCCCTCAAACCCCAAAGGCTATCAAAGTCTGGCTGTAAAAATTTCCTTTTGGTCCATGACCTCAAATTCATTTGAGGCTAATTTTTCAGCTCAGGAAATAAATCAGTCTCAGTATCAACTGGAATTTGGTTTTTCAGACCTTGGCTTTCCAGATCTTTGATAACAACTGAGGAAAACAGAAATGGTTATCACAGTAGAAAAAAGTTGTTTCAAAAATCCTTACAGTAATCTGTTCCTTTTGGACCTATAAAGCCTCTAGGAGGCTTAGGTGAAAAAAGGCATCTAGTTACGGAGATTTTTTAGTACATTTTTATGCTTTAAAAGCAATGCTTCTGCCAGCAATTTTCATTGAATACTGATATTTATAGAGCCACTTCAGCAATGAAATAGGAAACTGTAATCACACTCTACATGCTTTGGTAGCCCTTGATATGGGCAGGATGTCTGAGAGGTACTGTGTTCAGACAATCTTTTTTTTCCTTTCTAATAATAATGAAAAAGATAATAAAAATCTGTCTTCAGAGCTTCTCTATAAAAGGGGAGAACTCATTAGCTGAAAGACACACAAAATGAAAAGAGCTTATTACTCTTTTGTGATGAAGATACCAAGTTTAGCAAGACATTGTATTTTAATTGGATTTTCCAGCAATAAAAGAAGAAGACTCTCAAAACAAACCCTCCAAGGAAGGAGAGGAATGACTCTGCTCTTTCCTTTTGAGCCTCTGGGGCCAACGGTATGTCTCTGTCTCTTTGACCCCATGATTCCAGCCTCAGTGGAACAGCTCACTCACCCTCCCTGTAGAGGAGGAAGCTGCTCCTGATGATGACTGCTGGTGCCTGAAGCCTCCCCTCTCAGTCCCAAGCTGCTGAATCTGTAGAAATGCCGTCCAGTAGGCCATGCCAAACAGGGACTTAGTTATCTCTGTTCCTCTCATCAGCCCAACTCTTGTTTCAAACCTGAAAGGCCTCAGCCCCTGCTTCTTGGGAAGCTGCTAAAAGGAACCCTTCTGCCCAAGAGGAGCTCACTGGGCTCAGTCTCCTGCCCCCAGCACTCACATGTGCATAGGTGCTCTGCTGCAGCACAAACAGGGATAGTCCAATAGCCTTGCAGAAGAGAATTAAAATCATGCTGTGGTTTTAATTCTCTGTGCGGCATAATAAGGGATTCTTGAAAATTAATGTAGAGTGGCTTTTCTTCCTTTTAACAGTCAGACTACGGGTAAAAAGCTCATGGCAAGCTGCTTTCTCACATAACTTTATATCTTTTGTTCTTTAATATCTTTTTTAATGACAAAGACAATGAGATTGACTGCTCCCTTAGCAAGTTTGCAGATGACACAAGGCTGAGTGGTGCAGTTGACACAACAGAAGGAAAGGATGTCATCCAGGGAGACCTGGACAAGCTTGAGAAATGGGCCCACAAGAACCCCATGAAGTTCAACAAGTCCAAGTAAGGTGCTGCACCTGGGTCAAAGCAATCCCAGACATGAACACAGACTGGGAGAAACAGTCACTGAGAGAAGTCCTGAAGAGAAGGACTTGGATGGACGTTCTGATGAACAAAAAGCTGGGCATCAGACAGCAATGTGCTATTGCAGCCCAGAGGCAAACCACATCCTTGGTTGCATCAGAAGGAGCATGACCAGCAGGTCGAGGGAGGCAATTCTGTCCTCCTTGTATTCTGCTCTTCTGAGATCCCACACTGAGTACTGCATCCAGCTCTGAGACCCCCAGTGTAAGACAAGCACGGACCTGTTGAAGTGAGTCCAGAGGAGGGCCACAAAGACTGTCAGATGGCTGGAGCATCTCTCCTCTGAAGACAGACTGAGGGAGTTGGGATTTGAGTCTGGAGAAGAGAAGGCTCTGTGGAGACTTTATAGATGCCTTTCAGTATTTAAAGGGTGTTTATAAAATAGATGGAGAGAGACTTTTTACACAAGCAGATAGTGATAGAACAAGAGGGAATGGCTTTAAACTAAAACCACTGAGCTTCATTGTGTTTTCCATATGCATGCAAATGAACTATTCATTATTATATGATTTGGACCATTTAAGTTAGTGAAGCTGAAGCATGTGTGACGTGACAGTTGAGCCCAATTAAGCAATAAGCAAAAAGATAAGAAAGAGATGCAAAAAGGTGCTATGAGAAACAGTTAGATGGAATGGAGAAAACAGCATGACTGGGTTCCAGTGCTTGAACAGCCTGTATATCCAAGACAAGAAAAGCACTATGTATGAAATCTGATGCACAGAAAATTATATTCTCCAGGTTTTATGACCACACGGCCTTTATAAAGATATACCCTCTGAAGTTACAACCTTCATGTATTTTGCATATGTGACTGCTAGAGTGTACACAACACCAAAGATGTCCCATGATGGCTGAAGACAAGTGACCAAGTGATGCATAAATTAGTACTTACCTGTTGAGAATTTCCTTAAAAACAGAAAAAGGGGTATATGAGGAGTGTCTCCAGATACATTAGGTCCATACTCAACACCAGATAAAGTTATGTGTGATTGTATGTAAAGTTATTCTATTTTTTTGATTGCCAGTTGCCATTTAGAATATTGAGAGACTTTCTGGCCCCTAGCTGAATCATCCAATGCCACTGCAAAGCGAAGTTTGCCCGGCGCAGACTTTAAGAGAGTTTGTTTTTTGATTAGGAGTTCAAACATTAGCTGCATTTGAGTGCATCACACACAGACAGGGTAGAAGGGAAGGAAAAACTGCTGTCAACGTGGCCAAAGAGAAATATTAAAGAACTGACTTAGTAAAGATTACCCTGCCCTGGTTCTATTGTTCCATAGTAATAAAAGAAGACAAAAGTACTCCCCATAGTGTCTGTGGCTACATCTGTATTGGTAGTCACATCTGTATTGTGGCACAATAGGCATGAATCTATAGGTGAACAGTTGGTGCTCAGGACCTAAATTTCATTTATGTCTCAGAAAGCGTTAGTGTAGACTATGCCTTGTCTGGTCCTGTGGACCCAGCAGCAGCGAGAGTGCATTTCTTGGTTTAATTTGAGCTGGAGGTAACGTTTGTGCATTCTGACACTGTTCCCCCACACAAACCAAAGCAGAGCACAGGGAGATGGTGTGGAGATTCGGCTCAGACATACGCTTCTGTTCCACCTTAAAATGCACCCAGTAAGACTGGAATCAGCACCTACAAATAGTCACATGAAATGGAGGAAAGGAAAGTGTGTGAAAGATTAGTCCCACGTGCCAAAGAAAAAATATACAAACTTGCAACTACAGCCACCACTAGTTAAGAACACCTGAATAATTGTCCTCAAGGACAAACTGAAACAAGTCATCCTCTCTACCAGGGCAGATCCAGAAAAAATTGTCATGGATAGTCTGAAAAAGTTCACTGCTTAGTGGGTCTTGGGAGCTAACAAGGACAATGCACAGAAAAAATCAAGGGGAAAAAGAAGAAAATTCCTTACCACATGGTACTCAAAAAACCCCCCACATTAGGTTATTAATTGATATCAAAGCCCATATTGTTCACTGAAATTACTCAGCTTCCTTCTTCAGAAGAAAAATGTTACAGCACTGTACAATTCTCAGAAGGGAAAGAATGCTCTCTAACAGCCTGACAGTCCTTCTCTGAGAAATGCTAACACATCACAGGTCACTGCGGTTACAAAGAGCAAAGGCCCTCAGATTCTTAAAACAAATAAGAGTTCTAATTGTAAGGGGCTGTGTATGTGTGATTGTTACACCTGATTTTTCAAAGACGATGTTTCTCTCATTCTAAATTCACATTTACTTGTTTTAAACTCCATTCGTTTCCTGTTTTTCGTTTTTACTCATCTAGGAAAATTGCTTGGAGGTAGGTACAATGCACTAACCGTTGCCCAAACTTGCATTTGAAATGAAAAGCCTGCAGCCTCACAAAACAGCAAATACACAATGACATAAGAAACTCTCCTTTCATTTCCTTCCTCAGTTATAGTCAGGGATATAGGAATCTTTGCAAAAATATTTCTATTGCAAAACACATACATTAGGTTGTAAGACTGTCATTAGGATACAAGATAATGTGAGGATGTGGTGTGTGGAGTAAAAACCTCAACACTGCTGCTGAAATGTAGCAAGATTAAAGTTAAGGCACAACTCAGTGATCATCCCAGGATAGCTCAGGTGCTCTCTACCCTATGTCCCACATCCTGACTTCCCCAGTCTACAAAGACTTGCAGGTCCTGAGCAGGTGATGGTAACTTTGCTCTCCATAGCCCTTCTTGGTATGAACCTGTCCAGACACATGTTGAACCCAAGAGAATACCAAGTATTCACAAATTCCTGCTTCAGAGAGCTCCTGGTCCATGACACTTCATTGAAAGTGTTAATTTATTAGAAGAAGGTTTTCCTGGACATTCTGGTTAAAAACAGGCTGAAAGAGGCACCCTATAGTATCAGGAAGACCAAGGGCTCTTTGGGGATACAGGGAAGCTGAGTTAAAATCTGTGGTCCAAAACTATCTGCATCTGAATATCTTACCAGATCAGTATTTGACCTGACTTTTGATAGTCTACTGTTAATATCTACCAATGCAAGCTATTGGAGCTATACCAGTTTCTATAAACTGGTTGATCACATCAGTTTCTGTGTATCTCATGATTCAGGGAAAAGAACACTGGCCAGCCTGTGGTCAGGGCACTAATTTCCTGTGGGTAAGATAGAAAAACCCAGCCACAGAAACCCACTACAGGTACTCAAAGCAGCCCAGTCTTTTGACCAGGAGCTTGCTGAGTATGTGAACCCAATACAAGAAGGGAATGGGCTCCCAATAGCTGGTAGGTTGGCTCCTGGGAGGCACAGATATGGAGTTTGTGTACCTCGGGGCCAAGCTCAGCACAACCACTAAACTGTCCTTCAGGGAGTTTTCTTCTGCCTCCTATTCCTGAATTCTTTATTTCACCTCAACACCAATCATAAATTTTTATGAAACATCACAGTGTCTAAGGACCACTCACCTAATCCGCTTTCCTGAAGGGTTTAGGCAGAACTGGGTATCTCCTTATCAATTCACAAGGTCAGTTTTCAAAGCTAATGTAGGTCCTTATTTTATCAAGACGCTTCTGAAAGGTTTATCATCCACCCCATATCTGCAAGCCACCACCTGAAACTACACATAGGCATGCCACACGAGGGTCAGACCCCAAGGCACATGACAGCAGCCAGAGCACTTGGCTGACTGACGCTCATCCCTCAGCTGACCAGCCAGATCATTATGTAAAATTCCTCAGAGAGCAGTGAGGCATTCCTGGTCAGACACCAACAGTCTGAGGAGCAGCTGGACACAAAACCCAAAACCCACTGCAGGAGGAAGTGAGGATGTATGAACAGACTCCCTGTTTTCCCACACACACAGAGAAACCCACTCCGGTTCTCTGCTCTGCCAGAGTCTCACCTGAGCTGCTGCAGGAAGAGCCGTTAATGAGCTTAGTCTCTCCTGTGCTTCTGAGCTTCCCAGTGTAACACACCACAAAAAAGAATTTCAACAAGAAATTGTATCTGCAGGGTGAGACATGGGTTTATATATTAAATTAGCCCCTTTCAGTGCATTATGGAATTTTAAAATAAATGAAGCAAGAGCATACAAGTACAATACTGCCAATTTTGAAAAAAATAATATTAGAAGTTATGAAAAAAGTGTAAAACATCAGCACAAAAAGAAAAATAACCAAACACTTAAGGGACTCTTGCTTTCAACAGACTTTAACAGGGTCTATTGTTGAAAAAGTCAGGTCTGAAGCTCGAGCCATGTTTGAGGGTATTTAAGGCTCTTCCTTAAAGAAAATAAAATTTCTTTACCTATTAGTGAGTGTGTTCAGCTGCCTCATTTCCTACAGAAGTGCTGCCAAAGTGTCTCTGCCTCTCCCCCCCTTATCAATTTTCAGAAGCTTTAGCTTTGAAGCACACAGCTGTCTATCCACATATATCCCATGGCTTACTCTGGGGTTTTTTCCAGTTGCAGTGATATCTGTATTCAACGCCCTGTAATTAGCCCATGGCTCTTCACAACTGCCAAGTAAAATTCTCCCTGCTATTGGTGAGACAGAGCAAGAAAGATTAATTACTTAATCAGGAAATTAGAAGATAATTAGCAGAGATTTATGAAGATAAATTTTGTCTTTGAAAAGGTAAAAAAACCATATTACCAGAGCTACCAAACAAGTAGAAACTATTCTTGCTTTAAACAATCCCGCTAACCACAAGTCTTCCTGCATACATTCCTAAATACAAATGGCAAATATTCAGAAGTGCTTTATGGTATGAACATTACTGATGATAAGTGATACCATTTGGACAAATATTTCTGCCTCCAGAACTCCAATTAGTTTTGTTAAAGCAAATTCCTAAATTACCCATCTATCGTGAGATCTCCACAGTGTTGTGAAATCTGTGGTGGCTTCTATAGTGTGAACTATACTAGGAACTATAACTAAATGGCCCTGTAAAGCCACAAAGACCAAAATTAACAGACACAGTTTGTAAAGATAAACCTCTAGACACAGGCATGCAAACACTAAAATGGCTCCTTCATAATCATACAATTATTAGATGATGTCTTTATAGATGAAGTTACTGCCTCAACTACACTCATGCTTACAGGCTATGATTAATGTCTGACTTAAAAGAAGCTGTAGTTTAAGAGCAGTAATAGTTTGGCAGTAGTCTGTAGTGCTAGATCCTGAACAGTTACATCATCACAGGTTGGACTCAATGATCTCAGAGGTCTTTTCCAACACAGTTGATTCTGTGATCTCTCCAATTTGTACTTAAAGAATCACAGAATCAGACTGGAAAAGACCTCTGAGATCATCGAGTCCAAATGACCCAACACCACCTTATCAACTAGATCATGGCACTAAGTGCTACAACCAGCCTTTTCTTAAACACCTCCAGAGACAGTGACTCCACCACCTCCCTGGGCAGCCCATTCCAATGCCCAGTCACCCTTTCTGTGAAGAATTTCTTCCTAACATCCAACCTAAACCTCCCCCAGTGCAGCTTAAGACTATGTCCTCTTGTCCTATTGCTAGTTGCCTGTGAGGAGAGACCAACGCCCACCTGGCTAGAACCTTCTTTCAGGTAGTTGTAGAGAGTGATAAGATCATCCCTAAGCCTCCTCCTCTCCAGACTAAACAACCCCAGTTCCCTTAGCCACTCCCCACAGGACTTGTGCTCCAGACCCTTCACCAGCCTTGTTGCCCTTCTTTGGACACGCTCCAGCACCTCAACATCCTTCCTAAATTGAGAGGCCCAGAATTGGACATAGACACAAGATGTGGCCTCATCAGTGCCAAGTACAGGGGAAGAATCACTTCCCTGGTCCTGCTGGCCACCCTGTTCCTGATAAAGGCCAGGATGCCATTGGCCTTCTTGGTCACCTGGGCACACTGCTGGCTCATGTTCAGTACCCCCAAGTCTCTTTCTGCCTGGCCACTGTCCAGCCACTGGGACCCCAACCTGTAGTGCTGCATGGGGTTGTTGTGGCCAAAGTGCAGTACCAGGCACTTTTTCTTGTTGAACTTCATGCTGTTTGTCTCAGCTCATCTATCCAGCCTGTCCAGGTCCCTCTGCAGAGCCTTCCTACCTTCCAGCAGATTGACACTCCAACCCAATTTGGTGTCATCTGCAAATTTGCTAATGGCATACTCAGTCCTCTCATCCAGATCATCAATGCCCAACACTGATCCGTGGGGGACACCACTAGTGACCAGCTGCCAACTGGATGCAGCACCGCTCACCACCATTCTCTGGGCCCAGCCCTCCAGCCGGTTCTTACCCAGCACAGAGTGTCCCTGTCCAAGCCGTGGGCTGCCAGCTTTTCCAGGTGTGCCATGAGAGACAGTGTCAAAGGCTTTGCTGAAGTCAGGTGGACTACATCCACAGCCTTCCCCTCATCCACCAGGTGGGTCACCTGATCATAAAAGGAGATCAGATTGGTCAGACAGGACCTGCCCCTCCTAAATCCGTGCTGGCTGGGCCTCATCCCCCATCCATCCTGCAGGTGTCATGTGATCACCCAAGATGATCTGCTCTATAACCTTGCCAGGCACTGAGGTCAGGCTGACAGGCCCATAAATTCCCAGACCCTCCTTCCGGCCCTTCTTATGGATGGATGTCACATTGGCCAACTTCCAGTCATCTGGGACCTCCCTGGTGAGCCAGGACTGTTGATAAATGATGGAGAGTGGCTTGGTGAGCTCTTCTGCCAGCTCCCTCATCACCCTAGGATGGATCCCATCTGGTCCCATAGACTTGTGAGAATTCAAGTGGTTCTGCAGGTCACTAACTGCTTCCTCCTGGCTTACAGGGGGGCTATTTGGCTCCCCATCCCTGTCTACCAGCTCAGGAGGCCAGTTGACCTGGGAACAACCTGTTTTATTATTGAAAACTGAGACAAAGAAGTTAGTAAGTACCTCAGCCTTTTCCTTATCTTTGGTAACTATATTTATATTCCCCACCACATCCAATAAAGAATGGAAGTTTTCCCTGCCCCTTCTTTTGCAATTAACGTATTTATGAAAACACTTTTTATTATCCTTTACTAAAGTGGCCAGATTTAGTTCTAATTGAGCTTTCACCTTTCTAATTTTCATTCTGCATGACCTAATAACATCCTTTAACACTTTGTGAGTTGCCTGCCCCTATTTCTAAAGATGATACACCCTCTTTTTTTCCCTGAGTTCCTTAAAAAGCTCCCTCCCCAGCGAGGCTGGTTGTCTTCCCCACCAGCTCATCTTTTGGTACATAGAGACAGCCTGCTCCTGTGACTTCAGTATGTCCATCCTACTTAGTATATCTTTTGCCATTTTTCACCTTGTACCTGCCCTATTTCCAAGAAAATGGAAAAATCTTACATATTTGTGATGCTTGTGTTATGAATTAAACATAGTATTCACAAAGCAGTTTAACCAATCCAGCTGTTCTGCTCAAAAATCTAATTGTGAATTTATAAACATACAAAGCCATAGCAAAAATGTATTTCTAGGACAAGCAATTACAAAATGCTGCATTCCACTACTTCTCTGAAAGAGGACCTCTTTTAGAGGAAAAATCACCCATAAATTCCCTTTATGACACTTTAAGAAACAGGATCTGGCACCGAATGTCAGACTTTAATTTCTGCTTTGATTTAGTTTCAAACAAACCAGTCAACTTCCCAGCACCCCCACTGAAGCAGCTCCCACATCATGCAACTGGAACTGCACTTTCCTGCACTCACTGCCCTCGTCCTGCTGCTGCTCCTTGCAGAACACAAAATACATCCCAGCTGTGCCTCACACCATATGGGACAGCTGCTTCCCTGCACAGTAATTAACAAATTCATGCTAATCACAAATCCACAAATTCAAAAGAAGTCATGTAACTGTACTGGCTTCCTGCCACTGGACTGAGATGAAAACATATGCTTCAAGTCTCCCACTCTGATGACAGGCAAAAAAAGTGACATTTTTAACAAATTATCCCATAAACAATGGAAAAGAAAATACTATACAGACTGATACAATGCCTGAGACCAGAGCAAGCCTCTGGATTTGGGGCAACCTGGGAGCACCCCAGCATGAGCAAGTGTCTCTCCTTTATAGTTGACTAAACATTTCTCAGGGGTCATTGTATCTAGTCAGGGGAAAACAATAGCACCACCTCTAATCCTGCTGGAGAAGAGCTCCATGTAAACCACTTCCATGAGGCTGCTGAGAACTGCAGCACAGCCATGGCAGTAGATGAATGAGGCTCTACGTCATTCCCCAAATCCAAATCTCTGGTGGCTGAGCTACAAGCTGCAAGACCACAGCAATAATAGCAGAAAGCAGTTTCATTGGAGCTGAGCAGAATTCAATAGCTGGGAACTAGTGCAAAAAAAAAACCAAAAAACAAACACTCAAAAACAATGAAAAGTGAAAAAAAAAACGCTGCTGTCCCTTTGTGTGAAGCAAGAAAAGAGACCATAGCCCAGTCTATTGAAAAAGAATAATCAATGCTGTTGTCAATTTAGAAATTACAAGTTATAAGACTTATGCCAAGATGCTTTATTAATTAACACAGAAATGCAGCAGATTGATTTTCTATGTTACATTAAACCAATAATTGTAATGATATGGGTAAAAAAGGTGAAGTTCTCTGCTACAAGCAGTTGATGTCAGAGAAGAGAAATGGTTAGAGGCAAATTCAAGCACAGCATTCACTAAGTGTGCTGGAAGTGTCATAGATCAAATAAATGCAACAATAATTAGCCCTCCCAAGAGAGTAAAAAAGTCATGAGTTTATGCAAATCAGTAAAAGGCAATGAGCATCAAAGGAGACCTCTACAGCGTTGAGCTGACTGACCCTGCAAGCCTCTGAAGTGACATATAACCATGAAAGAAGGATATCTGCTGTTGAGGAATGGAGCCTGGGGCTGTGGAGGGGGGAAGGGGCTGTGTGTGGAGATGGTTAGGAAATGGCAAACAGACTAAAAAAACCTGTAGAGGACAGATGCTCTCAAGCCCTCCTTTATCCTGTGCCATGTAACTAATTAGAGGCTTTTATGACACTTCAATAGCCCCTGGATTGGGTACCTTTTGCACTTACTGATGGTCCATTTTAAAAACCATCTTCTCTGAGAAGTCCAAATTCCCACAAATCCCCACTACCAATTAGCAAAGTCCTATCCTCTGTACTTGTTTTACTCTTTTTTATAGGCTCCTGAAATACTACAGACTTGGTACCTAAACCCATTGAATGTTGCAGAAGGATTTCTGAAGTCTAAGACTCCTTTTGATTGGTGTCATGAAGATGACTTCAAAATAAGGAAATGCATGCAATAAAAAGTCATTACTCAGCCAGAAGATATTGTACCCTGCATAGAATCAGGTTCATCCCTTCATTTGCTGAACAGGAACACAATTTTTATTTAATTTTGGGCTTTTTTATCTTTTCTCATCTAGAGACACCCCTTTTTCTACTCTTTTTGACAGGAAAATGCTGTGTGCAGTTATATTCCTGCAGAGATCAAGAAATTCAATCTTTTTAACAAGATCACAGGATCAGGGATAAGGCATGGAAATGAGAGTAGTATGAAAACCCAAATGTTGATTTATGGCTGAATTTTTATGTTCAGTGTACCTTAGAGTGAATGGATGCTTTTGGCAGCACTATGCAGCTTTTCTAATGGACACAGAAAGTTTTTTTCTTCTTCCAGGCAAATTAAAATGTCAGTGGATTCATTTCTTTTTCCTATTTGATCTGTTTCTAGCTGGACACACAGATTTTAAAGCAACTGATGATACTACAGTGACCACATTAAAAAAAGCAAACATCTGCCAATCATTACCACACAGCTTTCTGAGGTTTCTGAGATAATGCTCCATTTGTCCCTGCTCAGAGCAGTGACACGCAGTGTGCCTGTTGGAAACAGTAGGATTATTGCAGTATTCTGTCCCCTTTGCCCAAAAATTGTAGGAAAGGTCGTCTAACCTTTGCCACAGAGATTTCAGCAATTTTCTTTTCTAAGTAGGACAGGCTGACAGGGTTCTCTAAAGCTGTTGAAGAAGAAACCAGGTCATCGCTGTATCAATAGGCAAACTTTATTGCACTGTTAACACTGTAGTAATATTTGCTCAATTTTTTCCCCTTTATTTTTAATGGAATGAAATAAGCTGAAATTAATATGGTTCCAATTGTTTCCCTTAAAAAATGTACTGGCTATATGGCTATTTAACAAAATGTACAAAATTACAAAAAGTAAATTACCAAAATCCCAGCAGTTTAATCTATACTGTGAAAGAGTAATGGCTAAATCTTAACTGTATGAACCCTAAGGCTTTCTGCTGTAACAGGATTTAGTAATAACTTTTAATTGGCAGTTCAAAGTTAATCCTCAGGGTAAAATGTGATCTGGCAAAAGCAACCAGTCACAGAATGAAGGAAAAAAAAAAAGAAACAAACTGTATTAGTCTGTGGAGTTTTTTCTCAGTATTTTTACAGCTATTGTTATTGGGAAACATTATAGGAATACTTGTTGCATTGTCTCAGACTAATAAGGCTCTTCTTCTGTGATACATTTTATCTCTTTTGTACTTTATTTCTCTACTAGTGAAAAAGAGGGCAAAAGTTTAAATTTTTCAGCTCTAGTTGGCTATAGTTTTATTTAACACACCTTCTGAAGGCAAAATAATAGGCAAATCCCTTAGACTAATACTCTCCTCTACCCTTTTTGTCCCTTGACATCATGCCACAAGCCTGAATTTTTCCTGTTTCTACGTAAACAGCATCTGAAAGTTTTGCAGTGAGAAACCATTTCTTCCCCTAGTTTTAGCTGTAGGAAAAACCTGTAATACAGGCAATTCTTCTGGATTGGACTCACTAGGATCCAAATTTCAGCAATTCTGTCATCCACAGTTTCTCTTCGTTTTTCCAGTGATGTTTAAGACTAACTCACGGTGGCCTGCTTAACTTAGAAGAAAGCATATGGATGCCTCAAGAGAGAACTGATGAGGTCCAAAGTAGCCTCCTACTAATAGATCAAATTCTGCATTCAAGGCTAAGCTTTCAGCAGCAATTCAGGAGTTGCCCTCTTAACTATTAAGAATTCTGATGGCAGCATGTGAGAAGACCAACACTTCCTGTGAGAGTTCAGGTAGAAATTGTCTGGTTTTCATCTATGATTGTATTAATAAAAATAAAAAGATTATATGTTAGCTGAACCACAACTCTTGAAAGTCACAGCTCTTCAACACCTAATTCATATGAGTAATAGATTTTATTCTAAAAAAATATATACATATAAATATTCCCCATTAAAAAATTATGTAACTGCATTTAAGGGACTAATCCGCTGGCCTCCTGTTTTAAGTTTCATTGAAAACCAAACATTTGTAGCTAACTTATAAAACCTCAAGCTCTTGGGCAGTGGGGCAGGTTTACCCTCTTCCTCATTTAGCAAAACCAGCAGAACAGACCAGCCCATTGTTGGTCTGCAGACTGCTCTCTTGCTGGCAGACTACTACAGCAAAGTGACTGGAAAAATCACAACAGCTTGTTACAAATTGAGCCAACATGAGTAAAATCCATGAAAAGGAACGCTTCAGAAAAGTCATTCATTTTTTTATTAAATTATTTTACTTGAGAGATGTATTCACTCCAAAACATCAATGTGTTGTCTCTGAACACAGATATAAACATACTTTTTAAACATGCAGCTTCATGTTTTACAGAACATCTAGTCCGAAAAGTAAGACTGAACTACTTCCCTTACACATAAATTGAATCTGAGGTAAAAAAAAAAAAATTAACAATTGCAATAAGTTTGAGTCCCTAAAGAATCTGCAATCTAAAATAAGGTAAAACAATCTCTAAAATATTAAATACTCCAGGAAAGGTTAATTTTTGAGACAATGTAAAGGTAAAAGGGAACATAACTAAAAAAAAAAGATTATTATAATATATATTCCATGTGTCTCACTGATGTTTTAAAATGCTGAACACTCAGGGACACATAAACGCTGTCCAGAGACCCTGCACTAATTGCAAAGTTTTGCCAACTTTTAATATGTAATATTTTTTTGCACATATTAAAATATATCCTCACAAAATAACAGAAGTGCATTAAACTATTGAAGAAAAACATTTCTTGTAGAAAAATTGCATTTTACCTGCTCTTTTGAAGAATTCTTGAAACGGTTCTTTTGTTTGAAAATAAAAACCTACAAAATGGAAAAAAAAGAAAAAAGAAGGTGCACAGATGTTAAAAATAAAAGACCTGCTTCAACTGAGGGAGCCGCAAGATCCTGGTGCTTTCTGATGAGAGAGTTTATTTGGGTAAATGACTTTGTCGCTGTGGAATTCAGTTCAGTTCTTTGTAGTAAGCATCTCTGGATGGGGAGAGAGTGACATTGCATTCTGTGTACACTCATAAATGAAGCAGGAATTCCCAGATTTGCCATCATGTGATTTCAGTGAGGAACTCTACTTGCTCCCAACACCCATTACTTTCTGCCCAAACACAGCTCTTCTGAAGCCTGAGATGGTTGTAACAAGTGTCAAAGAGAAAAAGAGTACACAGATCACGATTAGCTTCACTGAGCAGGCACTTCAGGCACTGCTCGGAGTTCAGCAGGAGGTAGGAGGAGAACAGAGCAGAAGTACCGTTGTTAAACTGCCATAGAAGTTACAAAAGAGCAGATAAGTTCTAAGAAGTTATAAAAGAACACTTCTCACTACAAAAATCTGGTGACATTTTTGGGGGTTGGGAGATGGGAAATTCACTTTTTCTGCCATCAGAAATTACTAACAATATTTTCCTGACAAACACTCATTCTCTTCTTTATCCTGGAATTTCAAAGATTTACAAATTCCACTGCAGTACTCAATGTGATGATAATTAAGCACCACATCAGCCAAATTCTTTTTGTCTGTATCAGACAAAAAAAATTATAAAAGATAATATAAACTACACTCTATATACAGTATATGCAACTGGAGAAACAAATGCAACATTAATTTCAGAGCTACAAGCAGAGTAACACAATGGAAAAATTATACAACAATCATTCTTCACAAAGAGAATGGTGCTATTGACATTTTGCCTTGAAGAACTGCATGTTATTAAATAGCAATGATGGTTTCTGCTAGCTGAGCCTTCCTAAAGAAGAAATTATTCTTGAAAGATAAGTAACCATTTTTGACCTTCTAAGATTCAAATCAGAGATCAACAGTTCCAGCTTCCTCAAGATTATCCATGATGTCATGAATACTTATATCCAATGTTCTCATCTGATGTGCATCGTGGATGTACATCTATGGCTTGTCTCCCTTATTGTTAGGGAGAGGTGCTTACTAGAGGAGTCTGGTGATGAAATGGAATAAGGTGGACCACTGTGCAATTTCTATTAAATTGTACCATTTGTGCTGTTGCTGGAGGTACTTAATTGTACAAAAGTGTGTTTTTCAAAGCTTGTTTTGTTTTGTTTTGTTTTCCCCATAGGCTGTAGAGCACACGTAATAGATGTTCTTTTATTGTAAAACAGGTTCCAGTTTAATCTGATTGTCTACAAACACCAAGGTGACAACAGCTTAAGATACAGGAAGTTATTTACTCCCCCATAACTCAAGAAGTGCCTGTTCATGTTTTGTGAAGGCAAACACCTTTGTACCTGTCTCCAGTATCACAGTATAACTACTCCCCGAGTGCTGTAGTGTGGCAATAGATCTGCCAGCATGAGACAGATCTTTTTAATCACAGAAAATATAAATTCCATGAAAATATTTACAGGTAGATTACAAATCTACAGGTGTTCTTTCATCCAATTTTAGGCACACCAGTAAACCCAGTTCTTATTTCAAAGATTATTCTGATAAGAAAAAAATATAATCCATTTATTAAGATAAATTATTCACCTTCAGCTTTATAATATATTTGTGTGTCTACCGCTTAGATGCTGCAGCCATGGCTGAGGACCCCAAAGCTGGAGATGCTGTAAAAGCTCAGAAAAAGATGAAGTTTCCCTCTTTGTAGATGATGTAAAATGCAGAAGAGAGCAAACAGAATAAGGAGCAAGTAAGATATCACTGATCTGTATAGAAATTGCAGTATTTGCAGGGGACACACATCAAGGGGATGCAGACTATTCTGTTTACTGTAGGTGTTCACCAAACACCCATTACCTCATTTAACCTACATTTCCATGAAGACTTGTGTTACATCACTGAGGTAGCCATATTAACAGTGGAAGGCCAGGCAGAAATCCAGAGAATTATTTAAAGGAAATTAATTGGAGAAAATTGGTTTGGACTTGAGCTTATTATTTTTGTAATACAGAGTTTTTAAACTTCTTGGTTTCCACAGGACTCACCAGAGCTGGGTAGCAAACTGGGCTTGGTTCTGGTTGTCTGTCTTTTCAGACCAAAACTGGGGATTCCACCACCTCCTATCAAGGTTTTTATGGAGACACTATGGGTTTGAAGTTAAGATAAACAAATAAGTAGATAGGTAAATAGACAAGATTATAACCCATGTAAACAAGTCCCTGCTGTGGAGGTGGAGGAAAGACTCATTTCTCAGTCGGCAGTAACATTCCTGCCAGCAGCCTGGCTGTTGTGTGAAACCTACATAGCTCAGTCCAACAGAAAGGGGTTTTTGCATTCCTGATGGGCTTTCCAGGCAGGCGAGCACTGCCTGCCCAGCCCCGGGGCTGGGGACGGAGGGGCTGGCAGGGAAGCCCACTAGCAGTGCCCTCCACTGGTGGAAGGGGAGACTCCTCCACCCACTGTCTCATCCCAAATAGGGATAGTAATAGTAAATAGGCCTCCACATCCCAAAATGGAGAGAACAGGCACTGTGTTCACAGGTGGAGACCTTCAGCTTAGACACCTATATTTAGTGGGGATGAAGCCTTCGGTGACATAGTTGAGCATTCTTCTAGAGGGAGAGGTCTACCACTTGTGCACGATGTATGGGAAGAGGGAGATGCCTTTGCAAGGGGTCTTTCTAAGCAGGAACAATATGTTCCCCTTAAGGCAGGTGTCCGCACACGCCACCCTGAGGCCGTTCTTCTTTTTCTCCATGTTTTCCAGAGCAGCACTCGGCAAATGCAGACCAGGCTCAGACAAGCCTGAGTCCAGCTGTGGCTGGGCTCCTTCTTATCTGTCTCTTCTGATTCTTTCTCCTTCAATTACCAGTTTTCTACTTGTTTGTTCCTGGCTCTTCCTCTTGTGTCCTACCCCTGTGAGGGCCTGTCCGCATGGATGGTTAGAGAAGCAGGAGTGAACAGAGCCAGGGAAAACAGAGAGGCTAAAACATCCATTTGCTGAACACCAACATGAATCAGCATAATTTTTGTCAGGGGATGGGGAAATCTGGTCTATAGCTTATATCTACAAATCATCTAGCTGCAGTAAGGGTGACAACTGGCAGACTTCCTCTGCAGCTGGTGAACAGGAACAGTACCATTATCCAGCAACAATGCCCACTCAGTGGCAAGGTAGCTGTTCAATGTTGATTTGCCATCTTGAACTGACCATCTGAGAAGCCTGTGCCAGCATATGCCAGAGCTGAACAAACCAAACTTGATTAACAAGTCCAGGTTGCATGGGGCTTTGAGCAAGGTGTCCTTGCCCACGGCAGGAGGAGTGGAACTAGATGATATCTAAAGTCCCTTCCAACCCAAAACATTCTATGATTCTATGAACCAGCAAACTTTCATTAAAGATTGAATTTTCAAAGCACACAGTAACAAGCAACCCTTCCAAGCAGGGCTGCAGCAAGGAAAAAGAAAGGCAGGCAACCCCATGATTTTTTCTTTCAGGTTGAGGCTAAGACTGAACTAGTGGTTCATTCAGTCCCCAGTGCTATTAAACGAACATACCCACACTCTATATGGCTACTATTAGAGATCTCTGAGTGTTTCATATCACACTACAGTTGTCAACACACTAGTCAGCCCAGCACCTAGTGTGTCTCACCAGCAGTGGGACAGCCCACAGGAAGAGTAGAGCATCCATGAACTTTTGTTCCTTGCTCACAGCACACCGCTGTCAAGGAGACAGACGCACATCCCAGCCCTGCTATCTGGATCCACTTTGAAAGGCTGCACGCAACAGGTCATGGGATGTGGCCAGGGAGGGATGCAGATAACAACAGTACCCTTTTAGCTCTGGGCCCTGAAGGGTGGCATTCACTGCCTGCCTGACACTGCTCCCACTCCCGGCCATAGCCCCTGGCAGTTGCAGCTGCTTCACATGCCAAATGCTGCCCATCTGCACGGGCCAGGGAGGCACTGGACATCTATACTTTGCTTCAGGGGCACAAGGACAGCAGTGTCTAGGTGATACTGAGAGGTCTACCAGGGCCATCATGTTACTCTCTGTATAAGAAGATGTAAATACAAGAGCAAATGCCCTTTTATGCAGGACCACTGACGTCAAAAGAAGCATGAGACAGTACTTATTTCACAAAAGGAGTTTCGTGTTCAGAAGTCATCCCATATCCTTAGGGTTAATCATAACTCAGCTGAGGCAATTACAAAAGTAAACCTTTATCTGCGTGGATTTCCCATTTACATACAGAAACAAATACTGAATGGCACTAAATTCTACATCTCTCTGTACCTATGTCAGCCTCCACATGCGTTCCAGAGTAACCATATATGCCCCCTCTACACTTTTCCACCCTGCACTGGTGTGGTCTGGAGCGGTACCAGAAAAATAATTACTCCAGGATAGTTACACTGGTCCCCACACAGATACAAACCTCAGTCTTAAATGGGGTTATGGAGTCATTATTTCTGTGTACAAGGCAGAGCAGAGAATGACATCTCTAGTGGAGATGAAACTAATTTACTGGGAAGTTTTCTGAATTTTTCATAAAAGGAGGTATTTGACTACTATGATTTTTCAGTAAAGTTTAATAGTGGTTCACAAGGTTTTTTCTTCCCATCAAAGTTAAATATTTCTCTCCCTTTTTTTCCCATATATGTGTATAATTAATGGCAATATGTAATTATAATTAATAATACACACTTACTTGATATATGGTTCTGCTAGGAAAATTATATTACACATTACCTAACATGTCCCAGCTCCGTTTCACAGACTCTGTTGTGTTGGTTTGGTTGAGTATAAACATCTACACCTCTACAGCGTTTAACTCAGCATTTGCCAAACTGGTAAAAAGAATTTTCTTTCCAGACTCTTTAAAGCAGAGCTGGCTCCCATAAGCTCACCTATAAGAACATATCATAAATCCTTTTCTCCACATTGGACTTGAACAGAGAAGAAGTATATTTCACAAGACACTCACTTTTATCTCACTTTACAGTTTTTGTTTCTGCCCTTTTACTCTCCGCTGATGTAACTCCATCAGACTAAAGGCCATACCAAAAGGAAAACAGCTCTGCACCATCACCAGGGACGACCTCCAGGGATCATGGCCAACCTTGCATTTCTGAGTTACATGCAAACATTTATCTCTGAAGGGTGGATCTGGTCACACAGGGTGCTGAGGACTACTCAAAGTTGACAATGCTAAGTCCATCTCAGGGGTAAGAAAGCATTATTTCACTTCATGACAATTCATAACTCACCAGTTGAAAGATTTCTGTCATGCCAAAATTTCACCCCTACATAGTATAGTTCCTTCTCAGAGCAGTCATCCCCAGGGGGGCTTTTCAGGCTAGTTAATGGTTAAACCAGAGCAGATACTTTGCAACCCCTCCCAACAGAGCAGTACCATCATTATGATATTATTATTAGGAACTGCTGTCTTCATCAGGCAACAGACAAGTAAATGAAAACTCAACAAATGACCCCAAAACTAGCCATGTCAGTAAATGAGTGCTCAGTATGTTCAATTCACCTCTTTCCCAAAAGCACCAGGGAAAGTGGATCTAGGCTAGGTAGAAGGGGCACTGACTACTCCTGCAAATGCTACTGCCTCAGGGTTGTTTTGACACCATTAGTAACCCAAATCTCCCAGAGGTACCACAGAGAGTTGTTTTACCATCTCCCCCAATTTAGCAGCGATTGTTACCACTCTATAAGGGATGAGAAGGTGATACAGAGGGCAAGAATGAAACCTTGGTTGCATCAAAGAACTGTTTCTAGCAGTCCTAGGAGACAGCTTTCATCAATGCAGTCTATGTGTTGAAACAGCTTTTCTGTGCAACACAGAAACTTTGATCTCCTGACTCCTGGTCCTGTGCCTTAACCACAGAGCAAGCTTGAAAATCTCCCACAGGCTTCTCCTCCCTGGTCATGCCTATACAGGGGTATTTTATCCATACTGCAAACTGCCTGGAACCATGCAAGACCATCCTGGAAACAAATATCAATATGGTACTGACATCCTGGAGCATGCAGGCAGTTTCATTTATGGAATCCAGACAGGGACGCAAACCCAGGACCGAAGTCAAAACTAATTTCACTGCAGTTGTCCTGTCTTCTTACATCTTCTTATTGAATCTTTTATTACCTATCTCTCTGCATGGCAACAGTGCTATCCCACATGCCCATGTGCCACAAGGACTGAGTGCCAGCTACCAGTGAGATGTGTGTGTGTGTGTGTGTGACAAGTGGTGCTGGCTGCTGGCACAAGTGGGGTCCTGGCATCAGCTGCCAGAACAGGTGGGGTTTTTAACTCCTGGGTGGGACTGGCTGTGTTAGTGTCCTGTGAGTGTCCATGCCCATGTGTGCGTGTCTCTGGGACACATGCACAGCTTCACCACTGGTTGAACCTGCAAAGGGGAAACAGGCAGCTGCGTCGCTGCCCCAGGGTCCCTTGGACAGATTTCAGGCAGGAGGGTGCTGGGCCAGGATGGCAGGAAGAGATGGCCACACTCTTAACCATCCCTTAACAATACTGTAAGAGACAAAATATGCCATCACATTCCTGTCACTCTGTCAAGGTCACCTGCACCCACGGAGACCAACATCCTCCCAGGTATCTGGCTTCTAGACCATACCAGCCATTGTACGGTGTAATCCTCTAGGGATGGCAGTTTGCCATACAACAGGCTTGTGCTATTAAATTGTCACTTCATTGCAGAGACAGAGGCAACATGACTGTTCCCTGGGTACCACCAGCCTAAATCCCCCATCTCCCCTACTGCTATCGACCACTCATTGTACAGTAGGTCCACAGGTGCAACTAAAATGTCTTCCTTTGTTCCAAAATGAAAAATTCTAAAGGTTGCTGGGCAGTATTCCACATGGGTTACTGGTACCACAAGTACAACAGATTGGAGCCTGGTTGGTGTCTCTGCGAGGAAGAAGCAGCCTCGAGGATCACAGGAAAGAATGTGCCTCATTTGCACTCCACAGTTCATTTCCTTCATGGTTTTGTCCAGCCAGTTTTCCCTCAGGAATTCCTTGTCCTCTGCAGAAGCATGGAGGAAGAGCAACTCACTCAAGCCAGCCCAAATCTCACTTGGCTTCCCAAGGTATTTCATGCATTTGATTTCTTTCTCCTGCTGTGCACAGCACTTCACAACCCATTGACTTCTGCATTGCTCAGGTCAGACAGGCCTTCTCCTATCAACTTTATTTTGGACATGGACCCTCTTCTCCACAGTGTTTCGAGGTCAATGTGATGAAATCAATGAAAAACATTAGAAGCAGCAGAACCAGAAACGACATGTGTGGGAGTCTTGCTCAAAAAAATCTTTCCAGTTTAGGAGGGACCTTAATGCTTCTCCTGAAGTTTACCTGTAAAATTTTGATTTTACACTTTTTTTTTCCCCTATGAGCTGCTGTTGTTTTTGATAACAAAGCTCAGCCTACCACTGAGACCAAAAAACGTTTGGGGGCACGTTTTGCCCTCCCACACTGATAAAGTTGTCACGAGGAAACAAGAAAGTTTATACTCCTATCTTGGACTTCATTTTCTAGAAGTGCTGTACCCCATCCCTATTAAGGTTTATCATCAGTACTAAGAAGATGCAAGTGCCCATTGAGTTTCTTTTCACTTAACACTGACCATTTACAAAAGAGAATCCCAGAGTATTTTATATCATGTCCTCCAAAGAGACTTCTCAAAATGCTTCTGCTGAAACCTTTTACAGGTCATGCTGCTAGTCCACCACATGCAAACTCACTGGAGAGAGCTGATCAAGAATGACCACAGTCAGGAAACAACTGAGACAATTCTACTCTGTGTTTCTGAGAATCTTTGCACAATCATACTCGCTGGCCATCAGATGACTAAATTCAAAGCTGAAGAACCTGACAGATATAACCATCTGTATTCAAATTTGAGACAGACATAAATCAGCACAATCTTTTCCAAGTATCAGAAGCATCAATTCATAAATAGTTTGTGTGTCACATTCACAGTTCTATTGCTTTACTGCAAGTTTCACTTAAGACAGGGACATGACACCACGATAGAATATTTTTCCCACCAATTTCACACCTTTGAACCCCAGTTAGGCAAAAGAAACTACAGTGACATGTTTTAGTTCACACCAAAATTTTTAAGGACAAGGTTCATCAGGAGATTAATCTTGAAAGGCAACATCTATAGGAAACTCTACATCTGTACATTTTCTTTAAACTAAAAAGGGAAAATATTTTGTCAATGAGATCTCTCTTTCTACTTTTTCTAGAAGAGTACTGAACGATTTAGTTTTGCACATAGTCTGTTGATTAAGATGCTTGCAGGGAGGGCAAGTACCTATATATGTTGGCCTGAAGACTTCTCTGACTAACATGTTAAGGAAGGTAAATCATGGTAAATGGTTCATGTCCCCTAACCTCCCTGATGAGGGTTGAGTCCTTTTCCTTCTTAGACTAGGAATTTGCACCTAAAAGCCCATTAATAGCAAATCCTATTTTTTGACCACTTGAAACAATGTTTTTTTCAAGACCAATAGCTGGTTACTCAGAAATACTATAGCCTATTAAGGAGGGATGGGATCCACCTGTCTAGAAAAGGCAAAGGAATCTTTGGCAGTAGGCTGGGCAGCTTGGTGAAGCAGGCTTTAAACTGAAGGACCTGGGTGGTAAAGTCCAAAGTGGCAACACTCAGATCATCACAACCAAGTCAGGAATAAGCCAGGCCAACCAGAGCAGTGACAAATACTCCTTAGGATCAATGACTTCAAGCGTATGTATACCACTGCATGCAGCCTGGAGCTCCACATCCAGTCAAAAATTTATTCTGTCATAGGAATAACTGAAACATGACAGCATAACTCACATGCCTGAAGATTAAAATGGGTGGTTATAGTCTATAGGAAATGTGGGTGGATACCCACTGAGAACTACAAGGGCATTGTCAGGGTTTGCAGAGGTACAGTCAGAAAAACTCTGTTTGAACTGAAATTGGCCATAGATATCAAAAACCACAAGAAAGGGTTCTTCAGGTATGTAAACAAGCAGAAACAGAAGGAAAACACTGGCTTGCTGTTTAACCAGAGAGGTGAATTAGTCACTAGAAATGCTCAAAAGGCAGAGGTTCTCAACACTTTCTTCACCTCAGTATTTACCAGCACTGTTGGGCCTCTTGGCCTTGGGAACAAAAGTCCAGGATGATGCAAACACACACTCACCACCATCAGTGAAGGAAGAGTTGGGTGTGAACTGTTACAGTTTGACCCCTACAAATTGATGGGCCCTGACATTATCCACCCAAGGTTGTTTAAGACAGCTGGCTGACACTGTTGTGGGTTCACTCTCCATAATCTTGGAGAAACTGTGGAGATCAGGGGATATCCAGAAGACTGTAAGAAGGCTAATGTCACCCATCTAAAAGAAGGGCTTAAAAAGATGATCCAAGAAATTACAGGATCAGCAGTCTTACTTCAGTCCCCGGGGAAGTTATGAAACAATGCTCCCAGGGGCTATCACAAATTGGATGAGGCCCATGATTGAGAAAAGTCAGCACAGATTCACCAAGGGCAAATCATGCTTGACAAACCTGATCACCTTTTATGACAGAATAATTTCTTGGTTGATGTGGGCCGAGTGGAGGACATTGTCTACCTGGATCTCTCCAAGGGTTTCAGTATGGTTTCCCATAGCCTCTTCCCAGAAAAAGTGATGGGTCTGGAGAAGTGGTCCATGTGGTAGGTGGGGAACTGTGTGGCTGACAGGCTACACCCAGAGAGTAGGCTAACAAGAACCGTATGAAGTTCAACAAGGACAAGCATAAGGTCTTGCACCTGGGAAAACAACCCAGGAATGCAGTGCAGGTTCAGATCTACCCAGTTGGGGAGTGGCTCCACAAAAATGGACTTGGGGGTCTAGGTGGACAACAAGCTCAATACAAGTGAACAGTGTGCTACTGCAGCAAAGAAAGCCCACGAGATGCTGGGTTGCATCAACACAGACATCAACAGCAGAGATAAAAGTAGTCTTTACCCCACTCAACACCTATGAGGGCACACCTGGAATACTGTGCTGTTTTGGTCCCTACTATGCAAAAAGATGTGAACAGGCTGGACATGGTCCAGAGAAGGGCCACAGAAATGATCAGAGGGCTGGGAGGCCTGCCATGTGAGGAAAGGCTGAGAGAACTTTGTTCAGCCTTGAAAAAAGAAGGCTTATCACCATGTTCCAGTATATAAAGGGTGGCTACAAAGAAGATACAGACTCCTTCTTACAAGGAGTCACATGAAAAAGACAAGGGGTAATGGATACAAGATAACCCTGTGGAGATTCATATTAGACTGAAGAGGAAAGTTATTCATGGAACAATCTCCACAGAGAAATGACAGATTCCTCAACATGGACAGTTTTAAGGCTCAGTTGGACAGGATGCTTAACCATGTTGTCTAGATTGTGTTTTTGCCAATAAAGGTTGGAGCAGATGATCTTTGAAGTCCCTTCCAACATGATGATCTATGCAATGCTGTAAGTCAGGCCACAGACGACAAGCATCACACTGTAAAAAGGTGTCTTGAGGCTCTTCTGTTAGGATGGGAAAGCAAAGAAGGCAGCTTAAGAAACTTCTTTTATGTAGTTCACGGATTCCTTATATAAACAATACTTCCTTTGTCTTTTCTTGGGAGAAAAACTCTGACATTCTTTTGCTTACCTAGAAGCAAGTTATAAACTTCTCCATCTTATTAGTAGTCCATACGCTCCTGAAATGGGATTCGAAATTCAAGAATGGCAATTGAACTTGGACTGAGATTTGGGCATGATTCATTCATTGCATCTCCTGAAAAGCTGACTACAGAATCTCTTTGATCAAGCTAGATGCCTACAGTGTTACCACAGCAAAGGGCAACAGATGACCTCACGAGCACTTCTGTACTAGCTTCTCCATTCTTTACCCCCAGGAGAAATTCAATTCAGCAGCAAAGATAAAAGAGGTTGCTTAAGGTTTTTTTGAGTTTTGCACCTTTAAGACTCAAAAAAGATAAGCATTTTTCATCAGCAGACAGAGTAAATCTGGAGGACAGAGCACAGGCCTGACTCTTGAATCTCCAGCGAGACAGAGGATCAGGACAGTAGCAAAAGATCTTCAGCACTAAACAGAGGTGCCTAAAGCTAACATATTTCAAAACTCTGACATCTTAAGAACAAATAGATAGTTTCACCACTATTTTGAATATCAACTTTGTCTCATGAGAACTCTGAAATAATATTAACCCACATTTAATATTTAAATCTAGTTGGAAGAGAAGTCAAATGCACACACTAAAAAAATTAATTAATCCACTCAGAATAGTAAAATGTTAAATACTCACATATCCTGATAATTAGTGAAGCAATGGTATCACATCACCTACTACTGGATTTTCAAGTAAAATATTAGTGCCTTGGCACAACTAAATCTTGTTCTCCTACTCTGAAAAACCAGTGCATACACCATATGGTCAACACATAATACCTGCCCAAGGGCCCTTGACTTCAATCACTTATTCAAACAGGCCACTCTGGATGCACAATGTGTCATGATCAAGCCTTGTAAGATGACCTAATCTCCGCAACAGTATGTTGTACAAGCATCATCATACTCTTCTACTCACATTCAGGTACCTGATGACACCTGCCCCTTAAACTTCCTCAAAATTTTTTTCCAGGTGTCCAAGAACAAATTCACCATTTACTGACAACAGCTGCCTTAGGAACAACTGCAAAAACACGGTGTTTGCTACCATTGACACATCACATAGACTTGCTCAGGTTTACTGTAGCTCAAGTTCTGTCTCTGGCAATGCACCTACTATTGGTGGAGCAGCACCAACAACGTTTACTCAGCAGCTGTAAATTGCAGAAATGTTTCTTAGTAGAGCCATTTCAGTGTTTGTCCCATGTAGCAGCTGCATTACCACGGAAAAACACATACTGTTTTTCAATGTGGCAGAACTTTTATTTGGAAGGAAATTATAACTTCTGCATTTACATGGCACCAATTATATACAGTACACTTTCCATGATAAGAATTATGATGCTGTTCACAGAAAGTATCAAATTTGAGATAAATAACACATAAGCTAAAATATACAAACCAGGGGTGGAGGTGAAACTATTGGCCGTTTTTAATTATCTATAGAAGAATTTCAAGGAATAATGTTTATTCAATGTTCAAAAACTTTTAACAAACTTCTAGTAAAGTTAAATGAAATATTTATAATACTATTCAGTTGTTGCACAGTATTTCCAATATACAATCAAGAAGATGCACAGAACACAACACTTAATATGAAAAAAAAAAACTATTGCACCCACAATTTAAAGGTTTCACTGCCTTTTGGATGCTGCACTACTATATTTATATAAACATTTACAACACTTCAGTAAACACAAAGGTTCTAAATGCAGTGCAGCATTATGGGGGGCCACTTTCAGCTCTTAAAATAAATGTTAAATGCCCATATACTGTGCCATTTATTTTAAGCTGATGGTTTAAGCTGTAACCCTTAACTCCTACTGTGAGTAGCAAACACACTTTCCCCATGTTCAGAAGATTAACATCCCTCTGACTATACAGTCTATATTCTGAAACCTAAACTGTCCTTGGCTTCATTGTCATTTTGGCGTTTTGCCTCAGTGCTTGTGACAACTATTTCTTATGTTACTTTTCAATGTCCTGTTAGGTAGTCCTGTGTAGAATCTGAAGCAAAAGAGTCTGCATCTTCATTATCAGAATCATCACTACTGTCATCAGCTGCTGGCTCTCCTGTCAGTGCTATCCGGGCGTAATCATCAGTGTCTATAGACTTGCAGAAGTGAATGGCATACTTCAGTTTTTCCTCTAGTACTTGCTTACAGGAATACCTGGGCAGTTTCAGGAGAAAGAAGCATGTGTACGACTCAGGAAGGAAGTGGTCTGGAGGATTGTATTTATCCAATACCTGTTAAAAAAAAAAAAGCATAAAATTCTTAATTCACTGTCCAAACCACAAATGAGTATCAAAATAAGAATTGGGATTTGTTTTTAAACAGGAGATTATATTTTTGATTCTGATGCTGATGCTTCTTAAAAGAAAATTAAAAGGCAAAATCCATTTTCCCTACTCTAAGTAAATAAATAAAAACAGACATGTATGAGTTGCTTTGATTACGAATATGTGGTATATTACTTCAGCAAATATCAAAACATGATTTGAAGATCATGTTGGACTAACTAAGCTGAATGAACTGCTAAATATAGGCCAGCAAAAAAGGTTGAATGACAGTGGAAAACTATCAAAATCCAGAGAAATAAGTGGCTGGGCAATTAAATGAATTGTCCAAGTCAAGAGAGAATATTTATATACATTTACAGTCTCTGTTGCACTGTCAAATCTACAATGCAATGTTGCAAAACAGTTTAATGAAATCAGCCTGTTCTCTTGTTATGTCATGCTACTACTCCTCCAGTAGCAGCTTTTTTAAATACTCCCCTACATCCTCTCCATCCCATACACCTTACCTGAATAACAAAGTCCCTCCCTCTAAAGTCTGCAATAGTCCTGGGCAGCCTTGTTCTGCCCCACACAAAACGCAGGAAGAGAGATCGCTCTGTATTGGAGAAGGACTCCATCACTTCCCAGAACCACTGTATCAAAGAAGCAGTTGGTTCAATGCCTTTATAAGTCGCTACAGATTTCAGGAGATGAAGTGGAATATCTGGGCTTCCACACACCTGAAAAATAAGATCCAGTGATAGGCTATACAAGTCTGATAAAATCAATTAGAGGTGATTTGTTCCCTCTATTCCTTTAAAATATTTAATCATCTTTTACACTGACAAACTGAACATTCGAATATTTGAAGTGTCATGAATAGTCTCCTATTACAATAGACTAAATACACATCTTCCCATCAGGGGACAGTAATGAACCTTCTTTCACATTCCTAGATCACATAACAAATTAAACATTTTACTTGGGACAAATATCTCCAATTCACCTCCTAGATCCCTGTCATGTGAGGTTTTTTGGTTTTGTTTGTTTCTTACTGAAAAAACTCATTACATCACTGCTCAGCTATATCAAAATAATCTTACTAACACTAATAGGGCAATTAAACATTTTCTAGTCTTTTCTTGAACTGAATGTTTGCAACCACAGAGCAATCATTGTAAACAGCATTTAATGTGGGGTTTGGATGAGTGAATAATCTCACTTCAAATTAGTCTGACAGAAGTAATAAAGCAGAAATTGATACCATAGTTTCCAGTTCGTATCCTGTAAAGAGCGAAAGTAGAGGAACTGGAACAACACGAGCCATGCCCTCACGAACTGCTGCAACCTGTTCATCAAATTCATGAAGCCTGTAAAGAAACATTTTTGGAGTTTCTGTGAATGTTATTTCCAGCAATTATTTACAGCAATTACTGTGACATCAAAGCAAGTTTAACCACTCTCCTCAAGTCTCCAGCTATAAACCAAGGAACATTAACATTTATCACAAAATACTTGACTTTATACACCAATTCATATTGCACAGCAAGCTCAATATGGAGAGATATCTCCCAATGTTTAGGATATTTTATTCCCAGTATTATTCCTGTGCTATGCCTGGCAAAAACAAACCAATACCCAATTTGGAAACAACATACTTGTCATGGGTTAAGATTGGCCCCCCCTGAGAGTTGGGGGGCTCAGAGGTGATTGGGTGCCAGGGCACTGTTCCCTGGAGAGCCAAACACCACTCGTCCTGTTCGCTTCTGCTAAAAAATCATATATACACAGCACTGGAAGCTGTTGGCAGTTTCTGTTGGTGTCTGCTGTGTGTACGTGTAGGAGGTCAGGGGGTGGCTGGGCTCCTTCTTTCCCCCTCTGGGGGGGAGAGGGGAGCCCTGTGGCCCCCCAACTCTGCCTAGGCCAGAGTTAGAGACAGCACTGGAGTGAGTGTATGTTTGTAAGGGACGCGACTCACAAACAACTGGTAAGTGGGAGAGAGAGAAGGAAGGCCTTGCAGCCAAGCCTTCTTCCCCCCCCCCCTTTTGCAGTTAAGTTGTGGAGGGGGGTCTTTTCTTTCCCTCCACTGTAAAGTGGAGGAGAGGCTCAGCATTGAAGCAGAGCCAAGTGGACAGGCTGATAATGAAGCAGCTCGGTGCTAGGGAGAAGAATCCCAGGCAAAATCGGAGACGGGCCAGAGAGAGAGAGAGGCTCAGGAGTTGCCCTGCCAAGGTTTGACCCGGGGCAGCTGAAAACTGACTTGGAGGACAAGTACGTTAATAAACTACACTACAGCAGCCTACAAAACTGAGGTATGAGACCAAGAGAGAGAGATCATACAGCAGAAATTACACAGGACCAAGGAGAAAGGACTCAGAGCCACCTTCTTGGACTTCGTGAGGAAGGAAGGACTTCCACAAACAGCTGGAGTTTGGTGAGAGGGGAGCATTCGGGTCCCTGAACACTCCCACGAGAGAGAGACTGGTTACCTATCAGCCTGGAAAGGCTTTTCCTGGACTTAAGTTAAAAGGAAAAACTTTGAAGAGACTGATAAAAGTGTAATATATATATATATATATATTTGCTTTTAGTTTGTACAGTATATTTATTTGTGTAAATAAATGTAAATACTTCCCCCTTCCCCTACAGAAGCCTCTTGCCTGAAAGTTTTCTCTTTAGTGTTGAGATAAATTGTGGGAAGGGGTGGGGGAAGCCTGGTAATTGCATTTTGGATTTCTAATGTGGCTCAAACTGCCACAATACTCTTGGAAAAAGAGAAGCTGTGTCTTGAAACCTTAAACATTCTCAATATGTGATAGACATTACAGTAAAAGAAAAATGGGTCTAAACTAAAACATGGTTTCTGTGGGGACAGGAGGTTTTCTGATTTCAGGGCAGATACCGATAAGTAACATTTTGCTGCTTCTGATGCCACACATGATTTGTGTTTTGGGGTTTTTTTCCCTATCAAATAATTTCTGAGATCTTTTACAGAGCTCTCTAGAGCACAGATTCACATGTTTCATAAGTCCTGTGTTCAGGCTAGTCATCACCAAAATGTCATAAACAAAGATGTCAGGACAAGTTTGGTCTTTTGAATCCACTTTTCCCTATAGATTCTATTCAGGTGCTAGTTTTCCATCTCAAGGGCTTCATATAGTAAAAACCTGATACTTAATCTAAACCTTTAAACATTTCCCCCAAAGGCCTTTTGACTGCAAAATGCTTTAGAATTGCTTGTGTCCTTTGAGAATAGCCAGAACTGGCAATAAAACAAAGCCATTTCTTCAAAGGAATATCCACTCCAAATGAAATCCCCCTCTCTACTGTCAAAATCAAGTTTAAGTGTTGGTTCATAACCACTTATAGAGTAAAAAAAAAAAAAAAAGAAAAACAAAGACTAATTCAGTAGTTGTTGCCAGACACTAACTAGAAACTAATAAGCAAGTATATAGTGACAACACAGTCTTGCTCAAGCACTCTCTGAAGCAGATAACTATGGTGGAGTGAATAAAACAGCCATGAATCAGTTTCTCATCCAAATTATCTAAATTTCCATATTTCAGTAGGCACTAGACTTACTACTTCACATAGATGCTTATGGTTGCTCCTTAGCTGTGCTCATCTAGATTAGCTACCTGGCTACACAGGCAACCAAAGGCTTGTCTTTTCAAATACTAAACAACTATTTGCATTTCAGTGCAATGTTTGTGCAATCAGATATGTCTATCTCGTATTGGCCTCATAAGCCACCGGCATGCCCGTAACAAATGTCGATAGAGCCTTCCTAAATCTTCGTTCGTGAAGCCTAGCCATGAGGATGATGCAATGTTTGGCTCTTGGCCCTTTTTGGCTTTCGCCTTTTTTGGTGGGTGTGCGTAAGTGTCATATCCAAGGAACGAACATTTTGTTTTGTCTATTCCAACTTAGATAAGAATAGAGTAAGAATTCAGCTGATACTGCCTTTGACTGCAACTGATGATATGAAAAACTATGAGCGCAGCAGTACTACATCTATGTTCTCTTCACAAGATCAAGCCTATTACTTTAGTGCATAGGAAAGAACTAGATGCATGGGACATTTCTCCACCTGTAAAACTGGCTGCCAAAACTGCTCTGTCAGGTCATACCTGTGCCTAGAGCCATACCTGCTTGTTTGTTTTGTTTCCTAAAAACTAAGTTTAATCTTTCTCTCCTTGGGGAGATAAGTGAAATCAGAAATTCAACACTGCAATCCTGTGAAAATATTAAAATATTTGTGCATAAGAGGTTGAAGTAGTATACTGTTTAAAAGCTGTTGTATACTTTTTGAAAGAAAATGCGTATTCATGTCAATAATTTTAATGATTTCTTCAACAAACCTGTAGTTTATTGCCAGCCTCACATATTCTGCTCTGTTATCCAGTGTAATATGGGTGTACTTAGAACTCAGCTGAATATCTTGACCACTTGCATTAGGCACAGTGAACGGGAGGCTCATAGCTTCAAACTCTTCTGAAGTAGCTTCATTATCTCGAATGTACATAAGACCAGGAATAAAATCCTTATCAACCTTTTGAAAGTAACAAACCCAAGTTAAACTCAGTTTATTAGCATTAAACAACAGCGCCTCTTGTATACCAAAAGCAGTGCATCATGTGTTATCTGCCAAAAGCTTTGATGAATGTCTGACCAGAATTCATCGAACTTAATTTCAAAAACATAAAACGGCTTAGTATTTTACATAAAATTTCATTATGTTGGATGTTGGAAAGTGCATGTGTTCCAGATTTCAACCTTTTTGGAGAGCATTTCCCAAGAAACTGTATTTTATGAGAAAATGGATTTAAAGTTTAAAAAAATAATTATCTCTACCAATGCTGGGTTTGGTACAAAAGGAATCCCCTTAGTGACAAGTGAATGACTCAATGCTTTTACAATAAGTACATTTCTACATGACGGGATTTGAGAAGGAGCTCTTCTTTGTACTAAAGATCTAAGTCTTATCCCACATTTACTGAGCTCATTAAACAGACATTGAAAGCTTGTGATATTCAGTATGTGAGCACAAACTAGTAGTAGTTTGCACTCATTTTCTTCTACTTTGAAACAGTGCAGGCATGTGCACTCAAATCAGTTGGCACAACAGACAGTAACAGCTACAGAAAGGTCTACTGGAAGTAGGAATTCAACCACAAAGATTTGTCTAGTCAAACCCATGAGATTTAAGAATGCTCTAGAATTCAAATAGATTAACTACTTTTGAATAACTCACGTTTACAGTTTTAACAGTCAGTACAAATCATCCTTGTACACTGGCTCAAAATCTAAAAGGCCAGTCAAAATACAAGCATATAGAAACCAGGGAAACTAATCAGTCGAGAAAAACTTATGCTAGAATCTGCTTATCTGCTGTAAGCTATATCCTACTCAGGAACTTCATCATACTTACCTCACTGAGATCAGCAATTGTTAGATTCATTCCTGCAAGCTGTTTCCACACTGGCTCAGCCAGGTTGAGGCTCAGAGGGCTTCCAGTTCGGATAGCAATGCCCAAAAGTACACCTGTAAGTTTAAACACTTTTTTTTAGATTCCCAATATTCTGATCATGTAATGCCAGTAGCATATCACAAAGTAGGTAAGAAATTACCAAGAAAACGAAACATGTTCATATGCAGGAGCGACTTGGCAGCAGGATTTAACAGGAAACAATCTCTGTTTGCTCCAGATTCATCTCTTCCATTTGGTGTCACAATTAACAGAGGGGTCAGCCCATTCTGAAGCTCTTCGCACATTTCTGCTATTGATTCACTATAACCTCCACCACAATCATCCACAGATTCACCTTGAAGAAAAAAGGCTCAAAATTAAATGTTCTTTCAAAAATAACTGAAGTATTGAAACAAACTATATTTCATTCCACAGGGGTAACTGAGTAAACAAAAGTTTACTAAAAGCTGCGCTGTCTTATCTCTTCATATGAAAACGCTTGAAGTTTTGCTCTCTGGATGATTCCAGCTCATTATAAAATGCATTATTTAGAAGATTATATGACACATCGCAGTGACAAAAATACTATTTTGACAGAATGTAAGTAATTTTTTTTATCGCTATCCACTAATCAAAATAAAATAGAACAGAGATAGAAAAGGAAGTGTAGCTTTGAATTTCATGAGTGGCATTTTAAAGTAGATATATTTTATTGAGCCCATATTCCATAGATAGAACGACTCTTCAATTTCAAATATTTTTCATTAAAAAGCTCAAAGTGATATGGTGACTTGTAGAAACAACCTTACCAGTAAGACTAGCTAGCCAGGATTAATTACCAATTCAGACAGCTCAAAAACCAGTTTAGGTTTTACAGAGTGTTTGCAGCAAGCAGAATAGTTGTCCCTGGAATTTGAGAAGAATCACAGACACATTTCCATTAAACTTGAGGGGTTTTATAGAATAATTTAAAAAGGTTTTTTACTTCCTAACATTTTAGGCACTTTGTCTACACACATACATTGTTTTCTGTATCACTTCCTTCCTTCAGGTTCTCCAACAGTTAACTGCAATATAGAGGGGTAGGGTGAGAAGAATTCTCTTACCAACAAACTTGACTTTCCAAACACGATGAGGAAGCAGAAGGCTATCAGGGCTAAAGGAACTCATTTTAGCACACATCTGTCCAAACACTGACTTTGTACCATCAGGTCCAGCCAGTCCTCCTTTACTTCTGGAACGCTTTACCTATTGAGTAAGCATATTATAAAAGTCACAGTAAGAACATATTTCAACTGGCATTACTGTACATATAGATAAGGAATTCTCAGTACTCTCAACCACCAACACCTTACTTATCTTTCATTTCAAACAGTTCTTTGTTCATCTGTCACTACTCAGCACTATATCTGTTTATCTTTAAAAGAAAATGAAAAGACAGAGGGGTGTCAATGATAAAGTCTGATGATAAAGACTTCTTTCCTTATTTCAGAAGAAGCAGTCAATGCATCAGCAAATTCAGTTTTTCTGATTGTAATTTTCATCCTGTCTCTATTCACGCAGTCAATTGGCAAATCTGGGTAAGTTTTTCATATGAGACAGATCAGAGGCTGTGCTGTTGGCCAGTAAACTGAATATGTGCTAGTCTTATATTCGTTAATGATAAGAACTAAATATGAATCTATGATACTTACTAGGAGTCTCTAACAATGAGTAAGTGCTACCAAAATACATATGCATATAGACACAAAGGTAATGTGTTCTAAGGCACCTATGGAAAAAATGTATTTTAAGAGCTGACGAAGATTCATAAGAATTGGCATGCAAGGAAAATCCCATGGATTCTGCTGCAAGAGATGCACACGAAGATGGTAAGAATATAAAAAGCATTTCACCAATATAGAGAGGAAAGAAATGGAAAGTAAATAGAGGGTTGGAGAAACACAAGGTATTTTTTCCCCCTTGCTGTTCTGCAGGTTATATTCTCAACCTGTTCTGACTGCAAAGGAACTCCTACAGTGCACACAGTTCACCAACATCTGTGAGACTGTTCATTCAGAAATAAACCAGACTCATCCCACTAACCTGTATTTACTTCCACTACAAGCTATAGTGCATCTCAAAATCCAGTTGTTCTGATGGCTTTGGATAAAACAACCATCACGTTTCTTTCAGGTTTTATTGAAACACTAACACACCCAAATCTTCCTCATGTATAAGATGTTCTGTATCAACACAAGTTGGTTTTATTTCAGTGGCCTTCTGAGAAATTTGTATGCCCAAGAAGTTTTACATTGAGAACTAAGTCACTGAGTCTTCTCTTAAAAAGAAGAAAGTATGAATAGAAGGTCTATGAAAGCACTAGTTAATTCACTGTTTTTTCAAATCTCACAGTTAACAAATTAATCAAGTGACAATAAAAACAGAAGAAAACCTGCCTGAACTGAATAGGATGGAATGCACATGCTATTACACATTCCATTTATTTCCTAACACTTAAATTTCTTTTGATTGATAATTTAGATGCAGGAATGATTAAAATTTGACTTTTAACAAAGCAATTTAAGAATGCCATGAAGGATTACTGGCATTTCTGCCAGCATCTTACTACATTCCTTGTTGACAGATGCCCATAATAAGTTATTTTAGGTTACTAGCAAAGAGTAAAACACTTCACTGAAAAATGGCAAAACTTCATACAAATACATTTAGGTCACAATCCACCACAGGTATTTTTGCTTTTTATTGTAGACGTCTAGAGCACAGTATCTTGCTCAGGTTTCAAAATCATCCCTTATTAAACACAGATTGTACAGCATCTCAATTTTTTAAAACACAGTTCCAGCCTTCTTGTAGATCAGATAATTTTTAGCATAAAACAAGTTAATAAGTTAATTAGAACCCAAGAAGGATTTTCATAAGACAGTCTTCCATCAGAAGATACCAACCTATGGAAAACTGTCCATTCTTGCAACAGAGGAAACAAGGTAGCTCAGAAGCAGCATTCAGTGAAGTGTGGAAGAACCAAATTCAAGAACTTGCCCTAATGAATAATCACTTATTCTGAGCAGCACTATTGCAACAAAGGGGGAGAGTCACTCAAGTCAATCTGTAAGATGGTTAAAGTGTTTTCAAGTGATGAAGAACAAAATTTAAGTTCTTTTTCTGAATCACAAAACTTTGTCTAAAGCAGCTTGAAATTACCCATCAAGATACTGGCCATTCTATGAGACTCTCTTCAACCCACAGAAGCTGGGAGAAATGTAGTACACAAAGCCATGCAACTGTACACTAATAAAAAAAGTTTACAAAAAGATGATGGCTTCTCAGTAGGAGTCAGCCAAGAAAGAGAAATATATACAGTTCACGGACAAGACAGATCTATGAAGAAAACGAACACAATTCAAGGATATGTCACGAAATCAATCTCCAGAAGAGCCAGTGAAGTATCAGTGTAATAATTATAAAAGCACAGACATAGTCTCACCCGCACATTGAGTTTCAGTACCTATGTTCAGAATGAAATGCTACAGAAAAAATAAGAGTATAAAAAGGCAAGGAGTACAGAAAAGACTACTCTACACAAGCAAACGAAAAATCTTAGCTTGATCACTGTAGTAAAATGAAGGCTGTCATGAAGTAAGAGTTCTTTAAAAGTACATTTTATAAGGCAGAAGACGAAACCAAGACGGAAGAATGATATTTAAACTGAAATATAACCCTCAAAAAAGAACAAATCATTCATTCATATGCTGTGCCTACTTTAAGATCAGATCACTTTTACTCATCACGTTACTGAGATTTCTATAACCCACGTTTAATAAGGAGAGACAGTAGAGAACATTAAACCAGGGGATTCCTTGCAGTATTACATTAATGAAAGCAGACAATCTCCTTCATAACTGAAATTCTTTTTCCTTTTGAAAAGGAAGGAATTCCTTTCAACTGCGGTGGAAAGGTACGTTTTAACAGCATTCTGAAAGTGTCTGCCTATAACACAATGTCCATTCAACACCACACCAGCTACAAGCTACACCCGTACTTTAACACTGGGTAAATCTGATCTGCTAGTAAGAGGGTCAGTAAGCAAACCTGAGCACTGGAACCCTGTCTAGACATATAACTGTTAGTTCACTTTCTGGACTACTTCTATTACACCTTTCCAGAACAAGGCTCAGATGCTGTTTTGGAACATTTCATTTAATGACTATTCCCAGAAATTACTATGGATAAAATTGCATCAAATTTGGTTTTTATGCCCTATGCAGTCCTCCAACAGCATCCCAAACTGTCTCTGTGCATTCAAGCTACACTCCTTTATGCTACACCTCAAAGCATAAAATATCGACACTCAATTTTATGCTACAGAAACACCAGGCTGGCACTTGGCTGAGTTACAGTACGGCCATCACATTGTATTTCATACACTCTGAGCAGGAAAACTACATAAAACTATGATGTCCCACCTTTACGAGACTCCCAACAGAAAAAAAACAAGCTGTATGTAAGGTGAATGTGATCTACTCTAAAGGAATCTGGTCCATGTAACCCTCGATCTCAGGATAAGGGAGTGGTGTTTTCCTTGGTTTTACACTGCAAGTTAGACAGCTGTTACGTCCAGTTCTGGTACTTCCAAAGAAACCACTGAACAGCAAGGGATGCTAAGGAAGTATTTTAAAAAACAAGTTAATATCTGGAAAGCAACTTTAAATTAAAAACTCATCTGTTTATTTTATACAATTGAAGATGAAGTGAATTGACTGCACCATATATCTATAAACTGCAAGAACAGTTTCCTGAAAGCAAAGGCATTTTAAGGCCTAGTTGCACTTTTAACTTACAACTGCAAATAAGATGAACATTTTTAAACTGACACTTAGTCTTTTTGCGACTATGTAAAGCAGCTTTGAATCTTCAATTAAATATTATAAAGGATCAAATAAGAATCCACATTCTCATTCTCAGCAAAAGATAACTCAAGAAATTGTGAGCCATCCTTCGTACACTGTAATCAGGTCAGATATGTAATTAGGCCCTTTTTAGCCTTCACTTGGTTAAATCTAGGAAAGACTTGTGTTAAAGCAGTATTTCATTTCCCACAGAAGAAGGGAAGCTACCAATTCATTTCTAGAGTTCAAGACAGATTTAAGTAACAAACATGCAATAATACATGAGAAAGCCTATCTCAATTAATGAACTCAACAGTTCATTAAGGAGGACAATAGCAAACGAGCCCAAAACCTACTCACTAGTTTCCTGCCTAAAATGGTTGCACTCACTAATTTATTGAACTTTCTGAATACAAACACAAAAAGTAATCAGAAAATCTCTGGCACTATAAACTAAAATACCCCATTTTTATCACAGAACATTACTACAAAAAAATTTTAAGTGCACATAGAAAATGGTAAAGAAGCAGAAACAGTCACAACAGGGTGTATTTCTGTTCACTAAAAGAAAACTAATCAGTCAAAATTTTCACAATCTCTCCACTCTAACCTTACAAATAGATGTTCTTACTTTTTCCAGTACACCAGGAAAAAAAGAAAGAAAAAAGAAAGCAGCTCTAAAGAAAAGAAATGCATGAGGACTCTGTAAGATCACGCTTCAGTCCATTTCAATGAAAACAATGGTTTACTATTCTATGTTACAGAAATATCTATGGAAAAAAGACACATCTGGCCTAAGGCACAACATTACATTTTCTAACGTCAATGATAAGGAAAAAAGCACTTTTGTATCAAAGAGTTCTGCAATCAATATGACTACATGTGATGACCAGCAACAGACAAGAGTTTATCAGCCTGATATTTAATTATATTAAAAGGCTTTTTTTCCTTTGCTTTTTTTTTTGCCCTTCCTGTTCCCTGTTATGAAAGCAACAGCTGAGTAATTCAGCTGATTATCTGGAAAGGTAAGAAAAGCATCAGAATCTCTGTTCTCTTAAATTATCTAATATAGTGAGTTTTGAAAAAGCAGTCCTTTGTCAAGCAGGACATACTTTGCTAATTAGAGTCTAAACCATTCACTTAACATTTCACAAAGTGCCCCCCTCTCTCTGAACAACTACAGTGTGGATGAAAAGATACTAAAAATAAGTAGGTCTTACATTCAATTATTTATTGTTTGATTCACTGATAAAAATTAAACTCTTCAGTACTCAGATACCAAACAGCTGAAAAAAGGGGTTTGATCAACACAGCACTGCAGGCTAAACATATAGATAGTACATGGAAACTTCAGCATCAGATACCTGTATCCTGTTGAGCTCTACAACTGGCCCATGCTGACGATCTCTCACCATAGTTGCTTGCACAACTTTTCTGAAAGCTGCTTCCTAAAAAAAGGAAAGTACAAAAAGTTAAGATAGTGGCAAAACTGCAATCAAATAAGAATGCTGAAGATATTTCACAGATAAACACATACTTAGCTCAACTCAGAAGAAAAAAAGACTCAATAGAATAGAGAAACTGATCCTGCAATGCTATCCTTCAGCAATTTCTTTCTGAGTACACAACAAAATACTAGAAAAGGCATAACACATCTGAGTCTTCTTTAGAAGAAATAAAACAAGTATCAAATAGTTTTGACATATTAAAAACAAACAAAATCAACAGAAGATAAAGCTGTGAGATGTTAGTCAAGGATCATGTTATTTGCACTAATACGATTCACGTCTGGAACAGTGGGGATACTAAAAAAGTAAAGAAGTCCCTCCTGTATAACTCAAAACCATGGCTTGAAAGGTTGCCCTGCCCCCAGATTCACTTATTATTAAGCAACCAGTATACTGATGAGTACAGGTATAAATTAGTTTATACCAGAATTATACATGTATATGGAGAATAATTAATGTCACAGAACAACAACCACAAAAGCAAAAAAAAAGTTTTTTATGCAAATTCAAATATCTTAGGTTCTTTCACTAAATATTTGGATCTGATTTTACAGTCAGTTTCAAGTAAGATTAAGAAGATTTTTAAGTCTTTAGAATCTATGACAGTAAGCCTGACTTAGATGTCTAGATATGAATATGGCATTGCAACTGCTGCTGCCTCTGTTGAATGTTTCTGACAAAAAATATACCTGACATCACATTTTATCTTATATGTGGAACCTTTCTGTAACTATTCTGCAGACTGAAAGTAAATGAGGTTGAATGCACCTCCTGCACATCCATTCTTATACGTAACATCATATACGTAAGGACTGCAAATTAATAGCACTAACATGTCATGAACAGAACAGCTAGGATTTCTGTTTCCTTTTTCTCTAGTGGAGGTTTTGATGAAAAATGTGTTGCCTTCCCTTGATCTGTGAAGTATGTATACAGCTTGATTGTTCCATTACAAAATTTTACTGGAGTCTAGAAAAAGAGACCTTGAGACAATACATGCGCTAAGGAGTCTAGTTACAGGCCATGTGTCTTGTTTAAGGACATAGAACAGCACTGCAGGGGGAAACTTAACGGCTTCTCTTTTCAAAGATATCTCCCAGCAGGTTTTTTCTTTTTATATAATGTTTTCTTTTTCAGTTAGACAAATTACTATGAAGTGAGAAAATTCAGATACAAAACTAATGATTATACTGAAGGCAAGTCATGTTTTCACAGGTTTACCATATCTAAAGTTTTGAGTAAGTCTTGCAGCTTCAAAGCATTATACTTATCTACATTTTCTCATGACTGACTTTACTTACAACTATAAAAATCCACTTTCATTACAGATTTGGGATTGAACTCTTAGGTATTCTATTCTCATTTTTAGCTCAGTCTAATAAACCAAGTTTGTACCTGCACAGAGTACAGGATCATCTAGTATATCACCTGATCCTGACAGAGGAATGCAAATAGGTATGAAATGGTAGTTGTCTACTATCTCACATTTTTTCCAGGAAACCATCTACTGAATTTTCTAGAAGAATTCAACTATACTACAAACTAAAGATTTACAGTGTAAAGTTATTGTCAAGATCAACGCACAAAAGCACTATGCTGAACTGTGAAAAACACAATAGAAAGAACACAAAGAAGTTTGCATCATCAGAATGCAAATATCTGAGATACAACTTACAGAACAAATTGAGATATATCTTCTTTCTTCAGAAAGAGTTCAAACAGTACATTACACTTACAGTTACGAATCTCTCCCTAAAAAACACTCTGATAAAATACCTTTCCCTGTGATATCAGTATTCCTCGTAATGTGTCAAACCCAACCGAGGGTCCTTGGCCAGTTTCATCAAGTCTTCCTTCAAGATCAAACATTGGAATGCAAGGACAGAAGAGTTCTGAAATGTGGTGCAAGAGCAGAAGCCTGTTTCTTAATGAAATGATGGGAATTTCCTGCAGATGATTGTACTCCATAGGAACCTATGATAAAGTAATGATATCTAAATGTAATTTAGAATTATTATATAATTTATTTTATTAAATGTAACAACAACCTTTACATTTGTAGATAAATTTGTAATAGAAATTCAGATATTTGCTTATTCATACTGTCAAAATTTAATACATGGAGTTCAGTTGTTTCTAAAAGATACCAGTAATATCCATCTAAACTGAAACAAGTATTAAAAATACGACAGCTAGAATATAAGTGCTATTCTATATTTTACAATTTATCCAAGAACAAACACATTTTACATCCTGTCATCATTACATCCAGGCCTTATAGCTGAAATACAAAATATTCAAAAAACAATCTTCTCAACATAAAGCAAGCAACAAAGAACTCCACTGAAAGGTATAACATTTTCATAGCTGCGATACAGAATGAAATTCCTGCCAATGTACAAACTCAGTTACTGTTCTGCATTTGGATTAAAACCTGAATGAAGATGCTTTTACAGCTAAGAAAAGCAGAATCCTTTGAAAATACAAAAGTAAAACAAAGTAACTGGCTCAAACATGAAGCCAAATCAAAGCACACTAAGCTTATGCAGGGATTTAAAAGGAAATACATCAACCAAAAGAGCATAGAAGCATATGAAGTACATTTAAATCTGAATTCAATAAGCCAAATATATTACCTGTGTAGGGAGTTTGCCAGCATTAGCAGGTTTACTGGTTGACCAAGCTAAAGTATGTGCTGAGCCACAGGCTACCCTGTTGATCTTTTTACCCTGAAGTGCTGCAACCAAGCGCGGTCTTTGGATGGCATTAGTTGTTCCATCTCCAAGCTGCCCTTCATCATTATCTCCCCATGTATACACTTCCCCTAAATCAATAAAAATAACTGATCATTCTGAAGCTGATATACAAGATTTTTGCTCTTTTTTTTAAATTAGTATTTATAAACCATTTAACTGAATGAGGGTGTAATCAAGACTTCTAGGACTGATGGCCATCCTGAAATCCACTATCTAGTACAGATAAATCTTCAGTGAGATATCTAGGTCCACAGTCTATGTAGAGCAGTTAGCATAAGATGCATTTCTTTCCTAGTAGTTTGTATAATTAAAGAGTTCTGTTCAGAATAGAAGAAAAAGGTGAAGCAGAAGAACAACAGAACACCAGAAATATAATTTCACAGAAAAAAACAAAGCCAATTTTAAAAAAAAGAATTTAAAAAGGCTTAACATTTTATATGAGACAAAAGATCCTATAAGTTATATTACTAGAAAAGACATTAAAATAGGTGCTCACAGTTGCAAGATAATTGGAAAATACTTTTAAAGTAACAACCTTGATCCTGAGCATTCATTTTCTGCTGCTACATTCACTATTCACATTCATTTTCTGCAGTTATATTTCACTAAAACCCATAAAACACTCAGCTATTGTGCAGATTTGTTAATTAAATGGGGGAGTGAGTCTGCTACAAAGGATATTCAGTATCTCAGCCTGCTCTGTAAGAAGCAATATTGTTTGTGAAATGCTTCATTTAGCAAGTAAAACACTTCAGCAGGTCCACAAGACTCTGCAAAAAATAAAAAAAGCCAAATGCATTCAATGCTACTGCTTGATCATTCTGTAATTACTTTTAGAGTTCTATATTTTTCCTTGACCATCAATGTTTATGCAACTTGAATTCTTTAATTTTCATCAATTTAGTTCTATGTGATCACTTTAAATCAACATCATGCTTGCTGCTTAAGAAACATGCAACATCTGCAAACGTAAAATGTATCCATGCACACTGAGAACCAGTGTTTTTTGCAAGGACAACGTACCAACACCTGACTAAAAGATAAAGTTTCATTTTATTCAAATTCAGTGCTAAGAACTAAATAAATTATTTGATTATTATACCATCTTCAGTGCAGCAAACACAGTGCAAAGACCCTGTTGCAATTGCAATGACTTTCTTTCCTTGCAGTCCCTGCACTTGTCGTGGTCTTCTAACATGGTCATCAGATCCATGGCCTAAGCGATGATAATCTCCTTTGCCCCTGCACAGAGAAGAGTAAAAAAGTTCAAAATTGTGTTTTAATTGTGGAAAAAATGTAATGACAGACCATGTCTGATATTTGCTCTGCAGATGTACTTATAAAGTCCAATATCAAAATATTCTCCAAATATTCAACTTAATCATCCCTATTTCGTATCGATGTGATTCTGCTGACACAGTACAAATTCTTGTGCTGTTCCTACTTATTCTGCGTAGGTCCTTTTAACACTTTTGCAGGGGGTGGTTTATTTTTTTCTTCTTAAAGAGTCAAGTATTAGAACCATTTATCTGCAAAAACAGTACGTTTACCGATCTCAAAGACTCGAACTTCGTACAGTTTAAGAATATCTAATGTCACGCAAACAAGGTGGCAGAGGCAAGTTGGGAAGGTATTTTGCTTAGTCTTTTTAAACATTTTAGTCTAGTACTTGAAATGACAAAATTCAGAGTGGTGTAGGAAGATTAAAACAATGAACTCTAAAATTAAATTCTCACATTGCAGCCACCACAAGCTAGACACAATTTTGATAATACATGAGAATGTTATTTATGCTATCATCTTCCACCCTGCATGACACTTCATGCTTATAATTCTACTGTCTCCAAAACAAAATACTTGGATTTTTCATTCACAGCACTACAAAATGTTCCCCAAAGAACATTAGTGGATTACTAATCAAGATAGAGGAACTCAGAAAATTTTTGATGGGGTAGATCAAAACAGTGAAGGCAGTGTATTACTAATATCTGTTACAGACAAGGTTACATCTAATACTGTCAAAATAACTAATACAGAATACTTACCATGTATATACTGCTCCAGATTTGGTAAGGGCCACAGAAAATTGTGATCCACATTCTACTTTAACCACTCCAAGGCCTGTGAGGGAATCAATCTAAAAAAATAATACCAAATCAAATCAGAGTTAATTAAGGAGGCTATAAATCCACAGACTGCACAGTCTTAAGTAAAATATAATGTCCAAATATATAACTATATGTATATTTACAAATCAAAATGTTTATGTAGATAATATAGAAGAATTCTACTCCCTTCATGTTTCTACTGTTTACCACTTAAACAACAAAAAGAAGTTCAAATTTCACAAACTGTTGAAGATCCATCTCTGGTATGTTTTTCCAATAGTTACTTGGCAATTGCCCCAAGTAGCAATGATAAGGCTTTGTCTGCAAACACTCAACATTAATCATCCCCAGTTGGTATGACAAGGATGTGATTCTGCTGACATAATAAAAATATTTATACCTCTAGTAGACTCTTCCTATTTATTATTATCCTTATGCTGCTTTACCATCAATCCTATGGGACTGATGACTGACAAAAGATAAACAAACTATTTTCACATCATGTTACATCATGCTGGAAATATCTGGAGACTGAATGGGGATACCTCTATCCAAGTAATAAAGTGTGATTCTGGATTTAGAATCTAAAATCCATTGTGCATAAGCATACACAATGAAACACACATTTCTCACACACAAGCAACATTTGTCTTCATAGTAAGTACTGGAATTCAAATTTGATTGCTACACTGATTTCATTTGTGACATGAAGAAATTCCAAGTCAGCCATCCATTCACAGGAAGGGTTTAATATAAAGTTTAATGTAAGTTTAATATAAGTAAGATTATTTTTCAACTACTTGATACCCCTTTCCGGAATGAACTTATGATTTCAGGAGTATTATGGAAATTTATTAACACAAACAAACATGAAGATTTTTTGGCAAAATGTAATGTTTTGACAGGAACCAAAATTAAAATGATAAATACTGCTCAAACCAGCAATGCCCTCCAAAGAAAAACCTTCAAGTGCAACTTCATCAGTCAGCACAAAACTCGAAGACTTGTTATTGTAGCCTATAAAGTTCATCTTAATGACAGGCAGCAGAATCCTGATGTCCCAGGACGGGTCAAAGTTTGCACATATTGGCAAATCTGTCTTCAATGTTCTCCACCAGCATCCTGGTTTCTAAAGCCACGAAAAAAATTACACTGAAATACCTTCATTGGTACTTTACAGCCATCACTGCCTCCTCTCCCAAGTTTTCCATAGTCTCCATCACCCCAGGACCAGACTGTATCATCATCAGTCAGGCACAACGTCTGTGCATCTCCACTGCCACAGGCTATATCAATCACACGGTAACCCTGGAGAGCTTCCACCTGTAACAAAATCACCCATTTTTGTTCACAATAAAAGACTCACTCATTTAGTTTCAGAAAAGATGACAAACCCAACTTGCAGAAGTGGTTCAGTGGAACTACAAGCACAGGCATAAGCAAATAAAGGCAACTCAAAGAGCTTTGCTCTTTTCAAAACAGCAAAATGAAAACTAACTATGCATTTTAAATACAGGATTTATTTATTTTAACTGGTGAACTAGTTAAATTTTTTGACCAAAAATGCCTAAGGTTATCAAAGACTATATTCTCTTCAAATAATTTCAGGTTCTCTGGGCAAATACAGTAAGAGGAAAAAGAAAAAGCCTTATTTTCAAATAGTCTTTTACTAGTTTTCAGTTTTTGAGCACTTGCATCATAACCTGAATGTAATCAACATCTTTTGAAATGGTGCCATCTGGTGACGAAGTATGGGATTTGGAATCACAAAGTAAAAGCTTAGTGACCCACATACACATCACATCCTTCCCATCCTCACAACTACTTGAAATAGATTATAGGTGGCACTACCCAAAGCAGCATGGAACTTCACATACTTCAACTCATCTACAGGTTATCTATTTTTTGTACTACCAAAGAACATGGAGGGGGGGAAAGGAAAGGTGGGCAAATCTTGCTTTTTTGGGGCCAGGGGAACAAGAACATCTGAATACAGGTGGTAAGGTCCCAAAGAGGTCTAAGAATGTATGATACCTCATCTCACAGATTAAAACACTGGAAAAAGTTAATGTTCGTTGAATAGAAATATATACACAGAGCTATGAATAAAAATAACAAACTAACATTCAGTTTGAGTCAAAAAACACAATCTTAGCCTTTGCTGTATTTTCAGCAAGAGAATGCAGGGAGCAAAATGAACTCTCATTTCAAAGGCAGGGAAATTTTCTTAATACCACTATTTCTGGTTAAAAGCTCCTAGTTCACGAGTACAAGTCTGAATTTATCAGAATACTCATTCTTCTTACATTCCATAGTGTCCAAGTTCTTAGATTTACTACTTAATCTTCTTCATCAAAAACTGCTTAACTCAACTTACTTTAGCAAATAGCAATTAAATACTTATTAACTTAGTGTATACTTCTGTAACATGTCAGTATTCAATCATGAGAATCAAGAGTATCAGTATTATGTCAGGAGAAAAAAGTAGTCTGTAAGTGACTAAGTGGTTATCACTGTAAACAGTGTTGTATTTTCCAGGAAGTAAAAAATGAGACGACCCAGAAGACAAGGAACTCACTTTCAGTGCAAACTACATCTGGGAAAGGGTGACATTTACTTACTGAGAGGTGGGGTGTTTGATTTGGGGTTTTCTTTTAACCTCTCTAAAAGAAATTCCCTGTAAGCTGTTTAGTGAACACTAAAAGCCACAAAGTTTGGAGTTCCTCTTTCATTTTATGCTTCCAGGTGTGGTAATTTGTTAATTTCTTATAAATACATGTCACTGTTTTGCCTTTTCATTCTCTATATGCAGAAATGCAAAAAGTTACGAATCAGAAGGTATGAACTGGACTAAGACTCTAATACTTCAAAGGTTTCTTACCAGTTTAGGTTTTAGTTGGTCCTCACTATCTCCATGCCCAAGGCGTCCATATCTTCCCTTTCCCCATGTAAAAAGGTCTCCTGCAGCTGTAATACAAGCGCTGTGTGCTCCCCCAGCAGCAATATCAACCACTTCTATACCTCTCAGAGACTCAATTACACGAGGACGATCACAAGGGCTGAAATGATAACATTTGTCTGGACAAAACTTTCAGAACAGACCATTTCTACTATAAAACATACTAGTATAAAACACATAATGTTGCCCCCATGGACTTAAGCATTCCTTTTACTTTTTGAATCAGAACACTTATCTCTAACACAACAAAACTTCTCACTTAATGTAGGCAACAGTGCATGTGGAAAACAGGACAATGGCAGTTTTGCTCCCAAAAGGTTCCACATACCTACCTACAAGACAGATTTCAAAGGAAAGCCACTGAACTTTAGCATCCACAGATATGTTTGTTAGAAGATTGTATCTAAATACAGAAATCAGAGTAACTGCTTATCTGAAAAAAAATTTGTGGTTCTCCAATTTTAAAATATATGTTTCCACATCACTACTTAATGCTGAATTCTGCACGTAGGCAGTACTCACACAGCACTTTTAATACATAGTTAACTATAATAAGTATCCATTAATAGTTTCTTTTAAAATAACATATCGGAGTGTTACTTACCTTCGGTTTCCATGACCCAGTTTACCATCTTCTGCTTCACCCCAAGAATAAACTTCTCCCTCAAAAGACAATGCCAGACAATGCTTTCCTCCTGAGTTCACTGCAACTTTCTTTATGAACACATGTTGAATGGATTCCAGTAAAGTTGGAGTAGAAACTGACTCTGTTCCTCCAATTCCAAGCCTACCACCTGCTCCGTATCCAGTGGCATACAGCTTTAGAGTAAAAAATAAAATTTAATTTTGTTTGCCTCATGCAGAACATTGACTGGAGATGTAGAGAAGAATTCTTTAAGTATGTATGCCAGAATACAGTTAAAAGAAAGTCTGGAAAAAACAGTTTCTTACAGGACTTTTATTTTCTATCTTTTGGAATATAAGAAATATTTTGAAATATTTCACAAAAGCTTACAGAAAATATGGTTACATTCAAGCCAAAAAGAAGTCTCACTGACTTAACAGATTTCATTTGAAATCCTAAAGCTTGTTTTGTAAAACTATCAAGAAACCATAGCTTTGCAATATAACATCACAAAATCACCTATCACTATCACCTGTAGCTCTCTTTCCAACAGTACTATTCTAATGTTCTTTCTTCGGCAGAATACGCACACCTAAACACAATTGCTACTTTCCCTTTCCATCCTGTAAATACTGTTCTAAGTAGTGCTTTTCACTCTTTTTGTCTCTCTGAAAATAATTTCTTTCAACAGAATGTCAAGAAATATATTTAATCTGCCCTTTACCCTTCTCTGAATAATTAACAAGGACAATACTAACCCCAAGGAATCATTATAGTACCTCACTAGATGAATGTAACTCTTACGCAAAGCTCCAGTTAAAATTCTCCATCATGTCCTAAACAGAGAGCTGCCATCTGTATAAAAATAAAGACTTTCCGAATTCATTAACTTATTTTTTTCTCCTATACCTTACACTAAACTTCTTCACTGTGATTCCTTTTTGCTCAGGATTTAAGCATCTGCAAACTGGATCCTGCAATATCTAATTTACATTTAGCCAAATGTGAATAATCTGCAATTATACCTCTCCCCTGTTAGAGAGATAATCATCATTACATTTTACTGCCTGTCCTGTTTCACAGAACTCTGTGAGCACATTGCTTGTGCCCAGCTTTGTTTTCCAAAATCTGATCACATTTTTGAACCAAGAACTAAAATATGCATCTTTTTTACGCATTTAATGCCACAGTACACTGCATTCTTGGAATGCACAGGTGGAGTTGGTACAGTTCAGATTCTTTAAAATAATAAAACAAAACTACTACTACCAATAATAATAATAAACCTGTGCTATGCACATTATTTTTCATTTAGTCAAACCTATTCTGACTGATAATGAAATATTTCAAGGGAATCAAACAAAGAACCATTTGTTGCATCCTTACTTTCCCATCAGCGGTCACTGCAAACAGAGTCTGTTCACCACCAATTAACTGCACTGGTCTAAGGGTAGCAAGAGCTTCACATGGAGTTGGGACTTTGACTTTTGCCCCTTCAATTCCACCAAGTTGTCCTCTGTGATTATGACCCCAACCATAAATCGTTCCACTGCCTCCAGCTGAAAGTGTCCAATCATCAGGACGCCTGCAGAAAATGCAAAACAAACAAAATCTTAAAAGAGCTTTTAAAAAGTCACAGAAAATGCAGTTTATCATTGTACAATAAAAATGCATCACAAGACCAAACCAGTGACAGCTAAAAGAAATAACCTGTTCATCCACTGGACAAGCTGCTCATCCTGTTCTCTCTTGAAGACATCATGGCACTCATGAAGAACATCCATATTTTCATTATCTGCCATTAATTCTCGGATTTTCTTTGCCACCTGTAAAATATTTTGCATTAAACAACTTTATTCAAATTATCAGTTACTCCTATCACAGTTGGCATAAAATACTTCAATCTCAGTGTATCTTTTTACATGAAACACTTTCACACGTTCCATTAACCATTTAAAGTATTCCCACAGTACCTCATCAAGGAAAAGGCGAGGTAATGGTGTCCTTTTATCAAGAGCCACAGCAACCCTGGATGCCATACAATATCTCCTGAACCAGGCCCATTTGTGTGTCTCTGCACAGCAAGGGAGTGTGTCCAACTCCAGATCACAAGCCAGAGCCACAAGCACCTGCAGACAATCAAAAAACATTTTAGGGATGGATCAAAAATGTGCAATAAAAATTAATATGCATTTGATACACTTGAACAGTGTATAGACCAGTAGGGCCTGAACATGGTCTCAGAGACATGTAAAGTGCAAGGGACACTAAGAGGCATCTTCATTACCCTCACTGATGGGGGAACATCAAGTGTACCCACACTATGTCACGTACCTAATTTCCTCTTCCAATCCAGAAGTTTTCATAACCTCCCAGGGAAAAACACTCCTAGATTAATTAACTTTTTTATATCAAATACCATGTGCTGAACTTTTTACCTTCCATTTCTAAACTAAGTCTCCTTCCTACAATAAAGTGAATTTTCAACTGATTTTCAATGTGATTCGATTTCAAATCAATGTTACTGATGAATATTGTGAACAATGGATTACTTCTTCCTTGTATAAACTTTTTGTTAAGATAGGTAAGCTATCTTTAATTTCACTTCTACTACATAGGAGGCTTCTTCAGCCTTTTATTCTTCTTGCTCTTCTCTACAACTCCTCAACTAGTTTATTTTTATTTTGAAGGATAGGGTCCAAAACAGAATAGCCTTCCACTTAAGACACTTATTTGTTCCAACTGGATGTAAATAAAGCCTTCAGAGTATTTAACTAACTAAATAGAAATATACAACACTCCTATTAGGACAACTCAGAAATCACTTATCGAAAAGTGTAGCCTACTGTACTTCCAAGATGTTTTTCTGACCTACCTACCTATCTCTGCCTAGCTAGGTACTCCTTATCCTTTATTTGCATACTTGATTCTCCTTTTAGAAGTATTCTGGTTTTGTCAGAAAACATTTCTGATATAGGACTAGGTGTGGTTACCATGTCTTATAAAAAAAATCCCAGAACTGTTCTAACGAATTCTTTAATGATTGTATTTCATTACCTTAAAGAAAGGACTATGGAGCAATTGTTTGCCACCTCTCACAATGGGGTCTTCATAGTCAAACTGTCGTTGCAAAGCTTCTGGAAGACCTTTAACCAAAGCGGCTAAAGCACTCCCTGTGAAACTCTAGAACACCACAGAACCAGAGAGTTAGTCTTACTGTATTCATTACAGAAAGTACATTATTTAGAAATAAAACCACAAATAACGTCCCAAACTACAAGAAGCTGTGTGAAGTATTATTTCCATCCACTTCTTGACATAAAAGTATTTCTACCACTTCCTGGCAATTCCAAAAGCACATCTACACAGTCTTGGAATTAGCCATTTTTTTCCTAAAATAAAGTACCTTTACAGACTTGCAGACCTGTGAAAGACAACTATTCATTTGCCTATTTCCTATTTTGCCATTGATAGCAAAAACATACATCAGGGCTAGCATTTAATGCTTCACATACATCTTAATGTGAAAATTGTGAAGAGGAGAGCATCACTGCCTTCTTACCAAAGCTCGTGTCTCTCCCTCGTTATCCCCTAAGATCCGGTTGATGTTAATGGACTGGCCAAACTCGGTTGTGAGCAGTTTCCGTAGTCTCTGCAAGGCCCACATTCTGTGGCCAGCAGCTAAAGAAAAATAAGTACACAAAGAATGTAATTACTTAAAACAATAATTTTAACTTCAAACAAACAGACTTAATTTTAAGACTATACCTACCTAAGGCACTCAGTTGAGCACAGGCTGCAAGAGAAGCTGCCAAGCGAGGAACTATACTCCTGTTGGAAGCAAAATTTAAGCGAAAATCCAACAAACACGTAACCAGATCCATTGAGGGACACGAAAGAATGCAACGATCTGAGAGAAGGTCTTTAGGGCCTGCAAGAAACAAAAAGCAACAAAAAAAAAAAAAGTTGGGGAAAGTTTGTCCTCAGATTGAAATAAGAACACAGGTAGGATTTAGCTGAACAAATACATCACTGTAGAGTGCTAATAATCTGCATGTGAGTTGATCCATTCCACCTCCCTTTGAAGGGACTGAAGAAAGAGGCACTTTCATTACCTAATTCACCAAATTTCAAAGTAAATGCATTGAAAAAAATAAAGGCATTTCAGATGAATTGTGCCCCAAAAGTATCCTCACCAATGAAGAGGCAAACTAGAGTGATTACAAAATATTTTTATCTCTTCCCTATGAACAAGTGCACCTTCTCAGGACTTAGTTCAAAATGTTTCCTAAGTATGAAAGTATATTTTTCTTAGTATAAACGTAAATGAACTACTGAACTCTGGCATGTAAATATCATGCAATAAATGCAACTGTAAAAAGCAGACAAGAAAATCTACTCTCTTACCTGTCTGTAAATGTCATATGTGACACCTTACCTGCAGCTGGCATGATTGGGTAAACAGTGAATCGCCATCCCCATCCATTCACAGACCCGTCGCTGATGAACTTCCACTTTAACTCATCCCCTGGAATTCTCAATTCACTAGACCAATCTGACCACTCACGACCTGTTACAGTAGGTAATATGAACATATTCATCTATACTGTCTGAGCCAATATGCAAGCCATTCATCCATAGCAACTTCCCTCCATGGTTACGCATTATAAACATTACATAGATGCATTTAAGAAAAAAAGCTATGCAAAGCACATAAACGTAACTATAAAGATGTTACACGAACAAAACTGAATTCTTTAACAGTTTGGTTAGCGCTGCTAGTAGATAGCCTCAGTGCTTTTATTAGTACATTTAAGAGATATTACAAAAGCTTACTAAAATCCACTGTCCTATTTTTAATTATCTTTCATATTATAAAAATATATAACAACATATACATTAAATTAAGCTTTACAGCTTCCAACCAGGAATCCAATCAGAAATATCTCAATAATGAAACGTGCATCTGAAACAGTCTGGGGAAAAATGGATCAACACTAAAAGCCCACATCATGATTGCCCAGAGATATTAAGCACAGGCAGTAACTACTGAGACCTTTGCACATGATGTAGTGTATGGGCAGGTTCAACATAAAATTTCATGAGATTAAAAATATTCTTCTAAAATCTACTACAAATTAATAGTGCTTAAGAATTAAATCAGAGATATCAAGATTAAAGATGTGAAGAATTCATGTAGTGTCACATATATAGGCCAGAGTAGAAAACAGAGAGAGCATCAAGCTATTATTTTGGACATTTGACTATTATACAGAAATTCACACATGTTGGCAGGGGTGCTAAACACTGATTTTTACCCCCTTAACTGCTCTTAGGAAGAAGAGGACAGCACAACATGCTTTTCTGAGAGATTCTCTATAATTAAAGATGCAAGATCACTCTGTGTGTCTAGATCGGATATCATTTTTAGTTTAAAAGAGAATTTGCATATCCCTCACAAGAAGTCTGTCACAGGGAGTGGTACATTTCATTCAACATTTAACAGTAAACCACACAAGAAATTTTGGAAAAGCACTGGATCTCATAACCTGATCGGACGGAAACAATTCTGTTGACACCATCCATTATGGTGAGCGGGTCATGGCGCCGCTCTGTAGAACACTGGCGATCAAATTCTACCCTCAGTCCCTCGGCACCTAAACAGCAACAAAGAGTTTACAGATTTTTACAGAGCAATCAATACCACAAATAAATGCAGTATTTTAGAAATCCACATGAAATGAAACAGAGTTGTTTGGAAGTCATAGCACTCATTAATAAAAATAACTTCCTTTAGTTTAATGACATTATTTGTCTGTAATTTCTTCTCTTTGCAAGGCTTAGATCACAGCAAGCTCATGTGAGTAGGGGCTAGCAGACAAAAGACCATATCAGAACATTCAAAACTAAAGCTGCAAAAGACAAAAAATGCCTATTTAAAGTTAAGGCAAACAGTTCTTTATTGTCTGTAACTCTTCATAAGTACTAGGTATCTTACTGAAGGAAGCACTACTGAAGGAAGTGTTAAAACAAAGTATTTTTTTTGCTCAAGACTAGAAAATAAGTGTTCAATTACTGACCCTGAAAAAGACTCAGTCCTTCTCAGTTCCGTAAATGAACAGAAAACAGCAATGATATCCAAGTGCAATCACAGCCAGTGAACCCAAAAATGCACATTTCATCTGATCAAGATGTTCATGCAGTATGTAAGTGCATCAAAAAATACTTTTTTTTATAGCAATATGATATATAACATTTCAAAGCTCAATAAACATTTTTGCAAGCTAAGGAACAACTTAATGCATGCGAGCTTGAAAATAACTGAATCTTAGCAATGTAACTCTAAGAACTCTGTACCTGGTATTTTAACTGTGCCACTAGAAGAGGTATCATCAGTATATGGATGGCTGCTTTCTACCACAACTGGTTGTGAAGAGAGGCGACCGCTCTGTGAATCAGTTGCTACATCTTCTAGTTCAGTAACACAGAGTTCCAACAACATATCAGCAACCTAAGAAAATAAAAATATACACTTTACACACAGTATGTTTGATTAGTCCAAGAAATCTAAGCCAACTACCATGCTTCTCCAATTTAAAGTAACTTTTTTTCTGAATTCTGATTCATAGACCACGATATTAATTCAAAAATACTCCTTCTGGTAAAGCTAGAAAAACTCCTGGAACTAAAAGCCAAACTATGTAAGTTTGCAGTAAGTAAATGACAACACATATAATTGTTTTTCCTTACAGAAAAGCAAACTATTAAATCTAAGCTGTAAAGCATAGAGCAAGAGATTAATGAAAGGTATAAATATTTAACCAGTATGTAATACTGCAAACCACTGCTTAAGGAGAAAATTCCAATAGTACTAATTTTAAAAGAGCAGTTTCAAATAAAAATTCTGACTGCAAAATACAAAACCCCCACACAAACAAGAGTTGTTCTGCTACTCACTATTAATGCTAGAAGCAAAAACCCCGGAACTAATGTACAAGTGCACATATAGCATGTATCTAATCGGACTGGGAAAACTACATCTCAAACCCAACATAAATATACTTAGCTAATCAATGAAAATTAAGAGGGTGGGGAGTAACAGTTTTAGAAATCTTAAAAGAAATTAATTGTTACTACTATTTGAAGGGTAAAGCTACGAGAAATATTAAACAACTTTCAGTTCATTACTGTACACAGATTCTATAAATAATTTATCAATCATTTGCAACATTCTTTTTGTCAGCTATGCCAAAAAAACCCCCACACCCACGGATACTTTGTAAATAGTTAGAAAGTCCAGTGCATCAAATGTAAATCTTATCAATTAAGAAAAATTATTAAATCTTCAAAAATTTATTAACGGAACTTTTAGCCAGCAATAATGACTGCATCATTCTGAGAAATAAACTCAGATTGTCAGATGCAAAGCAAAACCACCATTGAAGTTTTTAAAGTAACATTCTACAGATCCAGCAAATAAGGCTTGGTTAATTCAACTTCATTCCAATAACCACAGCCAATATATAAATACGCTAATTAAGTTTCTATTTTGATGCCTAACTGCAGCTTGACAAATTGAGAAATTAGTCTATTACTGACATCGGTAGCACACGCATATATTCATGTAGTATTTCCACTAAAATTATTAAAGCTTACATGCACTTAAGTTCAACTCAAATTTTCATGTTTATTAAGTTTCTCAGTGTGTTGAGCTGTACTTCCAATAAAATAAAATATTCTAGAAAGCTACTAATAGAAAGGACATAGTTAAAATGTAACAGAAACAAAGCCTGACCTGTGGGTAAGCTGTGCCCATGCCAGACAGCACAGCTGAAAGAACATCTCTTCCCTTTTCACCTGCTCGGTTGGACACAGCAAGCTTTAGCAGGTCAACCATGACTCGCGTGTCATCTGGAACCAGAAGACTCGTAAACTCATCCAAGTACTGTGGTTCTGGGCCAGATACCTTACTTTGACTTTCTACATCCTACAAAACAAAGAATAAACATCCCTCTGTCTTTAGATAGATTTAAAAATATGCAGTCATTTACAGAATAATTTTTAAAGCGCACACACACAAAAAAACCCTGCTTGATAAAAGCATGGTAAGGACTTAAGTTTTAAGGAAGGTATTGACAACATTACTTCTTTGGTTTTTGTCATGGTTTCTGCAATGATACTGGCAGCTCCAGGATCATCTGTGACTGGAATGAAAGGACGGGAAGAGGCAGCAGCAGCTGAGGGAGTTACAGCAGACGGTGTCACAGCATCTTCTGAAGGAACAACCTAGCCAAAACAAATAATAACTAATAAAAGCTTCAACAATACACTGTAAAACCTTTAAGAGTTTAATTATTCATTAGAAGGGCTAGTGTTCAAAGACAGCGGCAACCTAAAAAGAGCCGTAAGTTCAGATTCACTGCTTGTATTTTTAGCTTCTATTTTATGTTCCTAAGACAGAAAAACAGCCAACACATCCCCTCAATGCCAGTTGCTACAAAAACATACAATAAAACACCAGTGCCTGCAGAAAAGTCTACAAACTACAACACGACCCCTAATAATACATGTCAAATTCATAGTTTGTTAGAGCAAAAGATCTCTTCAGTAGCAAGCCTTTTCTTTTTTCTGTTTCTGTTAGCAGTTGGGAATCAGAGTAGAATTTCATTTAAGGCCTCATGTCTACATTAATTGATCTAAGTTTATAATTTCATTTCATTCAATAATGGTCAAATATCCTCTTATTCTTGACTTTGTTTTTTAATATCACTCCTGTAAAAAATTCAATACTGCTGCGGTCCGAGCGGGGGAGGGGAATGGGGCCGCGACACGGCACGGATCCCAGACACAAAGGTGGGGTGCAGGTAGAATCTTTAATCCAGCGTGCGCACGGGGTTTTTATCCGGAGGGAAAGGGCCAGAACATAGGGTGGAGCAGGAGACAGACAGATGGGGGGACAAACCAGGATTGAGCCGTGGGCAAAAAAGGGGGGGGAGCACAGGAGGGACCAGGGGAGGAAAGGGCGAATGGGGGCTGTCTCCTGCCGCAGCTTCTCCAGCCAGTCGGCAGAGAAGACGGAGGTGCAGGGAGGTGAGCAGGCCGGGACATGCCCAGAAGATACAAATTCGGGGGAAACACACAATGTGTGAAGTCCATTCAATCGCTGTACATATTTTTCCATTTCCGGAATCGTTCCCATTTCGATTCCTGGTCCTCGACACAATACCTCTAAAATATTACTACAAATCATCATAACTGCATTTAAGCGACACAATGCTTTCTGCGAGTTCAAAATTGAATTCACACTACTATTTTAGCTTTTCCAAATCTGACATACACAGAGAACCCAGTCCTGAAATTAGAGCATGAAAGATTTTTTTCATTCTCTGCTATTATCAAACTAACGGAGATCATATTTTTCAGCTTTACTGTTAAAAACTGATGGAAAAAAAATAATTTGACACTTTACCTCCCCTCTCCTGTCCTGCCATGGGTTTGGGCTCAGCCTCTCTTCTATATCTCCTACAAGCATGCATTCATCTCCATTTGCAGGGCTTCCCGCAGACGTAGCATCTGATGGGGGGGCTGGTGATGAAGAGGGACATTCTACTGGTGCAATCATACTTGCAGGCATCAACGCTCCAACAACTGCATCCCTGAAATCATTTAGGACAGATTAACATAAACTTAACTATACTCCCTTGTTGAACTTGAAAAATTATATTAGCTTGTCTTAGCAAAATAAGGTAAGGCTTCCAAGCTCTATTTAGAGAGTAGTTTATCACTCTTCTCCTTTGGGTCTGATGATTAAATACCATGTTTTAAGGCCACTATTTTAACCTGAGTTTCTCTTCACAAATTTTAGCACAAATACTCTGTTCTCTACTAACAATGAGGGCACTGTAAAGTTCTATTGTTCTTTCCAACCTGCCCCCAACTACTTCCTCCATATTATCTATCATGACTGACTTAAACTGCTAAACTGCTTCTACATTGTTCACTTGAGCATTCTTAAATAAACGTTTTTTTTCCCCAGACAATTTAAACTTCTATAAACATAAGAGCATAGAGGTAGCATCAACATAAAAAAAAAATTAAAGGAAGCTTAAGACCATCCTGAGGAGTCCAAACTTGTTAAGCAATTTCTACCTGACTCAAGAGACCCTATTACATGGTAAGCTGTGTCATCTTTTGCTCTGCAACAGACAAAAATGTTTCCTACCTGGCATACATGATTTGTAAAGCCATCAGTATATGAGATAATGCCTGTTGTTTGGCAACATTCCCATCAAGTGACAGGAGGATCTTAGCAAGAGAAGGGCGATTCGGCTTGGAACTGTTTGCCCCACTGATTTTGTTACTGGCAGCAGAAGAATCTGCATCTGAAGGAACACCTGGAGGGTGGGCGGAAGAGAAGGTGAGCATTTCTTAATGGTGTAATACATCATTAGAACTGATTTATCTAATTTCTTGTCAAATCAGAAAGATGATTAACTCTACAGTAGATTGTTTAACTGCAGTGCCTACAGCTACAATATTAAAGTCAATATTGAGGCTTTGCAGTAAGAGCTTCTGTAAAATACAAGTGTTTGAACTTGTTACTTACTTACACAGATTAAGTAATACAAACAAAATATTTTGGTAATCGGCACCTAAAACAAGGTTTATTTACACAAACATTCCCAAATAACAAGAATATATATTAGATATACATTGCCTTGGTCATCAAAAAGCTTAATTAGCAAAATGTTTGGTGCTTTCATATGCAACACAAAACACTGGTGTTTTGACTCCTTAATTCTTAAGTCTCTTACCTTAGAAACAAAAGGTAACAGGTGAAAAGATTAATATTACAGTAGCATTCATCTATCATTACCACCATAAAGACAAAGTCTTTGGGGTGTTTGAGAAACCATACTGCATTTTAATCTTCTGAACAAAAATTAAAGTTCAAACCAATATGACTTCTGAACAAGTCCTTTACAAGTTCAACTCTCAGGAAGAGGTTTTGTTGGCTTTTTCTTTTTTAAAGGTGTATTTTGTTGTTTTGTGATTTTATTTTTTTAAGACCTTTTTTTTTTTTTGCATTCTTCTATCACCTATTTAACCACACACAAAACAAACACTCCAATGGCATTAAAAGAAAAAACAACGTAAGGCAACAAATACCAACCAAGATAAGAAGCACCTAAAGGGTCCCTTGCTGTCTGGAAAAGTACTGGTTCATGAACAGATGGTGTAGCTACATCCACCGTTGTCCATGCTACACTGTGGGAAGACCCACAAGCAACCCGAGTGATTTTCTGGCCTTCCAAGCCCTGGACAAGAGTGGGTTTTCTGTTGACTGTAGTAGTTCCATTGCCTTGTTGCCCATGGTCATTGTCACCCCAAGCGTAAACCTGCCAGTAAACATTTCCACAGATGATTTCACTGCATATCTCATTTACGTGTTTTCTTAAAAATTCCTACAAAGGAATGTTAGTAGCTTGTCCTGTTACTCTAGGACACTACTAGAACCTACTGCCACGACTTTTTCCCACCCTATTCATTAATACAGGCATTATCATACATTGAAGAAAAAAATCAAAGCACTTTATCAGATGATTCATAAATTATTGCCAATTCATAAATGATCAGTTGATTCATAAATTACTGAATGTTCACAGTGAACAGTAAGTTAGAAGAATTAACTGCTTAGTAATTACATTGGAGATCTGAACCAATACTATGATAATGCTGAATCACAGCAGAGAAATCTCTCCAGAATCCTATGACTGCATCTGCATTTCCAGAGTAAGAAGTAGGAAACTGATAATGAGATAATACAAAGAAAGCATTACAAAAGCTACTACGACAAAAAAATATTTAAACTCCAGTACTAATATGAAAGCTAATATACATTAAATTACAATCATGCTTTTATTTATGCACGACTTTAAAAAGCAAATTAATATAATCAGAAATATTTATTTCATTTAATCAGTACCAATACCATTACACTTTTCTTCATCACCAGTTTACTTTATTCCTTTCTGGATGAAGGAATGAGGGGAATGGAGGGTGAGGCACAACGTACCTGTCCAGTGTCAGTAACCGCTAGACAATGGAGTGCGCCTACGGCCACGTGCACAATCTTTTTACCCCTCAGTCCTTCCACAACCTGTGGCTTTCGTACATGTACATCTGTGCCATGGCCTAGCCTGAAGTAGTCACCCTTACCCCTGCAACAGACAATAAATGTAACATTCAGAACAACTACACTGTTTACACATTACTCTGTCAGTGCAGCTTCCCGAATGAAAATACTTCAGTTATCACTGCATTAAACACGAACTGCAAGGAGCAAATTCTTCAAAACTGAATTACAAAGGCCTAAGAATGAAGACAACTGCAGTTCTATGACTCCATAACTTCTCACCTCAATATAGAACAGGTATAAGTATGACTTTTTTGTATGTAAAGTAATTGGGATTACCTTTAATTTCCTCTTGCAGAAACACTGCAATTATAAACACTTGCAAGTTCATGTGTTTTGATAAGACCTGGATAGATTTATACTACAGATCCTTTAAGAAGTCACATAAGAAAATACATAGGAATTAACAGGTTTTCAGAATTGAGTTTTTTCGCACTATTGGAAGCGTCAATATAGGTTCTCAAGTCTCCATAATTTAAATTCTACTAAAATTGTTATACACAAAGTGCACTAAAAAAATATCCTACACAAAACTAATGTAAATACTTTAAAATGCCTCTACCAAGAATGTCAGTAAAGAAAAAACCCTAAGATTTCTTCCACTGCATTTTTAGTAACTGTTCAGTCAGTTCTGTTGCTCACCACCACCACCACCAATTTTTCTCAAGAAAGATTATATTATTCTGGAGACAAATATGATATACAGTACTGTTATCTACCTGAAGTTATAACCCAGAAGTTGTGATTTTTTTCCTCAAACCATTACAAATTCAAGAAGAATAAAAGTTTAGAAGCAACTCAGCCATCCTAAAGCACAGACATGCCCAGCTGAAACAGACACAAAAAAAATCTCCTTGTAGACATGTAATGTCATGAAATAGCTGTAGATTTTTGACTAGACGTAAGTGTTAAGACAAACTGGGGCAAAGAAGGAATGAACAAGAATTTTGCAGAGAGTTCTTAAAGACTGCCAAATTCCCTTTCCTCTTACACCTTTTGTCACTACAAAAAAAAAAAAAATTAAGAGGAGGAAGGGTAAGAAAGAAATAGTTTCCAATGGCCACTCTGAGAAACAACATTTCTGCTAAAAACTTTTCTCCCCTTTAACAACAGCAGTAACTTATACAAATAAAAGTTTTGTGGGTTTCTGTTCATATCATTTAGCAATGACTGACAAATTACACAACAAAAATGACTTGTTTAAGTCTATTTAGCTTTGATAAACATAAAATGGGCCACAGTCTTAATAACAAAGATGGGATAAGACCTTGATCTGGTCAGAAGTCTGAAGTTGATCTGCCATGCTGTAAGCTCTGAAATTTTACAGAAAGGTTTATAATTTCAAAAAGCCAGAACTGTGTTCAAAACAAAGCGGAAGCAAGCACACAAACAGAAGAAAAATAAAAATGTTTCTGACTAACTCTATGATCATCTCCTACCAATTCTTGCTTCAAGGTACCATTACTGACAACTCAGTGGCCTTCTGTGCAGCAACAAGCTCCACAGAGACCCTGTGTTTCCATGGAAGCTCTTCCCATCTGCCCTGAACTTCAGCTTACTTCGTTACTCTACTGCATGCTTACTCTCAGTCTCTGCTTTAGCTGGAGACTACATACTCCATGCTATAGTTCTCAGGTTCTCTTTTTCCTCATTCCACTCCAAAGTCTTGAATTAACATGTTCCACTGCAACAAAGAGAGGGAATGATCTCTTCCTTCCTCCAGTAATTCGGTAAGACTCAGGCACTCTAACAGAATACAACACACAACTAAACACACTACAGGACAGTGTTAGAGCAATTGAACAGATACAGTTTGTCTCGAAGAGCTGCCAATTTAAAAATCAGAGTGCACAGATAAGGCACAAAGGGAGTTAAGACAGTTGAACAGCAGTAAATGCCACGCATACTTAGCAACTGCTTTGTTAGCACTTCCTGGCAAATGTAACATACCATGTCCATACCACTCCTGACTTGGTCAGTGCCAAGGAGAACTGTGCACCGCACTCAATCTGACAAACGCCTTGGCCGTTCAGTCTTTCAATGTTCTGAGGAATGTTGCATCCTTCACTTCCTCCTCGGCCCAGTTTTCCAAAATCACCATCACCCCAGGAAAACACCAAACCTATCAAACACCAAATTTCAGGTCAAACAATGATCACAGTATTCCTATGTGCTAGAAACCTTCTGGAACATGATACTCCTACCTTCATCTGTCAAAGCAAGAGTCTGAGCATCTCTGCTTCCACAAGCAACCTGAATGACTCGGTGGCCAAGCAGCACTTTAACCTACAAAAAACAAGAAGTAAGCAAGAAGTTTAAAAAAACCTGTGTTTTAAAGCCTTACAAACATTTTCAAGGTCTTATGACTAACCTTGTTCATTGTGCCCAGCCTGATCAAAGAACTATCAAGCCACTCTCCCTCAGAATCCTACAGTGCTACAGTAACAGCTTCCAGCTACACATCAAAGTAGATGCAGGACATGAATGTTCAAAACAGCACTAGTCATTTTAGATCATTTCTCAAGAAAAAGACTGGATCTTTTTGGCCTTTCTGAAATAGTTTTACTGTTATTAGAGGTAGGCGTACCAAAATCTAATTCAGATCACTCCAAAACAATGTCTTCATACTGCTTTCATGCTTTTTGTTGCTTTAGCTTTATGTTATCATTTATTAAACACATTTGCATTTCATCAGACACAAGAAACATTTATTTTACCATCTTAGGCTTCAGCTGTGTGGTATTATCTCCATGTCCTAGTCTTCCATATTCTCCAAGACCCCACGTATACAGTTCACCACTAGAGGTAATAGCAGCACTATGGGAACTGCCACAGGCAATGTCACGGATGCGTTTGGTTTTCAGTGCTTCTATCAACCTGGGTTTATCACAGTTCCTAGAGAAAATGAACAACAAATTCATTGAATTAATTATGAAACAGTCACACAATGCAATCCGACCTTCACAATCCAAAAAATTCTGTGCAATAATCAATAGTAATCTCAAGATAAAATAAGATGCAACACTGTGATTCCAAGATGTACTCTTTAGTGGCACCATAAATCTAAAGTTAACACTATTTTAACATGCTTAATTCAAGAAGTTTTTTATGTATATGCTGCAAAATTTAGGTGACAAAGTCAAAATATCAAAGTGATGAATCAGTTAAACAGCATATAATATGAAGTGAAAACCAATATCCTGTTATTGCCCAAGGTGAGTGATTTGTTAGTAGTAGACAGAGACAGATAGAAAAAGAATTTACTGTTAGGCTTCTTTGTAAGTACTTGAAATTTTTACTATTCGTATGTTTACAATATTCCCTTAATTCGGGGAAAAGATTCATCTCAAGATTTTCTAATATTGACTGTATATCAGAGCAACTTTTAAGGTTCTACATAATTATGCATGGTCTCTGGAAAATTTCCTCCCATGAAATGCTCCAGAGTTCCAAATCTCACTTCTAATAAAATTACAGAAAACATGGAACAGTTGAACAATAAACAAAAATACTGCTCTCATCTGACCTTCCCTTTTCATTAGTCTGACACACACCCTTATGAATATGTATTTTTTAAATATATTAACCATCTGAGTGGGGTATGTAATTTTTTTTATGTATTATGAGCAGGTCCTCAAAATATATCAGAATGACAAACAAAGATTCCCCCACAGCCTTTCTTTATCAGTTTTTTTTCTTTCAAAATATTGTTCTGTGAGTGCATACAGAGTAAAATCCTGAGAAAATTCAAATTTTCCTCAAAGCTGTCCTGTGCAGGATTAAACTCCGTATTACTGAAAAGTGTAAGAAATTTATTTCTGGCTAACAAGTCTGTGAACCAAAGTCTAAAAAAAAGTGCTATAAAATACTCTGACAGGCTCACATTATGAACTGTTACAGCTCAGGAATGTAAAACTGCAATGGTTTTACTCCTCAAGGCACCTCTGAAAACCTTACCTTACAAAAATAACCAAAAACTGTGTGTCCAAAAGCATGCAATTTCATCAGTGATATTCCAAAATACTACTCAAGACTTTATCCAGTAAGTATGTTTCTAAGTATCACATTAATTGAATACCTCCCTTTTAAATGACTGAAGAGTGGTACATGGTACTGAAAAAAAAGAAAGTCTTCTTTTTTTTTTACTCCTATTGTATTAAAAATCCTGTTACTGTCTATAGTGGTGGTCAGCTGTGCTGTAACATGAAACACAAATCTTTTCTTACTGAAATACACACAAAGTTGATATCCTTACATTCTACTGAAGTGACCAAGTTTTCCATCATCTCCTTCACCCCACGAAAATACCTTGCCGTCAACAGTTAATGCCATAGCATGTCGGCCACCTGAAAGTGTAAACAAAAAAATTAAATTCAAGCTTTCAAGCAGGCAGCAGGTCTAGTTACAATCTGACATTGACGTACAATGCAACTGTATGAGTCTTTCAACTCCATACACAGCTTCTTTTCTTCAAAGTTTTTATGTGATTTAATTTAAAATATATAACTTTTGTAACAGTAGGTTTCCTGGCACATTACAAAAAAAAAAAAATAATCACTCGATTTTCTGTTTTCAGTGTTGCAAGAAAAAAGGGAAAAAACAAACCTGTCATTTAGCAATATCAGAAAAGGAAAACACTTTCTCTGAATTAGACAGAAAAAAATTATCAAAGTTAAGTTCCAGCAGATAAGAAAAAATGTATGGTCTAAATTCATAGATTTTAATAACAGAACCATTAGATTTAATCTGACATTGTTTGCAACAGCCAGAATTTAATAACCTGTATTTATTTAAAAAACGAAAAATCTGATACGTGATGCTGGGCCATCACAGCACCCAAGAAAATTGCAAAGCAACTATTTTCAGGCTTATTATGTTATGTCTGCATATATAAGCATAGCAATAGTCAGTACCTGAGTGAACAGCCACCTTCTTTACCACATAGTTACTGAGAGCTGTAATTTGGCGGGGAATAGGCACAGTTCCGCTAGATATTCCTAAACCCAGTCTTCCATTTGTGGCTTCTCCACAGGCATATACTTTACCCTCCACAGTCACTAAAATGAAGAAGAAAGTTTGAAACACCATTAGCGTTTCACAACTGGAAATCTGCTTCTGGCCTTAGATAATTATACTTATTTCAAACTTACATTACCTGCAAAAAGGCTTTTGGATCCTCCAGCTACTTGTACAACATTCAAAGCAGACAAGGTTTCAGAAAACGAAGGGACCTTTATCTACAGCAGACAGAAAATAAAAAATTCCACTGTAATGTTTTACGCTTTAAAAAGAAGAGCTTCTACATGATAAACCAGTTAATCTAACAAGTACTTTCAGATGCCTTACACATAACCGTTAATATACACCAGGCATAAGACAAAACCCAAGAAAATGCATTTAATACTAGAACTATGACAAATACAAAATCTGAGAAAAAATGAACTGTGACATAAACAAGGACTTTCTTTTAGTAAAGTTTTCTTGAGAAAACCAAAGAACAAAGGAAAGGCTAATATTTTGTTTCTTGAAAGGCACTCTATGGATACAATAGTATATATTCACAACATAAATTATGAAGAATTGAATTACAACATAAATTGAAGAAATGCTCTCAACATAACTTTCATATTAATCATATCTTAAATTGTTTAAGCATTTACCTTGTATCTCCTATCTTGGATTGTACTAAAAATTATGTCTAAATGGCTGCACACAGGGCTGAAATTCCTCCTGAATTACACCGAATAGCAATCAAGTTAAACCAATCATTAGATCAGAATTCAGCTTTTTTTCCTGGTGACTGTACCATTTCCAGGAACAAGTAATACATAGAAAAGTCCACCAATATCTTCATTTTATGCATGCAAACTCAAAAGGAACTGAATACATACAGAGTGCTACACATTTTTAGAAAAATTAGTTCACTATCATCTAAAATGAATGATTAAGTGGTTGCTAAAAATCAAACCAGATTTCAGAGTAACAAATCTACTCTTCATAGCTTTTGGCAATAAACCGTAAAAATCTGACTAAATTTGAATTAATTTTATTTGTGTGAGACTTGTACATTTTTATTTTTCTCTGTTTCTTTTTTTACTGACGTATGAAACCAACAAACATACCTTGGAGCCTTTTAGCCCTCCCAATTGGTCTTTGTCATTCAGTCCCCAAACAAAAACTTTGGTTCTTATTGTAGCTGCTGATTCAAGCCCAGCTGCCTTCTTTCTGACAAGACTGAACATATTCAGAAAAGAAAATAAAGTCAGTTTAGCAAACAGCATGTTTAGCATAGGCAACTTTTTACTGTATTTCCTGATTTTTTCAGTTTGGAACAGTTTCAGGACTCAGACTACACTACTACAGTTAAAAAAAGCCCCAGAATATTTTGCTGAGCACACGTGCTACATACCAAATATAAGCACATCAGGTTTTTAGGTCAGTTTACAACTCCAAGTATACTGCAGAAGCATACGAGATGTACAAAATGCTACCACCTAGTCAGCGTGACAATCTTAAAAAACTAACTTATTGACAAAGGATCTACTTACAACTCCAATAAAACTGATTTCTCTTTACTAGCATTCACGTTAATTAAGTTGCTTTTACAATAATCTCCTGATTATATGAATGTGTAGTTCTTTATCATTACCCCCTCCCCCCACCACTGTAGTTACCTACCTCCCAGTGTTAGCTTTATCATCATCCTCTTCCTCATTATCAGAAGCCAGGAAAGGGACTGCAGCCAAATCTTCATCCTCTGCTCGTATACGTCCCAGTATGCTGAGGCCATGTATTTTGCAATCAATCCCAGAGCTTCTGCACTGCTTGATTGCAATCTCAATATACCTGTGGTACTAAGAAGAAAAAAAACTATATTGCCATCTTTTGGGTTCTATGTAACTTCATAAAACATAGGAAAGAATTAGAACTTTTCCTTGACTTTATCACCTTAACAAAATGAATCTGTAACGTTAAAGACTTGGTTTTTGAGGTCTAAACTCATACTTTACGATAAACACATGGCCTCATTCATTTGAGAAAAATTTCACTTACAATCCCGTAAAAGTTTATTATGCATTTCTCCTTGCTGTTAGTCAAAAATATCAGAACTGCTGTCCAAAATTATCCCCAAATTTAAGTTTACTGCAATGTCTTCTTGAGTTCATAGATACACTGATTTTCATGAAAATTCCCTAAAATATCATTACTACTATGTTTACAATAGAGTTACACCATGATTACGCTGAAACTTATCAGAATAATTAACTGTACTAAACTGCCAGAAATACTGCTAATTTAGAGGAAAAATAAATACCATGCATTAATAATCACAATAGTGCTTTTCATCCATCCCTTGCACCACAATATTTTTCTGTTGCACATGAGGAATTCTCACACAAACTTCACTTACTTCAGTACAATCACTGAGTAGAGGCACTGTGGTGTCTGTAGGATTTATATTGATTGTCTTTAGCTCTATAAGGTTATTTAAGGAATTACCCCCTAGAAAACATGGAAAGAAAAACATTTTAGATATGATGTTTGTTTCACAAACAGGCACTAAGCATGTTGAACAGCTGATTATGTTAACTGAAATCAGCTAAATATCTACTATTAAGCACAAAAAAAAAGGGTTTGGACTTCTCAGAGAACAAACGTACCTGAAACTACAACTAAGGAGGGCATGTAGCTGCTGTCTGCAGGGTCCACAATCATCTTTAGTCTGTGAACAAGAACATCTGGAAAAATCTCCAAGCGAATCCAGTGCTAGGGGAAACATACAGAATTTCATTTTTAGATGGTACTGTTAGGACCATATGGTTAACAAGAACATATGTGTAATGCTTTTGAAGAAAACATGAAAAACAGATACAATATATGGCCAAAGGAAAATGACCTTGTGAACTTCTCGCTTGTCCGACCTCTAAATACAAGAAAAACAGTTGCAGCAAAAGATTTATTTCAGCCAAGACCAACACCACCGGGAAGACAGAGAGTACAATACCAACGGAGGTCAAGAAATGGGATAAATATAAATCTTAGGTTTAAGACAGACAACTAGCAGCAAAATCCCAGAGCCTATGCTGCCCACAGAGCATTACTGCAGGCCAATAAAACTGATAAACCATGAAATAAGGAACAAGGTTTTTAATAAATACCTAGACACAGAAGTCAAATTTACACTAAACAACTTTGCCAATGACATTAAACTAGGAGAAGCTGTTGACTTACTCGAAGGCAGAGAGGCCTTACAGAGCGACCTGGGTAGACTAGACAGTTGAACAATCACCAACTGTATGAAATTTAACTAGGGCAAGTGTGGTATTCTCCATCTGGGATGCGGTAATCCTGCTTATACTTACAAAATGGGGGATGAGAGGCTGCAGAGCAGCCTCACAAAAAGAGAGTTGGGCGTCCCAGTGGATGAATAATTGAATATGAGTCCCCAGTGTGTACCCACAGTCCAGAAGGCCAACCTCATGCTGGGTTGCATCGAAACAGGAGTGGCTGGCAGGTCAAGGGAGGTGATTCTCCCTGTCTACTCTGCTCTTGTGAGACCCCACCTGGGGGACTGCATCCAGCTCTGGGATCTCCAGCACTGGATGTGGACTTGTTAGAGCAGGTAGGTCCAGAGGAGGGTCACAAATGCAATCAAAGGGATAAAGCATCTCTCCCACAAAGACAGGTCGAGAGAGCTGGGGTTGTTCGGACTGGTGACGAGAAGGGTCTGGGGAGACCCCACCATGGTCTTCCAGTACCTAACGGGGGCTTATAAAATGGAGGGAGAGGGACTCTTTATACAGGTAGACACTGCCAGGACAAGTAGTAATGGTTTTGAACTGAAAGCAGACAGGTTTAGATTAGATGTTAGGAAGAAATTCATTACTCAGAGGGTGGTGAAGCACTGGAAGAGGTTGCCTAGAGAAGTTGTGGATGCCCCATCCTTGGAAGTGTTCAAGACAAGTTTGGATGGGGCTCTGAGCAACCTGATCTAGTAAATGGCATCCCTGCCCATGATAGTGGGTTTGGAATTAAATGATCTTTAAGGTCCCTTCCAACCCTACCATTCTATAATTATATAACTAGAAAGATGAAGCACAGCTTAAAAAAAAATAGACACATTTATTATGAAGAAATATAGTTTTGTACTTCAGATGTCTGTTTTTACTACTCTTCTACCTTACACAAAGGTAACAAATAAATATATTTCACTAACGTAAATACCTTTCCTCTGAAGAGGGACGTATGCCACAAAAAACCAGTCAGGGCTTAAACTTACCTTTCCTTGTGAACCAGAAGACTGCCAGCATTGCTCACTACCATCAATAAGACGTGAAGCCTGATTCACAGAGGATGAGACATTCAAATTCTTAACTATCCTTGACCAATCATCCAGTAACATTCCCCGTTGACTACTGTGCCGTCTCTTCAGCTGCTTTCCAGAACGTCCACAGAATACAGGAGACTGACCTGCATGGTTAAGTGAAACATTAAGTATGTATCACTCAAAGAAAATGGCTTTTATGAACCCAAAAGTAACGTAAAAGGTAATATAACAAATCAAAGATTTCAGGTATGTAGTCTAAATTTAGAACACAGAAGGATATCCCATCAGTACTCAAAGAACATGGTCTTTTTTTTAAAGGAGTTCACGTCTACAAGTTCTTGACTAGATAAATTCAAAAGACATTTAAAAGTTGTTTTTAAAAAAATAGTTTTAAATTTCAGCTCCTTAACACAATGAAATTGCAGTTCAGACTGACTCCATAGACAACAAAACATTTTTAGCAGATCACAGCACTGCTACAAATGCAAGTGGTGGATTACAACAAAACATTGACCTTTAAACCTTTTTTGTAATGTTAAGAAGTTTAAAAAATATGTCATTTAGATTGTGAAACTTACCTGGTTCATTTATTCTGCCAAAAGTATGTCTGGTATTATGCTTCCTGGTTTTAAAACAGGTTTCACAAAAGTCAAAATCATCACAGTTCCTGCATTTGAATCTTGGACCATTGATAGGAAACATCTGACAGCCATCACACCTGATTTGACAACAGAATAACAAGGAAATATATATGGTACAGGTTAACTGTAACACGAGACAAGAGAACAGAATCAGGACAATAAGGTAAAGGATAACCCATATTCATTAAGAAAAAAGTAAATCATCACTTACGTGACTCCAGGATGAACACTGGGGACCAATTCCATTTCTGACAATAAGCCAGTCCAATGAGACTGTTGAGGAAAGTCCACAATAACATCTTTTCCATTGGCACTAAATGCTGTGACAAAAACATGGAGAAAACACATGTTGCAAATCTCTATAAAATAAAGCCTAAAGTGCTTAGAATAGTATTCTATTTGAATTCCTCTACTCCTATTTTTTCACTTATTTTTTTAGAAACAGTTCCCAAGCGAGAGTGTACTTCTAAGCACAAATACAGTACGATCAAAATCTGCACTGATTACTTCAGTAATATCCCTTAGAGCTTGACACTAGTGCATCCCACTTTCTCCTCACTTCTTTATGAAGACTTCAAGTTAGAATTACTTCTTAAAGGAAAATATTGATTCTTCCAAATTATAAATGAGAACAGACTGCACAGATGCTTGAAGACTTTTACTGCATATGAATGAAGTGGTTCAAAAGTAGATGAACATGCTAAGAAAATGTGCTGCCCCAGAGTACATGTCTAAATTTGTCACACACTTCAAATGCATTCTATATTCTTTATCATCATGCAATATTCCATGAAACAGTATGATTTTTACATGTGTCTAGAAGAAAGTCTGTGTGGTTTTGAGTTCTATTACCTCCCCATACATTTTGAATATACATTACCTTTCACAATCCCCACACTTCGGTGAGTAACTGACCCCCATTTGTACTTGGGTGTGGTAACAGTGCTTTTCACACGCACTTTGTCACCTATCTTGATATGAGAGGCAGAACTCTGTGGTGGGAATCCTAGTAGATGAAAGAATAAATGTACAGTGAGTGGGTTTCCCCACTCTAAAAATAAATTTTCCTCAGTCTATCATTCACTTTTTTAATTAAAAAGCAGTCAGCAGTGAACTTACCTAAAAGCTCAACATGGATATATCTGACCCAGTATGTACCACCCTTTTGTTGCCAATCACACTGTACGTTCAGGTCATGCAATCCATCTCGATCCAGTTTAATAACTTTGCCTACATCTCCTTCACAGACCTCCTCATAGGTTCTGCAGCACCTAACCATCATCCCCACCTAGGGAAAAAATGACAACAGAATGCAATAGCTATGCAAAGACTTTTGTACCAAAAGGAAAGTAGTTTCAATATAGCTTTTGATCACCATACTTACCTGAATATTCTCCCTCACGTACACAGCATAGTCATCATTACTTAAGAAATCAGCTCGTTTCTTATAGGTCTGGCTCTCTGTTACAACAGCACCACTTGACTGAAAAAAATCCAAAATAAATATGTAAGAATTACAAAATTTGTTTTCAATTCAGATAAATAAAACTGTTAGCAAAGACTGAAGATAACCCAACAAAAATAAACACATATAATACCCAAGTTGCATGCCAAAATGGGAAAAAACTTCAACAGGTTCAATTCACTATAGGGGTAACATTTATGATCTACTTTACTTTAATTTAAAGTTACTTTCTAAAATTACTTGTCTAGGAATGCAGATGCAGATTTTAAAAAAAGGTGTGAAACAAGCTGCAAATTGCTTTTATGAAACCTGATTGCCAAGAAAAATCTGAACAAAGTGGATTTGCCAGTACTCTACTCAGCCTTGAAGATATATATCCACTTCTTGGGCTATTTGTTGGGAAAGGGAAAAAACAAAAAAAACCAGTGGTAAACGGTAATCTCTAACCTAAAGCACACCATTTTTTTAATATAATACGAGATCTAAAGTATTCCTTTAGAAAAACAAGCTAAAAAAGATAACACTGTAGTTATCAGAAATTATTTCTTTCAAGATTTGATTAACTTCTTTAAGAGAATCAGAAGTCAATGTCAAGTTAATTTCATTGAAAATATAATGTACTTCTTTCAATTACCAAATCCCACATGTGCAAGAAAACATAACTCCTTCAAGAATAAACAGAAATATGGAACCCATTTCATTTTATTAAAAAATCGATACTGAAACAGTTCCTGAAAGTCAACAGAAGAATAATACAAATTCACATTAAAGCTATCACACTCAGTAGGCATTGTAAAGGTAATTTTATCACCAATAAGTGAAAAACGTTTTTATAAGGAAAAGGCTAAGTTATTTAACAGACTTTTTGGCTATTTATTCACCAATTTCTCCGTCATTCCTTGTAGCTAATATACGTTTGTTTTTCAGACCAAAGGAAAGGAAAGGGGGGAACTCCTTTACAAAACATTACACTATAGCATCAACTACTTTTGAAGAAACTAAGAGCATCTATCAGGGATACTTATAGCTACCACCAGTGAAACATCTACCTGCATTCCATTCTCCCCTGTGCTACTCATATATAAAGTATTTATAGATTATTCTCAGTTGTTTTATGACACACCTTAGAAACACAGGGCAACCACGACCCTTGTTACTGTTCTGAAACCTTGGGACAACAGAATGTCCCTGTACTCTCCCCATTTTCACAAAAAGGAAAGAATTACAAAATTTGCAGCTAGCTAGTATAATGTAGGTTTAATACGTTGATACTTACCACAGGACAAGCAGCTTCAGCTTCTTCCACCTCCTCTGTTATTTCCTCATCTGAATATTCGTCAGAGATAGTATCAGCATCAGAGAGATCCGTAATTTGAACATCGGGGTGATCCAACAACCAGCCAACTAAGGCTTCCACTCCTAATACAGAAAACAAACTCAGTCTCCAAAGGATTCTCTGACATTCTTAAGAAAGCATCCAAAAAAAGAATAACAACTGCTACCTGCTAAGAACCATTTTAATCTGCTTGTAACTTTCCTTCTCCTTCTAATGTCATTAATTTAACTAAATAAAATACCTGGTAATCCAGAAGCACTTCCAGAGGTTCCCGACAGAGATTTTAGTGCAAATTCTATGTTTTTCCTAGGAAATCCCATTTCCATAAGTTGAACTACAATGGGGAGGGGTGGAATTGGAGATTGTTTGCGTTTCTTCACTTTTGTGGGTCGGATATGCTGTACTGTGATGGGTGTTGTAGCTTCACTAGAGCTGCAGTCTTCAAATAATGGAGTTGAAGGATGTGTAGACTCTACAGCCAGATACTGGCATACTGCCAAAGCAGCAGCCTAAATGGGAACAGATAAATCAGTCCAAGTAAAGAAAGCATATTTAGTATGTCTGTGTGTGTGTACACCTAAAATTAAAGGTTATTTGCCAAAAAGGGTTCAGTGTCACTTTTTTAAACCTATAGTCTAAAAAGTTTCAATTAGGATGTGAATTATAAAGGGTTATTTATTAGGTTACTTAGCAGAAAACACAAACTCTACCTCAAGCTCCTGTTTGTCAAATATTGCTTTCACAGGTGATGGCTGTGTAGCAGATGACAGAAGTTGCTGTAAAAGGATCATGGGAGGCTGAGGTCCTTCAGGAGACATATCTCCTATGTCGGGAGAGGCAACTGCTCCATCCTCTTGAAATAAAAAACATTATTTTAACCAAAACCATGCAACATGAGTCAATCAGGAGACTTACTCTGAGGCCTACTCGTTGATCAAGTATACTGTTATTTTTCACATATTCCTTCTTCATAGGAATCATGTGTTTAAGATTAAACCATTTGTGTCACAATCTCCATACCAAAAAAAGCAAGTAAAAAACACGTAGATAAACAGTAAATTTACCAAAATGCACCCAGAACATGTCTAGTAGAAACTACTCAGTGGAGAGTGAATTTGCATAGGTATCTTCTGAGTCCAACCTTTTTGCAATAAGATTATTACCAAGAGATCCTTCTGGGATAAACCATTTTTTGTAGAAAACCAACAGTCTCAATGATCCCAAACCCATGGTACATACTTCCTGGATTGGGTGTTTTCTCCCATGATTACACCTCTTGGGAAGAGTTCCCTATGGGAGTCCATAGTCCTTTCAAAAGAGGATACTTCTTTTGAATCCACTTGCTACAAATCTGCAACTTTTTTATTTAATGTCATATTCTTGTTGGCATAAACATTCATATTTCCTAGATATTTTCTGTGATTATCTCAAGAAAGTGTTCTCACTTTTTATTAACTCCAACAAAAGAAAGCCTTATTTGAAACAATAATAAAACAGTTACTAGTCCTCATGTAGTTATGCTCTTCTGACGAAAAAAAAAGTGTTAGGGTTTTTTCCCCTTAAAAAATGAAGGCAGAAGTAAAATCACGTTGCATTCCTAAAAAAACCTTGATGATTCTGTTGACTTAAAATTGGGCAATTGACAAAAAACCACAGAAATATAGGAATAAAGCAAATCTATCATAATATTTAAAGACACATTTCACAAATGCCCAAAGAACTAACATAAACTCTAAAGTCCTCAAATAGCTATCCTGAAAGCTGACAGAGTTATTGTATTTATTTTTATATGTAAAATGCATCTATAAAAGATCTAATTCAAATTATTAGAACTACAGTTCCTTAAAGTCCTTTTGAGATTATTCTTAAGGCACTATATCCCAATACTTGTTTGACTGGAAACTGCAAAACATTTGAAGTAAAAGCAATAGCCAACTGAGAATTCATACTTTAAGCTTTGAAGTAGAAAAAGAAACCACTGCAAAAAACTTTCAAGTATTTTAGAATGACTTACAAAGCTTATTAACTAGAGAAGACCTACAAATTTAGCTAACGCCAGTATTTCAAGCTTTAAACAAGCTTCAAAACCTAAGTTAAAAAGTCAAAATGCTTTTAACACACAATTTTAATTTAACATTCACAAATTTTAATTTTTTCTCTTTAAAAGGCAAACAAATTTCTACCCTCCAAATGCCATTAGCAAGGGTTATAGTCATACACTCTGTCTACCATCTAACCAAACAGCAGCAAAGTCAGGTTGCATTTCAGAATACCTGCAGGATTTAATGCACACTCCTGAACAGCTGGCTGAGATAAGATCTGCCTTAGTGTATCCTGGTGAGAAAGCAGGGCTCGGCCTGCTTTCAGTATGTACAGCTTTAATTGCTGGCATCGCAGTAGATCCAGATCAACTTGACCTATCAGAAATATTAAGCAGCCATTAGTGCTAGGAATCTCTTGTATTAGATTAGAGAAGTTATCATTCATACAACCTCAGTCCAAACATCAGTTTACATCTTAACTCACTGTGCAAAAGTTTGTGAAATACCGATGATATAAGACAGTTTGAACAGCACATGGATTGAAGGTCTGCACACATAGTACGACCCATGATATCAAAAACAGTGCCTTCCTACTTTTCACACCCTGGACAATCATGCGGTTGATCGACAGCACAGTAAGTGCAGTTAAAAAGTTATATGGATTCAATATTTTAAACAATTCAGTACAAGCAGTTCAGCCCCTAAACTTACTTACATTTTCTCAACAAAGTAAAAAAAGATACTTCACTTACAATGCAGAGCAATTCATCTCCTAGCTAAACTCGTCTCTTAAGTGTGTATTATTCAATGTTGACTAAGAAAAAAAGCAAGACTGGAGGAAACTCTTTTTCTTATGCATGTTTGCTGTTACCAATATTTTTCCCTGAGTATATCCATCTACTTCCAAACAAAACAAATTGTAAAAAGCCCCCAAGTTGTACCTGAAAGACCCTGATTGGGAGATTTCATTCTTTGTTTTTCTATTTTACTTCCAGCCAGATTTACTAGTTGAGCCCAAATGGATAGCATAGGTTCAGTGAAAGGCAAGTTGTTCACATTAAAAGCCACAACTGGAAGCTAAACAGCGAGGGAAGAACCAGACAAAACAAAAAAAAAATGCAGGTAAGCATTTTCCTAAAATGCTACAAAATCATTCAAAAGTTTCAATGGTTATTAACAGAAGAACAAAAGTAGCATTTGTCTTACTGCTCTTGCCAGGAACAACTAGAGAGGATTTCTATTCCCTACACAGCTCCTAAGCCTGTATTTGTACCACACAATTGCAGGTCGACATGATGAAAAGGCAGGACAGTGTCAGAACAAGGAAGAACTGTGGTCTCTGAAGCAGATCAAACACTTGGCCTGTGCTTTCACTAATGGCATATCAATCAAATCAAGATTCAAATGAAAACACCCAAGACTTTCTACGTTGATTAGCAAATCAAGTTAAACGCAAATAAGCTCCTCTCATGTAAGAGCTATAAATCACATTGTAATGACTTGCGATTTTACCTCAAGTCAAAGAATTTTAGCCGTCCCTCCTCCTTTCATCTCCTCAACAAGTGAGGATGAGATTTAAAGGCCCTATAGAGGTTTGCATGAGGACCATCTCAGATGTGCGTTCTAGCATGGTATGTGTTCAGTGTCAATGTATTTATCCAATGAAGAATGTCCTCTTTGCACTATATTAGAGATTTAAACCTTACCCTTCCCAGTATTAAAGCCTCAATAAAACAAACTTACTGGTTTCAGCTGATTCAGAGGGCACACTCTACATGTCCGCATGTCATAGAACTGTACAGTGATTTTCCCTTTTGGAGTGATGCGTGTCACTGTGCCTTCTCCAAATTCATCATGAACTACTTGTCCACCCAGTCTCAAGCGACTGTCTATGCCACCAATCACAGCCAAGACTGCCATTAGAGCTCCCACCTCTGGATTCTCAGTGTCAGGAAAGTAGTCATCCAACACAGCCTAACAAAGAACAATAAAATTTAACTGTAGGGAGAAAATATATACTTCTATCTGCTTTAAAATACAAAGTTAATCACAAATATTTCAACTTAAAAATTATAACACAAATATATATAAAAATAGAAAAATGGTTTCAAAATTAAGCTTAATATTGTTTACAAATATTTAGTGTTTATAATTTCAAAATAAATATTGCTATAAAAATGAGCTTATTTTAAAACGTGGAAACTACCCCTTCTGACTGTTTTCCTGCAAAGATGTGGGTGATGGAGGTTAGCTGAGAGTTGATGTACTTGTTTATGAGTCCATTCCATTGGTTGAGCGAATGGAGCGTCCTCAGCAGTGCCACTATCTCTTCTGCTAAAGTACTACTATGAGTGGCAGTTAGAGATGCTTGGGGCCTGGCCTTTCTCCTTCTCAGAGTAGATTCTGGAAAGACAAAGTAATTGCACAACAGTTACTGTTTAATGCACATATTTTCCATACATAAGAATAAACCACTGAGGGAAAATTCCTCTACCTCTGAGTAGTGGGATATCTGAAGAACAAGTACTAAGTAGGCTCCCTAAAAATCCAAACAGTTTTTCCACAAGAAATTTCATGTCTCTTGACCTTTCATTTTTATCCCAGGATGGAAGTACTGCTTTCAATAAATGTACAGCAAGGATCTAAAAAGAGAACAAAATTAGTGTTATTCTATTCTAAGTCACCGCATATTAAAGAAACTTTCAAATATATTAAGTACAGAAGAATGACATTTTTAAAGTTAGCTTTCCTTTGTAGTTCTTTCTACAAGACTGATTTCTTTCCAGCTGTGGAAATTACAGAGCTACTGATCTTCAGTTTACTAAGGGATATTTTAAAAGAAGTTGTGACAGTTCAGAGTCAGTAACAATTTTATTGGCACATTTTATTAGTGAATCAACCTCTTCGATACTTGGGGCATGAGACAAATACAATGCTGGGAAACAATGTAAATGACTAAAACACATAGGAAAAATCGTAATACAGAATGGGAAGGTTTGTTCAGATTCCAGACTCAGAAATTAGTGCTAAGATGTATTTCAGAATGAAAGTTTCCAAGTGTTCTGCAATGAGGGTATAATAGTTAAAATTCATGAGATATAAAGCTGAATGGTAGAAGGCGACAGTGACACCCAAAAGTAGTCCCTGTGAAACTAGGGCCTCTGACACAGTACAGAGGAACAGGTTGGCATCTCTATACCTAGACAATGCAGGACTAACAAGGAACAGGGGAAGGTGCAGTACTTCAGTATCAAAGAGCAGAAGGGGTTCCATATTCTGAATAGAAGCATTTCAGGTTTTGAGCTTCATCATTTTCTACCCAGAAGACCAATACAAGTGACTAACAGTGAAGAGAACTCACTTCTTCTAAACTTCTGTCAATAACACATCTTTCTAGAACTTCAAGGTCTCATCTTTTTGTTGTTATTAAGTTAGGTGCTGGTACACGAGGAATGGTCACTTCTCTGAAGTATTCCCTGAACAGAACAGATGACTCTACTGCACTAAATCCTGGGTGATGACGGAAGTCCCAGCATATGAAAAATACTGGCAAGAATTTGCTGGAAGATCACACAAAAATGAACAGGCCTTTATGATACAAGGCTTCAGTTAAAAAATGCTGATGCCTTATCAAGGAAAAGATTAAGACTATCTTTAGATCCCCAAGCCTTGAAACTTGGTAGAGTTATTCCATAATAAGGTTGCTTTTCAGTCTCATGAAAAAGGCACTAACAAGATGTTAAGGAATGAAAAAGAAAAAAGAGGGAAAAAAAGAAAAAGAAAAGAAGAAATAAGGGGAAGAGGACAAGGGAAATACAATACCAAACTAAGAAGCAAAGATGTAGCTTCTTAAGAGAGATTATAATTAAAATAATATTAGCCGTTTACTATGGAAGGAGGGACAGTAGCTAATACACAATTGCATAACTTCTATTAAAACTGCACATTTTTCCAACCCATCTTCTCATTATTTTCTTTATTCACCATCTAGGAAACATTACATGGGAGTTTCTGGAACACACTTTCGGAACACTGTTTTGACCTTTTATCTCCTTTCAACAGAACAAGGGAGTCTGTAGTACCCTGAAGGATCAAAACTTACAGGTGTATATTTTAAACAATGAATCCTCAACATAAAAAAAATATTATTTCTTTTAATTAACTAAAAACTGATTTAAGGACATTTCCCACCTTTTTTTTTTTTAAGATAACTAAAGTCTACTAATTTTATTGCCTATCAAAGTAATTTAGAAATACACACATTACCTGTCTCTGTAGTGAAGCAGCAGTGAAAGATTCATGCCCCTCAACAATTTTCATTAGCAAAGTTATCCACTGAGATGTACTAAGAGTGCTGCACATCTGAGGCATGAGTGCTATGCTTCGAATGAATCCCAACGTGCACCAACTCCTATGCTGTTCTTTATAAACTAATTTATTTGGCAAGGAAGCTAAAAACAAAAAGATATATACATGTAACAGTTGAGTCTTCCACCAGCTACATCTATACACTACGTGGGGCTTTTTTGGACAAATCAGAACACTGCGCTACTCCACTGTCTTTACATGAACTATTAACTTCAGTTTTAGAGCCTGTACTTAATTTTATTAAATACGTCTTTAAAACAATTCTCATGAAATATACTCTTTTTTCACTTGAAAGCAGTTAACAGCATTACTTCTGAAATTACAAAGAAGCTACAAAAACAAATATGAAATAGTCATATTGTTGTGTCAAACAGAAAAAGGCTGCTAAGAAATTAACTGTCTAAGCCAGCAATTCATATCTCATGCATTTTTTTCTGCCTTTACTGTTTATGTTCTACAAATGCTCAAGATCACTTACCTTATCTTTAACAATTAAGATTTTTAAAGCTCTGAGAACACATTTTCTAGCCTTTGGCCTTAAAGGATTAAAAACTAGTAACAGAAGACTTACAAACTTACAAGACAACAAAGCACAAAACAGAAGCACACAGCTGAATCAGACTGCTTCTGTATAAAATACCTGATTTATCTATTGTTCCACTCTCCACAAGCATACGGAGTAGACCACACAAAGTCCTAGTTGCATCACTTTGCATGACTTCAGCATGGACACCAGCAGAGAGACACAGTGTCTGCAACAGGTTCACAGTACTTGTCAGCATCATGGCAGTAGGGTGGAGATTCCTTTCAACTTGTTCTCCTTCTGAAGAGAGACACAAAAGGCAAAGGAATACATTAATACTGAGTTATTTTATTTCACAAAGGTTCTGAAACAAACATGATGTGAATCATTTGTTGTAAATATTTTCTCTGAGATTATTTGATAGGAAGAAGACCCCTTATTTCCAACTGCAAGAGCAAAATCTAAGCCAGATATTTTGTACATACATTTTCAAGTTATTCTCTAGCAATACACAGCTTAAAAGAAATTCCAAGGGCAGTGCCAGGAACAGGGAAACAGTGTGTATAGTTAGGTCATATAAAAATCAACTTCAGAATGGCATTAATATGTTAAAATGTATACCTCCTGGTATCTGTAACTGAAACTATTTCAATTTAATAATACTGTTCTCTTTGGTCCATGAACATGCAACAAATCTGATACCATCCTTTCTATCCTCCTTTATCATAGTAAAGTTACATTAGGAAAAATTCTGGTCAGAAGTGTACACCTATTAAATGAATCTTCTTTGATGAAGCATTTGCTCCTGCTGAAAGAAATATTTTCATATTACAAGATAGCAGTTTTGAAATTTAACTAAAACTGTGCCTCCTTTTATTAAAAAATAAACTGGGGTTTTTTTACCAGAATCATCCTCAGTGTCTGAATCTTCTGTTGTGGGCTGCGTTGCAGGTGGTGGTTCAGCTAGTTTGAGATCATATTTTCCCTCCTTTCCCATTCTGTAAGAATTTGTACTTCCAGTGTCCCACTGCACTCTAATCCAGCCATCTTCTCCCAATTCTCCAATCACACGACCCAAACCTGGTGTAGGTCCATCCTGACAGAACAGAAAGGCTCAATTTGCACAATCAACAACACTAATTCGTATCCAAAGTGCATAAAATAATAATGCTGTTTCTTGTTGCTAACCTATGGATTAGGTAGTAAACACTCAAAGTCACCAAACGCCATCTATAATGGGACTGGTTCCATTCCACTGGGACAGGACAATATTTTTAGTATAAAAGGGGGGCTTCAGAAGCAGAAGGGTGAATACAACTCTGCCTCCTCAAGATCTGGTGACAGACTGTGTCTCTCCTCCTGAAAGGAAGCCTTTAGGTGAGCTCTGTGCTTCCAACTGTGTTGGAGCACACCCGGGCATATTCATGTTTTTAATATATATATGTGTGTGTGTGTGTGTATGTATTAGATCTCTCTTACTATACTTTCTGTCTCAACACATATTAATACTCTGCAGTTAGTGCATTTATCACCAGCAATCCTAAATCTGCTTTTCTGGTGCTTTAATTTTTTTTTTTCTGGATCATGCAAGTCCTTACTGAATCAATCAGACCTACAGTATTGCTTTGGTAAACTGCACTATTTGTGCATCTGTGCTTGTGCAAGTTCTTTCAAACTCAACCAGACTTATAATGCTGAATTGGCTATAACCAGAAATTAAGTCCAGGTGAACCCAGCCCCTCTGATCTCTAAGGAATGCAAGGGGTTTTATTTTCTGCTAAATTCCCATACCCTTAATTCAACATTTTTGAAATGTAAAATGACCCTAAAGTTTGAAAGACCAGAAACTTCACAGACAGCCCACTGAACAGAGATTTTAGATTATAACACACCAAACCTGTATGAAAGAAGTTGTACCTGATCACCCCATTTCCAGTCTACCCCTCTCACCACTCGGGTACCAATTTTCATCATGGCTGCCAGCTCTGGTCCAGAAACAGGGAGCTGAACAGGTGTAGTTTCCTTTCTTGACTCTTCAAGGACCGTGGCAGAAGCCCCATGAGAAGAGGCAATCATATCCTCTTCAACATTGTCACAACTGGGTCCTAAAAAGGTAAAAACCATGAAAAAAATTAAAACCTGCTACAAGTTTTTATATATACCTTTGTCACGCATAAACTTTCAGACACATAAACTTTATAATGTAAAAGCAGTAATAAACAGGAAAAGCTGACTGAAGAGCTGATAAGTCAAATGACCTTTCAGAAAACTAGGTTTTGAATGCACAGGAATTTAAATACTTGAGCTTGAACAGAAAAATAAGTGACAAATAAGAGAGACATGAATAACCATGATTCAATTGGCTCAAGGGGTCTACAAACAGTTTTTTTTGTTTTTTAAATCTGCGAGCACTCCAGTTAAGTTAAGTCACAGGAACAAATGTTTGATATTATCTAAGAAAACTAAGAGAAAAAGCACAGCAATGGGAACCACAGCAAAACACCCCACAGAACTTCCTATAATAGAAAAAAGAAAGTTGAAAGCTTAAATATTCAGACTGGGAATGTTTTTTAATGAGTAGAACAAATGAAACAGAGTAGAGAGCAGGCAGTTTTTAATGTTTTCATTTTAAATTTTCATTTTCAGTTTATTCGTAATGTTTCCACCAAAACTACTCTATAACTCAAATTCTAGCAAGGGATGGCCAAAGCAAAGGCTTAATAGAAAAAAAAATTGTGACTGAATAAAGGCTACAGTTGAATTAACTTTCTCAATCACACAGATGTGGCTTTTATATAACGGTAAAGGTAAATAGCATTAAGCACTATCTTTAAGCAGCAAAATCATTCTGTAATTTGAGTACACCAACAGGTAAAAAACAAAGGAGATTTATAAAGCACATGCTTTCCTCCAAGTAAGAAACAAGAAGATCCTGTACCTATCAGCCGCAGTGTTGTTTGCGTCAAAGCCAGCATGCCAGAATTCAGGAGGAGGCTCAAGGTATTTGCACCATGCTGCAGTGTCAACATGTTGAGCATGACCAGCAGAAAACGTGCCTGTGGAATAGTCCCAAGACTTGGTCCTGCTGGATTCTCATTAGTAATTGTTTGCAGAGGAACAGGCTGCAGACCTAATTCAAAAGTAACATAAATAACAAAGTCAGCTCATATTTGGGAGCTACAGTAGAATAGGTTATTGATTCATTTGATTGATGGTCTAAAACATCTTTTATTCCCTGCCTGGCTTTAAGAACTTACAAACCGAAGTTCCAAGAAAGCTTTTATAATTTACTTTTTAATGGTAAGATATTACTAATCACCTGCTGCTAGAAAATCACCAACATACTCTTGAACACTGAATAGTGAGTTAACATGGGGTCAAGGGGGGGGGGGGGTTGGAACAACACACAAACAGAAAGTCAAAGTAATTTTCAGCACAAAATAAAGGAAGTGACTTTAACATTCCAGTTATTGGGAACTTTAAAAAAAAAAACCAAACAGTAATATTAATTTAAAACAGTTTTCTCCCCAGATGAGAACAACAAAATGAGATTCACCTAGTTCTTTAAATTTTGCATTAGCATCTAGCAGGATGTTCCGGACATTCTGAATAGCCCACGCATACAATTTTCCAAAAGTTACTTCTAACAGCATTCTGTTAAATGGTGGGATCAGATCGACATCCTTCAAGCAGTCAGTAAGAGGTTCCCTTCATAGAAAAACAACAACAAAAATAAGCATTTTTTTCTTATTGAAGAACTGTGAAAGCAAAAGCAGCAAGAAGTTTTACCCTATATTGGCTCCTTCTGGAATAAGCCTCTGCCATCCACAGAACATAGCATACTGCACAGAGGGCAGCAAAAAATTTTTAGCTGCCAGTTTCAGAATAGTATCTATTCCCTCCAGACGAACTTCTGCTCTTTCCAACTGTGAAAGAGAAGAAATAAATTATCATACTTAAGTAAACTGTTAATATGTGCAAGCCCATTTTCATCCACTTTACCTGTTTTAATAAACATTTTCTCATTTTTTCTACATCCACCGGCTCTTCTTTAAGTGCAAATTCAACAATGGTGTTAAGGAGGGCAGACTGTGGATACAAGCCTTGGACATTTTGCTTCAGCCACTTGTATTTGTGGACACCTGTAACTGTACTCAAAAGTGGCTGCCACTTATCCTGCAAAACAGGAAGGTAGCATGTTTAAAATTAAATTGTTTGAAAAGTTTTAATTACTGAAAATGTAAGTTATTTCATGTAAAACCATGTCCAAATTTAAAATAATAGAAAGGGGGAAAAAAAAAGGAAACGTCTTCAAAGCTCAGAAAAGAGCTTGGTATTATCTGAAACTCATTATCTAGCTTACAATTGCTACATAAAATTTCAAACGCATTAATATTCAAAAAAAGACAAAGTAACTCATCACATTTTATTTTGAAATGAAGTTTTATCTATGATTACCAATAATCTAAAAATTAGAGAAGATATCTTTACATATGCTAAATACAAGCTTATTTTTAAAAATTATTCCAGGTTTCACTGAAACAACATGCCACACTTAATTATACATTCCAAACACCATCACCAGAACATTAAGTGCCAAGTTATACCAATCATGTTATTTTTTCTTCTTGTTATTTTTATTCACAGGGCTGATTTAAAACCTGATATCCTACCTTGGGTGATTTGATTGGTATGGGCTTTTTATCTATAGGTACAGGACTGTGAGGCACCACACAGGATTCTTCTAAATCACTTTCTTCATTTCCAATCTTGGATTCTTCTACATCAGCAGATTCAGATTTTTTTGGCACTATAAAAAAACCAGTATTATTCTTTCATGTAATTGATAAGATTTTCCACTGTCACATTTTCAGGTTTTCAAGATAACCTAAGCACACCGAATTTTTAAGATCTGTCTGTAATAAAATGGAAATGCACTCTTGGTGAACTCCGTGTCCAACTATTACCAAATTAACTCTGGTATTACCTGCAATATGCTTTTACCTTTAAAGACCAACTTCAAAAGCATTTTGGTGTCTGTTCACCACATTAATTTATTTCCAGTTGAATAGTTCTCTGACTACACTGCTTTAATAAAACATGATTTCTAAAAAGATGTCACTTCCAGTTAAACTTTATGAAAACCAATTCAGAAGGACTGATACTGAAGGATCATTTTTAATATACTGGAACACAAAAAACCATACCTCAAATAAACTTGACACTCCTGTTTGTCAGTTCCTGCTGTAGGAACTGTCATGCAACCACTGGTTTAGAAAACTTCAAGAAAATGCAGCAGAAAGCAAATGGCTTCAGTGCTTTAACTAACTAGAGCCGCAAACAGCAGTAAACCTTGAAATAAGGTAGATTTTCATTTTTTCAAAGAGAATACAACATTAATGCTGCTTTACCTCTTTTTTTCCTTTTCTCTCTAATGATTTTCTGAGCTACCCTTCGCCATCGGGGCAAGGAACTAAGAAGTTTAAATTTAGACATTATAGAGAGATCATTGCAAACTGCAGGACGTAGTTCGTTGAATAAGAATCTCAAACGCTCAATGACAGGAGCACAGACTTCCTTGTAAGAACGACCTTGTTCTTGATGGGTCTAGAAAAGACATTGAAAGATAAGGTTATTGTCTAATACACAATAAAATGAACAATACATAACTTTTTAATAAAACATTTCAAGTGGAAATTAATCTAAACTTCAGCAGCTAAGAGGCTTACCTTAATCAGTGAGCACTTTGCTTGGTAGACAACACGACACACATCCACTACAGATTTTGGTAAGGTTTTGTGCTTTACTTGGTCAACTCCAAGTGTACCAGGATGAACAAGAGACAGTGCTATGTGACCTTAATAGGAAAAGACAATCTCTGAATATGCATTTCCACAATCATCCATAGCAGAGTTTAAACTGATCCTAAAAGATACACCACAAGCCTACCTACCCAAATCTTCATGCTTTAGAAGACAACATAGTAACAGACGTCCTACTTCTTCCACAGGATGCTCAGGAGGGAATGTGATTGGTGTTGTTAAGTGACACTGTTTACAGTATCTTTCTATTTGACACAAGAAGTCCTACAAAAACACACAACAGCCTCTATTTAAATTTGGTTTTAAAATGCAATCAAAGGACTCAAAATACTACAGACAGCATTTCAGTAACACCAAATAATCTCCACCATCTGAACTAATATTCATAAGTGAGATACACCACACAGTATGCACTACTTAATACACAGCAATTACAACCCAGTACTAAAAATACCCTTTATCCTTCTTCCTATATGAAGAGCAACATGGCTCAAGCTACTACTTGTAAAAGCTTGAGTAAAGCTACTACTGCTTTTATCTCTTTGTGAGATAGTCAGGTCACCTAAAACAATTTTCAATTGTCTTCTGATTCATTATCATCATCCTATCCTCCCAAGGACTTATTTGGGGTTTTTTGATAAAGGAGATGAATTTAAAGGGTTAGAATATCTGACAGCATTACCGAAGACAGTGATCAATGAAAATCTTAGAGGTTTTCATGTTATCCACGGTTCCGACTATGTGAAACCTGAACCCCAAGGCACAGAGGGACTTCTAAGACAAAGGCATACATGCACCCGATACAAAAAATACATTTGCACCTTGACAAAGAAAATTCCATCTTAGTTCAAGTGGACATGAGTGGGATCTGTCAATGCTACTGAAACTTGACATGGAAAGTAATGCACTGTTAATTTTTTTTTAGTTATCCCTTGCAAAAAATCTAAAGAAAAAATGTATTGTTACACTATTAAGTGAAACATACAAATTTTATCCATTAGTAGTACTCAACCACTCCTTTCATATAAAGTAATTCTGAAAGAACTTTTTCAATTGTTTTGCTATAACTTTTGGAGAATTTTCACCACCATCACCCTTCAGCAACACTTTTTGTGCACAGAACTACTGAGGGCTTACCTTCACAGTGTGATCCTGAATATTATTATCCGCAATAGCTTGGAGGAAAGGTTGTGAATGGTCACTCAAAGTTAATCGATGTGTATATAGTTTTGATTTATTTGGGGTAGTGTTACCAGGTGAACTGCAATGGTCTTCATCTTTTTCCTCATTGTAACTGTAATGAATCTGACTAGTTTGCAAGCCTCCAGAAAAGATAGATGACTTCAACCATTCTGAAATAAAGAAAATAGAAGTGTATATTCTGATCAAAGAATAAGCTATCAAGAATTTCCTCTAATAAAACGAAGTCACAGCTTCAAATAAGGTTTAGCAGCTCTTCCATTTGCTGAAACAAATTAGTGAGATAACTGTGCTATACAGTCTCTTTTCTCTTCCAACATTCTATGTTGTATATTATGACATTCTGGATATTTAACTGTTAGAAAGTATCTAATCCCCATCTAAATCTTGTAAATTATTGGATCTTGATGACTGTGGTAATTAATGTTAAGAATAAAAAACTTCTGCAGAAGACAGTAAGACTAAAGAAGATTTTCAGTTAATTTATTTGTCCTTTGTCATCTTCTTGCACGCTTTCACAAGTATTTATCACTTATTTAAGCTCAAAACGAAGTTCTGCTTACTGGCACATTCAATTTCCAGAGGAGAAAGCGGTGTGCTCATTGCCAGGTAGGAAGCGTGCAGTCCAAGGAGAAGACCCAAATTCCGTTCTGTGTCTATTAGAGGTGATGACAAAGTACTGAGATCTGGTGTTGTAATCACCTCCTGGTCAGGCTAAGTAAAAGAAATCGGAGTTAAAAGGCAGAACTGAACTCCAACAAGGATTCTGAAAGTAAAGTAATACTTTACTTTAGAAAGGATTTACCAATTAATAACATTTTTACCTCTATATATTGGCCAACACAGAAAGCATGCATGGATTCCCGTGTGTCCTCAAATTGCAAAGCAGCTTCCAAAGCAACAACTGGGTCCTCACCTGCAAACTGAGCTAATGAAAGAATGAGACAGTCAATATAATAACTAAAAATCTAATATAATAACTAAAAATCTGTTCATTTCATCCAGGCTTGAAACAGAAGTAATCTGTGTCTTTAAGTCAGATGAAAATTCTCACCAAGTATGCTACTTCCAGTTAAAGACTGGGTTTGGAAGTCCTTTATATCATACACTTTCCCATCGATCACTGTCCAAAATCCTCCGTCTTTGTTATGGTTCTCTAGATCAGCCTTACGTATAAGTGTCACCTCCTCATTATTTCTGCAACTCTGGCCAGTAAAAAATGAACCTACAGGTATAAAAAAGAGAATTTATCAACAGAAAACCAGAAAGTAAGGTTTTTTTGTGAACATTCTTTTAATAAGTGCCTAACTGAATTCTTCACTTCTGTTTAAAGGCTGCTTAGTTTTTGATATGCTCAAAAAGTCAAAATGGCTATTAATACGTTCCTGTCTACATATTATGCAATTAAATTGTCTGTATACTGTGTTCTTTTATGCACTAATCTCTAATGTCACACTGTCAAAGACCTAGCATTGCCCAATTGTATGGCTGTTCTGTGTGGAGGTGGAGCAGAACAATCAGTGTTCTGGCAAATCACTGCTCTAATCGGTTCTTCCTCCAAATTCTTTCAGTTTTATTACTCACTTGCCTGCAAGGCATTTGCTGTATATTTAGTTTCAGTCTAAATGCAGACTTTTTTAATATAAAAGAAGCTTCTCTTTTAACCACAGACACAGTTCATATTATAAAGCGTACTGAGAAAATAAAAATTCCTTATTTCAAAGCTTTCATATTACTCACCCTTTATGTTACAGATGGAATTTAGTAACAAAATGTCTAGATGTACTACTCATGTTTTCACTGCAACTTTTCACACTCAAAATGCAAAATTACATGAACTACTTCTTGAAAAAGTTGCATCTGTACTCTGCTTATCCTACCTCTCTATATGTAACTTCCTTAAGAATGTACTGACAGAAATAAATACTGCCATATGACTCGGCTAATAAAAACTGGTAAAGCAGAATTCCCTTCCTGAGAATAGTTCATGAACAGTCACCATTTTTATGTAGTTACTTTATGAAAACATAAATAAACACCCCAGATGCTACTGGTACACACCCATTATTCCTGGCCATGCTAAATCCTCATTGTCATCCCTTTCCTTTCCAGGGGCTAAATGGTTAAATCTGTCTAGATGTTCTAGCAAGCCAGCCAACAGAGGGATAGCACCAGCTTCCTGCATTAATCCAGCATTTTTACTGAGGAGAAGCACTATAGAAACCACCAATTCTGGAAGAAGAATGCCTAAAACAGAAAACACAGAAGATACATTTAGTTCAAGATTTACATTTATTGCATCACAGAAGTAAATCATCATCAATATATTCTGCCTTCTATTACTCTTTAGTACAAAGTTCTTGCCTTCCTTCTCTCCCATCAATCAAAACATTAAACTGCCTCCTTCTTAATCATTTAGAACTTTCAAGAATGTCTGCAATATAACTTTAAAATTCCACGGAAAGGAAGAAAAGAAGGACAACAAAACCCACCTGTTAAATCTCCATCCACAACACGAGATACTTCTGCAAAATGCCTATGACTAGTAGAAGCAATGCTGGTTGCCACAGGAAGTATATCACCAATGTGTGTGCACAGAAGAGCAGCGTATTTCTTCAGTAACGAACCTACACCTAAGAGGTCAGGACCTACATAAAAAGGAGGAAGAGCACGGAAAACCACCACATAGTCATATATAAGTAACAGGTTTCAAAAACTTGCAAACTCTTCTGAAAAATGCCACTCAGTACTATCACTAATTTAAGAAACTGCATATTTTTAAAAATTTATGGCAAGTTTATTATCTAGGCCCTTTTATCTAACAGAAAACAATTTAAATAAACTACTTTCCAACACTGGTCAGACAGACTCAGCAACTAGGATGACAAATGAGACAAGAAGATAATTTAAAGTAACAAACTGGTATCCTGTAAAACTTATTACAGAAATCTGTGAGGAGAGGGCAGGGTTTTTTGTTTGGTTTCGGGTTTTTTTTAAACAATAACTTACTGTATGTATTAGGGACCTGTCCAACACAATCTGCTGGGTAAAGTTTACTAACAAGTAGACGTTGAAAACGGAGTAACAGATCCAGAGAAGCAGATCTCTCCTTGCTATAAAGTTCTTGGTCCATGCAGGAAGAAATGCGACGAGCAACGTCTTTTAGTTTGGCTATCGTCTGTGAAGCAATGTTCCTAAGTGGTATAAGAGCAGCATAAAGGGAGCTCAGAGTGAAGACAGTCCACAGAAACATAGGTTAAGCTTTTGCTAAAATTTCACACAAATATATAAGAAATCTATGCAAAGTTTCTTCATAGAATGTTTACTTCTTCGCACTGTAGTACTCAAAAAGTCAGTGGTTTTGTGGATACAATTTGTTTGACAGGATTCGTAAAATACCAAGTTTCTGTATTTTGTCATCACTCACTACAAAACACAGTCTGACAATTTTAACTGAAAGGCTGCAATGAAAGTCATGACAATACATAGCTCAAAACAGTCTCATTATTGATTAAATTACATGGCTGCCACCACAATTAAGTGAAAAAGCACAATAAATTTCTTGGTAAACTCATAATTACTTCCTGCTTATACATGCTATATGTTAAACACTACTCTAGTTGACATAAAGAAGCTTTGTTCTCAGCACACTATTGGTTATGCATTGACAACTCTCTGAGTCAAGAATTTAAAATTCAGCTTTCTTCCCCACTTACAGCTCCAGATACAGTCTCCTTGAAGCAAAATATTCAGTTCTAAACAAATAGGGCAAAACATTCAGTTCTAAATAAATTCATGGTGATTCTCCTACTTTGTAAGGACAGGCTTTTGAATGTTTGTCCTATATTTGGTAAAAAAACTTTCAGACTAAAGGAATAAGTATTAAAATCCATTAAAGCACGGCAGTAAGTCTTTCTAAAATTGAGTAATTAAGTACAGAACATTGCTTCTTAGCAAACATAAAACAGCAGAACTACAGACAAGTTAGGAGAATGTGCAATATTTTGAATTCTGAGGAGTTAAAAATGCTAACAGGAGACCTTATTTGCTAGCCGAATAAGGTGGACTAGTTCATAAAACATCTAAATACATCTTCTGTACAAAAGCCAAAGAAAACTTCCAAGCAATTACCTTAGTAACTGCTGAATTAACTGAACTAATGGTAAACTCTGTTTTCCTGCAGATTCATATATTCCAGTATTAATAAGGTCTTTGTCCAATGGAGTTCTGCTCCTATGAAGTGTTGATGCATTTGCTTCCTGTTCATCAATTTCTTTTTCTTTCTGTGCTTCTTTTTTTGCTTCAATATCCTAAAAAACCAAATCAAGTTAAAGAAAACATACAAACTTCCACTCTGATCACAAAACATTTTCCTAACAAGTATCCATGGTAAAAAGATAAAGTTACTTTTACCTATGCCAGAAATGAAACACTTCCTAACAGACAAAATGTGTATTGTATATTCCATAACAACCACATGGGCACAGTTTTTTCAAACCAATTATAATATAAAAAGAAAGAGGAAGGGAGGAATGAGAGGTTGTAAAGGCAAAGAAGAGTAGAAAAACTCCACAAAACCGTGATGAAACCATGCCAGTAGCTGCTGCACAGTTCACAACTGAAGGAATATTTACTCTGTATTTATAAGAGTAAAAAGAACCTGAACTACAAAGCTGCTGAAACATACCTGAATTTCTGCAGTGATAGCAGCATTTAGCGCAGACTCTAAGCCTCCATCAGCCATCAAGCTGCCCACCAAGAGGTCAATCATAAATCTACGTCCTGGGCTTACGTTCGTTTCATTTCCTGAAACTGAGAGCAGGACAAGCTATTAATGAACTCAAAATGCAAGCACCAAACGAATAGGTTTAAATCTCAGGACCAACCTGCACTGGGTAAGAGTGCTGAGAGCGCCCTAGCCCGCTCTTCTGCTGTTGGCAGTAACACAGACCATCCACTCTGCAGCACTGCTTGAGCAGCCGATTGCACTGTATTAAGGACCCCAGCATTGCTTGCCAATGTTACCACAGTCTGTTTCAGGCTATTGAGCAGGATACTGCCCAAACCTAAGCCAAGGCATTCTGGATCCACCTGATGACTAATGGCAGCATGAAGCTGAAAAAAAATGGGGGGGGAAGTAAATTTTAATTAAGAAGAGATATGAACTTGGTAGGGGTGGGGGAAAAGTCAATCCTGGAGCAATTGAGTAAGTTCACTGACCAAGATACAAATTTTCATCTACAAATCTAATGGGTTCAGCTTCCCAAATGCATAGTAAATTTAAACCAATACTCATAAATTATGAACAGTAGCTGTGAACCCTGAAGTTCTGAACTAAACCTAAAGAATAACCTAACTTGTTTTTACCTCACTACAACTATGTTAGAAAAAGTAGCACATTTTCAGTGACTGTCAGATACCAACTAAAGAGGACATTCACTCTCAGAAATGCTATTTAAAAGTCATAGAAATGCTCAAAATCTCTGAGTGGGTATACAAGGTCTAATCCATTTAGATACTGTTTTTATAGTTCATTTTTAATGAAATACAAAAGCTGTCAACAAGGAAAAAACCACAAGCACTAGATGCCAAATTTCAGAGTAAAAGCGATACTGTAATTATTTCACTTTTTAAAATCAACAGAAGTGTTTTAAAGCACATTAACTTTACTATTTTCATCCAAGCAATTTACTGAAAACATTTAGCTCAATGACTGCTCAATGCATAAGAAACTGAAGGTACCTGAAGCCTCAGAAGATTTAATGTTGCCACAGCCATACACTCCTTTTCCTGAGGAGGGGGCCAGTCAGAGGATCCATCCATTCCCTCTGTCACTTGTCTTAGTAGCAGATCTAATTGCTCAAATGTCATGGGGCAAACATCCACCACAAAAGGCACCCGCAAGCCTATTGACCATTCTGAACATGATGACCAAGCAAAACTCTATAATTGAAACAATATACAGAGTTCCACAGTTAGTTATTTCCTAAATACAAGATGGCACTGATTAGAGATAGGAGTGTAAAGCTAACATCTGCCTTCAAACAGCAAGAGACGATGCAGAAATAATACTAGTACATCTGCTGAAGAGAACCCTCCACTTGCATTCTTGGAAATATACATAAAACCCTACCAATCCAGAACTCTCTTATCAAATTTTCCAAACTGCTGTCATGCCAGTCCAGACCCCTCACTATCTTTGCTGCAGGAAACAGTCTGGTTGACAACTCCTCAACTGCTGTACCAGACAAAACAAAGCAGGTAAATAGCTACTTGTCAGAATACCCAACAGAGAGAAAACTAGTCACCCCCTTTTGGCAGAAGAACTGCACAAGATTTATTTCTTTTTTCCCAAGTCTTCATTTATTCGGAATAAGACTGAAAATAAGAAAAGTCATGCAAGCACAGAAAGAGGGATTGGGATTAGAATACAGAACTAATCTCAGTGGGAGATAAAACCAAATAATTCAAAAATAAAACCTACCTGAGCAGGCCCACAAGCAATTCCAACTATATGCTTTGTGTCTAATCCTGGGAGAGCTGCAGGCTCTGGCTTGGTGATACGCAAAGTATCAAAATGTTGACACTGATCATTGCTCCCCCAGCTATGCACTTCACTATCTTCAGTCAGTGCTAAACAATGGGTAGATCCAGCTGCCACATCTATCACTTTTTTTCCTGAAAGTCAAATATTGAAAATAAAACTTAAACATTACAATTATTGATAGAAAAATATTAGAGATAAGGAAAACTGCTAGTTGCAACCATACTTAACATATGGATGTCAAGAGCCTCACCTTTCCTCTAATAGTGGATTGGAAGAGTACAGTAAAGGATAAACCAAAGAAATATTTTAAGATTCATAAGAGATAGCTTAAGTACAAAACTTAACAAGTTTAAAAACAAAAAAAAACCCAAAAGATCAACTCTTTATCCCTTCTACTTCAAAACCTTTTCAGGAAAGATTTATTAAAAGATCTCCCCATCTATGATGAGAGACTGTAAAGTTATTTGTAGTCATTAGTTCAGAAGCTATTTTCAATTAGATCATTCAACACATATGAATAACAATTTTAGGAAAGACAGAGAAATAAAAAAGGTTTCTTCCTCATCCTCCTCCTACAGAACCCAGGTTTCTCACAAATGAAAGAAATACTCTTGACTCTGCTACAAACTAGTCAAAAATACACAACTTTAACACTACTTGTTGTCTGTAATTTTCATTAATTCCATTCACGTGCCCTAATCTAAGCATATGATATATATTTATTTGCATGACAATGCAAAAATACATGCTTTAAGTAAGCATTTCGGTGAACCTAATAAAAGAAAACCAGTAACAATAAAGAGAACACAAGACAAGCAACATTTAAAGTAGTCATAACAGTGTCTCTAGGTCTGCTAAAATCTTAAAGGGATAAATGCAGAAATGATGGGAAACGTGCACTATTACCGTTTCCAAGGCAACCAGCATCAAATACAACCGAGTACATGGTACCATCATACTTAAGTTTAGTTCATTTGTGTCCAGTAAAAAACTCCACCAACAGCAAAAAGAACTTTGGAATATTCTCAGCTCTGATAATTACCCTTCAAGCCTTCCAGCAGTTTGGGATATCGAACATGCTCTTCTGTCCCATGCCCAAGTCTCTGACTGTCACCTTTTCCCCAGGTGTAGACCTGGCCATCTTTGGTTAATGCAATAGAAAACTGACTCCCACAGCGAACTTTCACAATGTCCAGATCTTGAAGTTTTTCTATCAACTTGGGAGTCTTGCAACCATCACTGCCTCCTCTTCCCAGTTTTCCATAATCTCCATCACCCCAAGACCACACTTGACCTTTAAATCAAGAGAAAGAAAACAAAAAATATTGCACTGCTTTTTTATGTAATGCCGTTATCTGTTTTGACAAGAAAGTTCTTAAAAATCTGAGATTCTGTAATAAGCACAATTTTTAAATTGTTTTTCAAGAGTAGCAGTTTCTAGTTAATTTCTAATTTTTTTGAAAAGAAGGAAGAATAAGATTTGAAAAGTTTTCATGTTGGTAAAACTAAACATAAAAAGTGTAAGATATAATATGCACTGAAAATTCATCAGTGTACTGAAAGTCCTTCTTAAAATCCTACGAAGCATAGGATTTACTGTATATCAAGCAAGTTATTTTATAATAAAGCAAGTAGCTTTATTATTTATAATAACTTGCAAAATCTTTTCCATATTAAATGGCCAAATTGTCTGCAAAACCTGTTTTAATTTTCATTCAAGCATTTCTCAAAATGAAAAAGAGTGCCATTGTCTATCATGTTTTTTGAAATACACTACTAAATCTAAGTCCTGATGTAGGAAATTAGAAATAATCACACCATTTTGTATCTCCATTAAATAAAATTACGGTTCAAAAATTGAAAGCCACACATGTCCAAAAGGAAAGCCTTGTTTTACATTGTGATGCATTGTGTTCTCTACCTGCCTAAGTAAGTCCCTAAGGTATTCTGATAAGCAATGGAAGCATGCAAGGTAGAGATCAAAAGGAAAAAAACTGGAACAAATCTGGGTTTCCATTTCCTTTATGAGTAAACGTTTCAGTTTTTAAATATTGCACATCATATTAACCAGTTATATTTTGGAAGAACAACTAGCTTCTGAGAACTATCTTCTTTCTAAGGGATTACTTTGGGCATAACCTCACATAACAAAATTTGGGCTTCGAAGCTGTCTCACCCTGGACAGCTTGCTCAGGGATGTTGGGAAGCAGAATTTCAATACAGCCTCTCTTTGGCACTTTCAATGGGCCAACACAGGCAGCTCTCCTACTCAAAATTCTGGCTGTTGTGACAACATGAGTTATTTACATTTATACAGTAATAAATAGAATGTAGACACATAAGTACATAGATGTAATATTTGTGTGTCTATTTTATATTTACATGGATAATTTAAATATATATATCTCATAAAATATATATACCATTGCATATTCATAATGAACATACTGCATATCTATGCACAGAAATGTATGTGCATACACTGTATGCAAAATATATAAATGTATACATATATATCTCCCCAAAAAGAATTTCAGCTTTAAATTCTTACTGAGTTCAAGCCATTAGAAATAAGCATATCTGCAGTACAAGTATCTCCAGAATGAAAGGAAGAAAAGGTAAGTTTACTCAAAATTTTAAGTTTCACTTTGCTACTAACCATTTTCAGTAACTGCAAGAGTCTGAGCATCTCCACTCCCACAGGACACATCAATAACTTTGAGTCCTTTTAACCCCGTGACCAGCATTGGGATGGTCTGATCTTCACTGGAACCTGCAAAAACAAAGTAGTTCTATGAGAAGCAAAACCAAGAAGGCCTAGTGTGGTTCTTTTTTTTTTGTTTGTTTGTTTGCTTTTGGATCTTTTGTTACGTGGGTGTGGGGGGTGTTGGTATGGTTTTGTTTTCAGATCTGAGCATAGTGATTAAGTTTCCATATGGTTTCTTAGGTATCTAATAAGGATTTAGGTAAGTCATAGAAATTTAGTGGGTTTCAATTCATAGGAAGCCTCCTAAGGTTCTCAAATCAGCCTCAGGTAAGTTAGATGAAAGATCATTTGACACAGGCACTAAACAATTCTTTAACAACTTATTTGAAGATACCAACTAACTTACCATGACCAAGTCTGCCATAGTTTCCTCGTCCCCATGTATAGAGTTCTCCTTCAGCAGTTATGGCTGCACTATAGGTACTTCCACATGCAATATGAACAACATGTTTTCCAGCTTGCTTCCCAGATAGAGCAGATATAATCTTAGGTTCCTCCAGGGGGCTATTGAAAGAGAAGGTGACATATTTCCATAAAGGTGATCTGATAAGTAGTTAATAAAAGGTGTGGTGTACTTGTCAGAAACAATTGTTACGATTCTACCTGCAAGCCTTATTACTAGTCTGAAGTATCAAGATATAAACAGAGCTACAAGCCAAAATTAAGTTCAGATTGTTCAACAACATCCAAACCACTGAAGGAATGTCTAAAAGCTGTGAATTTTGTTTCCAATTGAACTAATGCAATCCTTTTAAAAATATTTCATCATTAAAAACATTATCTTTAATTACCGTATCTGAACAATTAGTTTCATTACACTGACAAGCCTTGTATAGTATCTCCCTTGCTTTATAGGGAATTCAGCATTGGGGGAAGACACTTAAAATCCCTAAAATTTATTGATGCACATCCCCGCTGTTGCTGAAGACTGCTTCTACACAAAAGCAGGACAGTAACGTCATTGTCTGACACATAAGAAAAATGGAATGATATACAACAAGACTGCATAGGAAATGACAACCCCACTCCAACATGTCAGTCAATGTATCAGGGAAAATATGCTGTGTATTCATAAAACCATTAACAAAAGGCCTAATAACAGTACAAGCACTACTACGCCCTCTGTCTACAAGTATTTCAGAAAGTAGCATTAATACAGAACTGGGAATATTACAGACAGAAAATATGTAGGAAGAATGCAACTTCTGTTCATAAAACAAAGGAATGTCAAATGCTGAGAATGCTTATATACACAAAGTAATTTTTACTATGAATTCAAAACACTGGCAAATAAATGTTATGATTATTTTTAATACATACACCGTATCCCCATGACCTAGTCTTCCACCATCTCCGCAACCCCAAGAGAAAACTTCACCATTTGCTGACAAAGCCAGATAGTGATGCCCATCTGAATGTGCTGCTATCTTCACAATATTCCTGGAAGCTAAACTCTGCACCAGCTGTGGTCCCTGTGAACCAAGCAAAAGAAATATGGTTACGAAAACTGCTGACAATTTCCTTCACTTGCCTTTATACAGAATAACTAGGTACAGTTTTCCTATGGCTTTATCAAAACTCTGAACTCAAATTAATGAGGTGACAGTATAAAGAAAAAAGAAAAAGGTCAAATCTGACAAAAGCAATGCTTTGAAATTATTTTGTTCCCATTTTTATAATGTCTTCACTACATATGAAAATGGTGTTTCTCTTAACGTTACAGGCTATCTTAGTGACAAATGCTTCTGTTACAGTACATTTTTGTTTGAGAAACTACTCACCTTGGGCACAGTTACATCACCAAAGTAAAATTCATTTCATATCTGCCACTTTCTGAAGTTGTTACCAAGGCCAGCATACCAATGAAAGCAATTATTGTATCTATAACCTCTAGTCTGACAGAAATTACAGAAACAGTATGAATTTCATCAAATCAATACAAGAGACAAAACACACTATTTCTGAAAGTTCTTATACAACACCATAAAAGCTCACAAAAATCAGCATGTCTCCACCTAGTCTTCCAAAAAACTGTAAATAGTTAAAGGAGTAGACTTATGCTATGAAGTAATACAGAAAAGAACAAATTTTTAAAACCATGTAAAAACTCTCACCAGAGTATCGCTGTTGTACGCTTGTGTATAAACTCTTCCATTTCTAGATAGTATCAGAAAGCGTTTCTCTGCACAGGCAACCTGTACAACACCAAGGTTGGCCAGTCCTTCACACTGAATTGGACCACTCACATTAGCATAATATTTCCAACCTATTAATCCCCAAGCAATGACCTCTTGCAGTGATCCCTAGAAAATAAGAAATTCTCTAAGTACTAATTTTGAAGTACACAACTTAATAACATGCATAGAACAGATTATTTTTTAAACCTAATCCAATCTGAGACAGTCATTCCTGCCAGTAGTCAGTAAAACCTACTTAATTAGAAGATGTCAAAAATAAAGACTTGCATGCATCATATTCAGTTCAGTCTGATACTGAATGAGCTATAAATATCTACAGAAACTGTTCAGAGATTTTTCAAGTTGGGAATTTTAGCATTTACTTTTTTCTTTATTTTTTTAATATGTCAGACCCCCAACATTTCTAAAGTCTGGTCTTGAGAATTTACTCTGATAAACACAGAGAACAGTCCAAAATATGGCAGAATTAGCCAGAGTCTGATAAAAAAGAATGGTTCACAAACCAAAAGTAAAATTTGTACTCTAAGGGTGACTGAAAAAGGGATGATGAAATAAAAAATACCCAAGTAAGACAGATTTCAGCAACTCTGAGTTACCCTGTGAAAATCAAAAATTTGAATAATCTTAGGAGTCATCTTCCAGACATTCTGAAAAATCAGTTACGCTTTGAGAGAAAAGATCTTACTAAATCTGACATTGCAAACAGTTACCTTATGAGATGTAGGAGAGCTACACTGAGGAGGCATACATGGGGTGGCTAAACGATCTAAATGGGCCATGATCACCACAGCTGTTTGTCTCAGATCAATTGCCAGCTCATTGTCCTGTGGCAAAGTCAGATACCTTAGAAAACTTTCATTTGGACTTAGAGGGTAAGTCAGGAGCTAGAAAAGAAAAAAGGGCAGTCAGAAGAATTCAAGGTGTATCTATGTCACTACACATACACAATACTACTTAGACATGATAAGTATTTTCATAAGTTTAAAAGAAAATTAATTAACTCTGTACATCCTTTTTTTTTACAGTAAAGAAAAATTCAAAACATGCATGTTCAGAAAATAGATTGTGAATATAATATAAAGTTTCAAGCATAATAAAATTGATTTACTATGTTTTATTAACCTCAGTAATTTGCATGAAGAGTCACAGTTCAAGTAACTTCAAACACAACTAAATAAAAACAATCTATATAGCAGAGAAGTTACCTGGCTACATCTCAGATAATTATCACAACAGCATTAACTATGAAACATAACATTTACCCCTAACCATACTGTGACATTCTTTGTCCTACCTAAAGAAACTCCAATGTACACATGAAAACCAAACAACAGTGGTGTATATACATCTTACATGGAAAACACCACCACCCGTTTTGGTTGGATAATTTTATAATCATTTTAGCCAGGCAAGTGAAATTTGATTCCAACATAATTAACATCCCCTTCAAATAACCCAAGGATAAGTACCTGAATCTCTTCCTCTGTATTGGGCATGTCTTTGTTACATATTATACTCTGAAATCTCTGTAGTAAAGGTAGAAGGGGTGCACTTGTTCCCTGTGCAGATCGCTCATTATCCGTTTCCCTTGCTCCATTATCCCAAAGTTGAAGCAACAACATCACTGCAGACAACATTTGGCTGAAAGAGGGAGTTAACACCATCTATTAATATGTATTCCTAAAAACATTGGTTTAGGTTATCCATATAATTCACTTTCCACAATTAAAAGTTTTGCAATATCAGATGCCAGTGCTTACCATTTTAAACAGATTATCAAATATGAAAAACTGATTTTGCAATGTAGAGAATATTAGATCTCAATCACCACTGTTACAGAAAAGGTTCATATGCTTTGAACCACAATTATTACATTAAACCCAAACCCATGAAACGGAAGACAGGTACTGCTCAGACCATTCCAACAGACAATGATGGTTAAAAACTAGGCGTGCTCCTGCTTCTCACCTTAGTGTACCCCTCTGCACTGCCAGTTCAAGCAATATGGCAAGTGCCAAGTGCTGGTCTTGTAAAGGAATGTTTCCTGGCCCTTTGGTACTGGGAGCTCCATGCACATCTCTATTTAAGAGTCAAACAGTATACATTAAGTAATAGGAGATAATACGTAATTGCTTACCAAAAGATCTACAACACCCCAAGAACCACTAAACTTACAGAAAACTATAAAACTGGTGACGAAAGCAGCTGAGAATAAAAGCCCAGACATTCCAAAGGAGATCAAGTTTTAGAGTGGTAGCTAGGCTTTAAAATTACCCCAAGCTTCAGAGTCTGTAACTCTATTAAACATGTCAAGAACAGGAAAAACATTTTTCAAGGTGAAATTCAGGTATGTTTCATCATAGGTACTGTAAGGATGTAATTCCAGTATACAAAAGACAAGTAATTTCTAGTAACTAATGTTAAAAGGTAACTCTAAGCCTACTTAAATAAAAGGAAAAAGCAGTGGAGCTGCTTCAGTGGAGCAGTGGAGAAAAAGCTTCAAGTCCAATATGACTGTATTTTTCCTCATGCACACAAGTCTGCATTATTTTACTACACTAGAAAGCCATGATTAAGTGTGCACATATATAGTATTCCCAAAGCACTCCATAAGATACATTTACATTAGTGAAACACTATTCTTTGGATAAATCTACATGCAGTGATTCAGAATACTCAAATTCAGATTTTTCTTAAACAGCTAAAATAATTAAATCATATTTAAAAAGCATCATTTCAACAGTTTGTTAATGTTTTGCTTGCCTGTATAACAACATCAGAAAAGGAATGCAATCTTCATAGCTTCCCGTAAGCTACTATCTTTATACCACCAGCTACTAAGAGATGTAAATTTGCTGTTTAAGAGCTACTTCAGCAATGCTCAAGAAAAGAAACTTACCCAGTCACAACAGACCTTAGGAATTTAGTAGCTCTTTCTACCACTTCCAGCCATACAGAAGATACAGTCCCTTCATCAAAAAGGGACGCCTCCGGTAGAGCTCGCAGCGCATCAAGTGATTCCTGTAACAGTTCACTGCACAGGTCTGCATCTTCACCTAAGGAACACAGCAAAAATGGTTACATTCCCATCTTCAAATTGCTGTACACAATATTTTGTGAGGGTTTTTTTCAACCACGAGATTACAAGTTATTTAACATATACAAAGTTCTTGATTTTCACATGAACATTTTAACTGCAAGATCTTGAAGAAATTTTCACCAAAAAAACATTCAGTAAGATAACTCTTAAAGCAACTTATCCCACTATGTATCCACCGAGGAAATCCGAAGAAGAACTAGGGCTGGTTGGGCAAAGATTAAGCCAACCACCTGCCATCTGAACAAACACTGCAGACTGAGACAAACAGGCAGGTTAAAGTGGCACAGGTGACAATTCTGTCAACCTCTGCAATTTGACAATCGCTGACAAGCACACAAACTAAACACAAGTTTCATACTTCACACTCTTTCTAAGCTGCCGCTATCATGTCGTAATACAGTGGACTGACCTTGCCTGAAGAATAAATCTAACTTTTCTGAAATCTGGCACTAAAAATACATTCCCCTTCATGAAATCCCAATTTGCTCTCATAAGTATAAAATATCGCAGCACAACACAGCATTGGTACAGGCCTGGATGACTTCGATCAGCAACAGCATTGTTGGGCATAGCACCACATGAACATAAATGCAATTATGCAAATCTATCACTTATAAATGTATAGTTCGATGCAAATACTTAACACACACAAATGCTTGAATGAGCAAACAAAAAAATATATGCAACATGCTCAAGTGTAGACCTACCTGACCTCCAGGCTCTACGAAGGAAAGCAAATGCAAATGAAAGTGCTGCCCGGGATCCAACTCGTGCAAGTCCTTCTACACCTTTACCTACAGGTCTTGGGCTAAATAAAATTATATAAGCATTTTTTCAATATAATTTATATTATAATAATATATTTATGTTAGTAAAATGTTGTATAAAATATATTCAACAACTTTATAATTTAGCTATATGCATGCGTATGTGATTACACAATTTTTATTTATAAAGAATTGCAATTGTCTCAAGAATGAAGGTGAACAACATCAAAATATCAGCAGTCAACATTTAACTTCAACTGCTTCAAAGCACTAATTCAACGCCCAACATCAAAAAGTTCCACATAGAAAAAAATAAACCAGACTGGCATAATTGACTGCAATCAGAAAAATGCCCACAGTTACTGAGAGTGAAATTATGATGCTGTATTCAAAACACAAAGACGTAAGATACTCCATGTACTCATTATTTACTCATTAAGCTTATATTTTAATTTGGACTGCATAAACTATGCTTACAGATTTTTATGAAACTTTAATTATTGATAATTAATTCCACCCATTTTGTCTTTGTTTTTTTTTCCATTCAAGTGTCAATGTTACAAATCCCTCTTTGCAGCTTCTGTGTCAGCGTGTGTATGGAAGAGAGATAGCTTCAACTTTTGTTAATATCCACTGGATTTACATACATTGCTGTTAACTTTTTTTTCATGGAGACAATCCCATTAATTTAAGTATGCTCCCCTTTGTACTAAACAACAGGACATACCCTACAGTTTCCACTATTGAACCAACAATTCTATTTCCTTTTGATGTGAGATTACAAAGACAGTGAATTGCTTAGGACTTCTCCAAAAGAGAAAAAAATTATACTCCCATTTTTAGCAATCCAATAACTTAAACACATCAGTGTTCTTTTTAATCAGAACTGAAAAAAAAATTCTAGAGAACTCTATTTAGAGAAATATATCATTGTCAGAACTCCAATCCCATAATAACTAGTCGTGATATCTACTTACACTCTCCCTTCATATTTGGAAGCTAGAGATAATGTAACATAAAAACTTTCCTAGCTGAATTGCTTGTTCTGCCAGAGAGCAATCTTGTTCAGCTACTGAACAGATCCTTTAATGCCCCATCTGAGAGATTTTTCTATTTTTAGGTCTAGATAGCTATCTAGTCATGGCAAGTAATCAGACAATTTCTTATTCCATTACTTCTCTTGAAATTGTTGCATATAAAAGGTGTAATTACATCATTTTTCAACCACACTACAGAAAATTATGTTCAGCTTTTATGTATTTGCATTTTTAAATTTATGTGCCTTAACTGAGCAAATATTGACAAAAACATATTAGCATTATTCAAACTATGTAACTTCCATCAGCACATTTCTGAAACACACTTCTTCACACTTTCTAGCTGAGTAGAACAAAAGGAATACTTCGATAAAAGCATGTGTATAGCTAAAAGAATAGTATCTACAGAAATGTATTACAATCAAAACCTACCAGTACAGAGACACTATAAGAAAGCATCAGGTAAGAAAGAAAACTGCATGGCAGATAACACCACTTTTTACTTAATATGGTAAAACCATCTCAAGAAATAAGTTTCTTTACTGCTAATGTGTCTCAAGGAGGAATACATCACATCAAGCGCTGACACACAGGTTGATAATCTTTCTATGAGTTTTCTAATGTATTAACTTGTTCATGCATTACCTTTTCTTATCCATAGCAGGCAGAGAAACACTACTGCTTTTCCACTTTACTTTGACATTCTCCTGAAGAACTGTTCTGTTCAAAGCAATGAAATATCGTTCCAGGATAACTAGCCGCTGTTTTAGCCTCATAGCTGATAGAGCTGTTGTAGCAGTTTGTGTGGCCAGACTTTGCTGTTCCTTCACTAGTACATGAAGGCACTCCTTCAATTCATTCACATCTGAGAATCAGAGAAAGATATTCTTTTATGGTTGTTCATCTTTGTTACATACAGTATCAAGAAAAATCAAGACAAATTGAAAACTGTAAAGCAACCAGGAGTCTGAACTTCAAAACCCAGTGAAATTCCCTGTTCTCATACATAATGTGCACATTTCTAATCCACGGTATGATATAATCACACTTAAACAGGTGTTTCAACAAAGGTTATTATCAAAACTGGTTTTGTATACATATCTAGCCCTTCATATTTCATGTCTGAAATTAAAACATCACAGGAAATATTTATGCATTTCAAAAAAACAAGTTAGACAGCAAACTCTTATCACCATCCAACCTCAGTCAGACTTCTCCTGAGTGCAGGCAAGTCCCCTGCATGTCCCCACAAGGATATGCTTTCATTTTGCAGCTATACTCATTATCTTAAGTTTCTCAAAAGTTATAAAACTACTCTCAGAAGCACCAGAATCACTGCCAAGAGCTGCTACGCTTCTGAAACAAATGTCAGAAATTTAAGATGCTTGCAAGTACTATTATCAAATAAAAGATCTGACTTATGTACCAATGTTAGAGAATTAACTGTTCACTAATCAGAGAAAGTACTCAACAGCCCAAAGTCCTAGTAATAAGATGATGATAAGAAGTACAGTGTCAACAATAACAAAACCACTTTAAAATAGAGATTTGGAAACTATTTTTATATTCTCTGTAGCTTTAATTCACAGTATAAATATCAATGAAGTGCATTCTTAGAGGGATTCTTTTCTGTCCTGTCATTAACAGTCTGATCACTGGGCGACCCCACTCTGCTTTGCGCTAAATTACTGCACTTGTCCCTAAGCCAACCACATTTGTTGCCTGGCTGCTCCACAGAAGTACCTTTGTTTTAACTGACACCTGAATAAGGGGTATGGGAAAAAAAACCCATATGTCTGCATATATGTAACAGGGCTTATGAGAAGATGGACAAACTTTAAAAAAAAATAACAACCACAAAACCATACAAAAACCAATATATTTTTTGGAACAGCTGCCTCTGAGCTATATACATTTATGGTAGTCTCTAAAGTTGAGGCATAACTTTTTTTGCAGCTGTAACTGCATAAACTATTTCCATGTTTTGTCCCCACTCTGCAACACATCTTTGTGTACCCAGTAGAGAATTCAAGTAGCCTTTTCTGCCACGGGATCACATTGCACAGTCACTTATGGTTTGCTGTCAGCCTGTTTTCAACATTGCTACTCACATTTCACCATTTCATAATGTGTTAGATTCCTTTCCCTGAGGCAATTCACATCTTTCCACCTGACTATGAGGAACAACTTATTTTTTCACCAAGTAAGAATAGATTAAAATGTGTTCCTTGCAGTCTAGACCTCATAGACAAAAGTAATTGCAGTAATTATACACATTGACTCAAACAACAAGAAATACAACAAAATGAACAAATTTGACAAAAAGTCACACTGCATTAGTGTGGTATTAGCTCTACTAAATCTCCCAAGAACTCTGTGGCACAGGTGAATATCAGGAAGTTACGTACATAAGGCTCCTCCAGATCACAGTGTAAAGTAACACATAAATAAAATAGATGCCTGTCAAAGGTACATTTGATTTCTTTGGTTTGGCTTTTATACTGTCCCTTAACATTATGGTCATATAGAAGTTAACTCAACAGCTTTAATAGATGACTATCAGTACCTAGCCTGAAGCTTCTGTATACCTCCAGGCTTATGTAACAAATTTTGTTTCATTTAATACAATTTTGAGGGAAAAAAATCTCAGTTGCAGTGTTAGCATTACTTAGAATAGCAAAGTAAAACATTCCACAAAATATAAACTACATGTTCTGAGACTGTTGCTGTTACCTTAGGTGTACCTTAACTTTTATTTTGTAAGCAAAAAAACCCCATTTTGCAGTATATACTTCAGGGAGCATGGTCAATACTGCTAAGTAAACCATAGGAAGACATAAAAATCTGAGTTTTTTCCTTCTCTTTCTGAACACAAAATCCTATCTACCTCTACATACCACCAGTCTATAAGAACAAAGGATGAAATGACCATGCTCTCTGCTTCACAAAGAGACTTTGCTTAACATCACCGAAGCACAGAATATTCTGAGTTGGAAGGGACCCACAATGATCATTGAGTCCAACTCTAAGTGAATGACTCCTACAGGGATCAAACCAACAACCTTAGCATTACCGGTACCAGGCTCTAACCAACTGAGTGTTGGTTTTGGCAAACAATTTTATCCTGCCAATTCATTCCCCATATTATGGTCTCTTGTCTCTATAGGAAAAGTAAAGAAATAGTCAATGAAGAAAAAACAAGGGACTTTAACACTTATGTTTGGGGAAGAGAGTCTATGTATGGTGCTACAGAAAACAAGCACTAGGTGCTAGACACAGCAGCCTGCCACGTAATACAGAGATACAGCATTCATCCTTCCTTCCTGACTAGCAAGTTATCCAACTGTGGACACCCTCTAAAATTATTTCTGAGAGTTGAAGACTTAGAGGAAAAAGGCCTTCATTTCAAAATAACATGCTTATTAAACATATGTCATGGGAACTACTGAAAAGAAACACTTGGGACAGGCAGAGACCACCTACAATCCTCCAGCAATTACTTTATGAGGAATTTTTCCTCAAAGTTTACAACTGTATACCTTTCACACCACTTTCAATCAGCCACAGTGATGTCCAGGTGCTAGAAAGATAAATTACTTGTTATTAAAACTGCCTTGTTAAGGTTTAGGGCTTGGCATGCTTCAACGATCTCAGACAGAGAGGGAGGTTAACAAAGCCTGGGGAGAAAGATGTGCCACTGAGAGTGGACATGAAGAATGCAGAATCTACAGGCCACGGGGACATGGGGCAGAACTCTCACAATAAGGAAGAAACTAAAAAGCTAACTCAGCAACTGTGCTGAAATCAACTCCAGCTAGATAAAAGATAATTCTGGCAGGGGGAGATTGTGACCACCGACTCACTCACGACTCACTGATTCAAGAAACCCATTGACTCAAAAGAAGAGAAAGACCAAGCATGCAGACTAATTAGCATGAGAAATGAGACAAACATTTAACAAATAGAAGGTAGAAAACTAATTAATAAGAGAACTATGTAACTTGTAGCCAGCGAACAGTGATTTCTGTTTGCCAAAACATACAGATGGCGTAAAGTTTTGATGACTGGGGAGCCAGCCTTTTATGGGTTGCCACCCAGCTCCCTACTTTGTGCAAACTAGAATAAAGAAATAGGAACACTTTATCTTGGTGTTTAAACTGGTGCTGTGCATTGGGCAGCGAGCTCACATTCGGGGCAGTAGCCCTGCCACTATCAGCATCCCAGTCATGCCAATGCAGCAGGTGACACAATCTACCGTATGAACTCTGAACGAACAGAAACAGAATCCTACACTGCATACCATGTATGCACATCAAGCAGTACCAGTCACAGAGCTGGGCCATTGTATACACACACAGTCCTGTGTGTCTGCAGAGAAAAAGTTTCATAGCAGCACCTACTGAATTAATTCCTAATGGTTCAGTAATACATACTAAAGGTAACCTGTAAGATGTTCAACATCCTACTCAATGATCTGATAGAACAGTTGGTTCATTTGACAAAAAAAAAAAAAAAAAAAAAAAAAAAAAAAAGATAACATTACTGTAGGTTTTTAATACCTCAAAGGTTTAGTTCTGGTTTAATAAAAAAAACAGTCCATGGTTCCACAGACTTTGCAAAGTCTCACAGAAAAAAACCTCACAAAAGCATTTCCTAGAGTTAAGGAATTTTAAAAGCAAGTTATTTTGCTTTCTTGTCAGTGAAGTCAATGTCAACAAATTAAGACAATACAAAAGCTAGAAAAGGAATCAACTAAAATTCTGTCTTGACTTTTTAAGAAGAAAAAAGGGCTGGAAAAAAATTCATTTTTCAAGTGATTAGCCCTAAAACCCACAAGGTCTTTGCATTCAGAAACTAGCAATATGAAGAACTGTCCAGTTACAAAACACTATTTTCAAATACCGAAACACTGCATGAAAATTTCCTTAATGTAAAATATCATTTAGCCTCACCAAGATACAAGCCATATAAAAATAACCTGCATAAAGAATAAATTTAAGTTTACTGAATTTAGCTGTAATTAAATTATTTTCTTTACCTCTTCTTGCTTTGCCTTCAAAATCTCAAATGGCTACAATTTTAGGAAGGCTTTCCACTAGAATAACTCTACTCTTAAATACTTTATACAAAGTCCCTTAGTATTTCAAGAATGTAAAATAAAGTTCATATACAAAGTGTAGTAAAGACTGGAACAGGTCACAGTAGTCCTTGTAACTCAGACAGCTAAGACTCGAACAAAGGACTGCCTTGTTTTATTAAAAGTAACACTATTTTTAAGTGAGATATATCTATATACTTCCTCGCTTTAAATTTTCTCCTGTGTCATAAGTAAATTTATCTTTACAAAAAATTCCATTCATCTTTAGAAAGATTTAAATATATCTGGGAATCAACCCAGTGAAACTCATTTCAATAAACCCTCAAGTCTAAGCAACACTTATTACCAATGAACTAAACAGCCTAGTGAGAGAATAGCTTATTAATAGTAACGATTCAAGTTTCATCTGAGAAGGTTACAGGGAACTCTTTAAACAAAACTGTTCATATGTCACTACACCAGCCCTTGATGTTAACCATCCCTTGCAATGCTATGCTTTGCCAGTTATTCTATGAGGGTGGAGACACATTATTTACCTAATCTGTACCTACACTGTAGGAGTTGAAGTCATACCATACCAGTATAAATTCTCAAATCACCATTAGCAGAATACCTGTTAATTGACAACTATAGTTAGAGATGTTGCTGGCTGCAGTAGAGACAGGTAAGGGCTTTACCACCTTCTGTTAAAATTTATCACATCTCTCTCCCCTCAACAATCAACATAATCATATGTCTGCACTTCTTAATTCTTCCTGCCCAAAGTTCTCTGCATTAGAAGGAAAAAAACAGTGGAATTGTCTAACTGTGACTTTTTGGTAGAACAGTATTAAGAAGAGACACGTTATTTAGATATTTGAGCAAAACATGGAACAAAACAACAAGACAGTGACTTCTTAGCCACAACCAGAACACTAACCTGACCTGAGCCTAATATAACCGACCTGTCCTAAGGCATGTTTGCTCCTGCTTTAGCAGTTCAAGGAAACACCTTAACATGCTTCATAGTTTAACACTCATTTCCTCAGCTCTTGTAGGGAACACCACAGGCTTCTGACTGGTAAATTAAGCACCTTAAAAATGCCAATATCAGACTGAAAAGTTTCAAGGACTTGGGTTGAGTCACAAGCTTTAGTAACAGCAAACATAGATGTTACAGTGTGGAGAGATTTCAGACCTGAAAACACATTTCAAAGAGAATCTGGCAGGAATCTACTGTTATAATGAGCACACATTCCTGTCATCAGCAGAACTAATGTGCTCTAATTTCCTAGAGAACTTTGTATTTTGTCTCTTCTTTCCCTTTCCACTATGTGCTATTTCCACTGGACAAAGAGGAGATAAAGGATGCAGCTGGCTTGGCTTAACGGGCTTCTAATGACCCTCTAAGCCTGTAGAATGAGTGAATTCAAAAGTTAGAGGGAAGGACAAAAATGCAGTCACATACACATGATTTCCTTCAGAAACAAACCTAAATATGCTCCAAAAGTTATTTTATACCAACAAAGAATATAATGCCTAAAGGGCATTTAGCTTTCAGCTTTCTGAAGTCTGCTCCCCAATTAAAAACATGACCACCATCAGACTTGACTTTATTAGTATTCAGCAGGAGAAATAATGATTAGTTGCATGTGCATTCAAAATCCATCTCATTATGTGGCTGGACGAACAAGGATGGTGAAGGGTCTGGAGGGGAAGCCGTATGAGGAGCAGCTGAGGTCACTTGGTTTGTTCAGCCTGGAGAGGAGGAGACAAGAGGACAGACCTCATTGCAGTCTACAACTTCCTCACAAGGGGAAGCAGAGGGGCAAGTACTGATCTTTTCACTCTCATGATCAGTGACAGGAGTTGAGAAAACGGCATGAAGCTGTGTCAGGAGAGGTTTAGGTTAAATATCAGGAAAAAGTTTTTCTCACAGAGAAACAGGCTCCCCAGGGAAGTGGTCACAGCACCAAGCCTGATAGAGTTCAAGAAGCACCTGGTGTGACTCTTGGGTGTCCTGTGCAGGGCTGGGAATTCAACTCCATCCTGATGGGTTCCTTCCAATTCAGCATATTCTATGATTCTATAATTTTCCAAGTTTTAAATCATCAGCAAAACTTGTTTAAATTGATGTTCAAATACTCATGATACACAGAACAAAACAGCAAGAACTGAAATTCCTGTGTGTATAAAAACATACACATGCATACACCCCCCTAATAAGGGCATGAGGAGTAACCATTACCTGGAGCTCAACAAGTGGTTTCAAGCTGGGGCAGAGGAAACAGGGGCAGAGGGAATGGGATGCAATGATGATGTGAAGGCAAGTTAAAATCTGTTTCTAGTGGCAAGAAAGTAAAAGAAAAAAACAGGGATGAAGAAGTTCTAAGAAATGTAGAACGGGGAGGTCAAATTTCAACCTTTAGATTTAAAAATGCTGAGTCAAATGAGTATTGATCAAGAAATTCGATAAAAGCAGAAAATATCAAAATGAAGAAGGTTAAAAGCAAGTTTTTTCAGCGTGATGACTACTTTTTAATTCCTTCTGCACACAGTATAAATTTATATTTAATCATGTAACTAGGAGCCCCTTACAGGATGGAAGTTCTGCATATCTCTTTATCTTTCACAAAGCAAACACAGGAAGAGTCAACTGCAGTTGCTAATGACAGGTAACTCAACAATAGCCCACCGAAGTCACAGGGTTAATTTTAATCTTCCATGTTTGGTGCTGACTCTAAATCATTTCTTTGTGCAATCAGCTGTACTAACAATATCGGAAAACAAGATGCAGCACTGTCTGTAAACAAGCCCTCACTCACACATGAGGAAACCCCAGAAGTGCAACACCATGCCACTGATTTACCATCATAATAGATTAATGCACCATTAATACAAAACAGATCTGACTACACAAAAAAACCATATCCCCACTTCAGCTGTACATTGCTTATTCATTTAAGGATGTTTGCATTAAGATTATTTCCTCATTTACTTTCTTATCCTGAGGGGAAACAGAACAGTAGCACCCCTACTGAAACTTCTAAGTAGAAAGTGGTATTTTCTAGTCAGACAGCAATTAAGGTGACTTTAAACTAACTTTGTAAGTATGCAATATTTAGCATCTTAAACATAAGAAATGAGATCAGATGACAGTGAATTTGAATCACAATTTATTTGTTTGTAAAGCTCAGTTTTTAGACAGATAGTTGTTGCACCAGTGGAACTGTTCCTAATCTTTTCAAGAAATAAAAATTACCTTACCATTTCATAAACAGTTTTATTTTACTGTTCAGTAACAGACATTAAATAAGAATATAAAACATAAATAATGTGACCTTCTGCTTAAATCTCTTCAACAGATTCAATTCTCACTCCCCTTCCACTGTAGTGGCAATTCTTTTCATTCCTCCTATAGTGCAAAATTCTGTCCCACTACCAGAGTGACACCCCATCCATCTGTCCTCCTGCCCTTAAGAAAAGGGAGCAAGCTGGCTGGCACAGAGCAGAGGACAGCAGACTGCCAGCTGACCTGTGGCTCAACAGAAACAAACAGCTTCCCTAGCAAACAGAGCTTCACAGATGCAGATTCTGGCACTGAAGAGATAATACTTTTCCTGGGGACCTTCAAGTGTTTCTGGGTGAGGGGAAAGGACAAGGGGCACATGAGATGTCTCTGAAGTCTGTACATGCCAACATCTGAATCAGGCAACATCGTGCACCAGAACTGTAAAACAAACCACCAAAGTGAAGCTTCTTCTGATCTGCTATTTTTAAACATGGACTATTTTAGACAATGAACTGCTGATCTACAGTAACAAACAGCCATGAACTTTAACTGGCTTCTATATCAAAATCAGTATTTTATAGACCCTCACATGAAGATGTGAACACGTAAACCATTTTTCCACCAAAGGGTAAGTTTACTGTCAACAAAAGTCAGGACAAACACTTAATTGAATTAACCATTTCAACCTCCCTTCCACGATTCACTCAATCTCCCAGATCATGAAATCAAAGTGAAAAATCACCTATTAAACCTTTATTGCCTGCACAACATCCAGGCTTCAGAAACCAAGCCATTTCTTTTTAACGTCTTCACCCAAAAAGAAATATTCTGAAGACACTGGAACATTTCACTGTATAACTTCATTTGTTCCAAGTCACTTTATCACTCCCTCAAGCAACCAAAAGGTGCAAATTGACTCTTCAAGTTATGAGTCTAATTATATCTGAAATTAATTATAGTAAATGTTTATTTAAATCATAGTTAACCACTTATCCAACTTATTTCACTAACCTAACAGATCCATCTGTCAGCAAGTACATTTGATGCAATTACTTCCTGATGCTACAAAAGTAGTGATCAATAGAGAACACGTAATGCTTCAGTGACAATAACCAAAACAGCTGTAATACCTGGTTGTTTGCCCCACACCCAACTCTCAACAATCGATTTGGCCCTGTAAGTGGGCAGTGGAGTCTCTTCTTCATCTTTCTTTTCTTTGTCGTTTTGCTCTTCTTTCTTTGATGCAGTTTGGCATTCAGTGCTATCATCTAAAGGAAACAAAAACCAAGACCAGTTAAGCTACTTTCCCTTTGAATTCAGGTCTATTTTAGACGTGTAAAGGTGAAATACCCAGCCCAAAAGCTTAGAGCAATACTGTCTATCATTAAGAGTACAGGGTGGGGGGAAGCAGTATTTCACCATATTAACTGTCACAGGTGCTAGGTCTCATCTTACATTTCGTAAGACAGTGACCTTAAAACCTAGAAATCCCCACTGTAATCTCCTCGGAGTGATGAACGTTTAATATCGATACCGTCACGTAAGACTTGCAATGGATTTGCAACACAGTACTGCAAAGGATGCACTTTAAGTCAGGTTTTGCTTCCAACTATCAGTATTTCCATAGAATTTACTTGTTTCTATATTCCATTTCCAACACAGGAAAAAGATAGTAATTGCCTTAATTTCAAAATCATGGAGAGCTATATATTGGCATTTACACTACTTTTATGCAGCAGTATTTCAACATCTGTAATGTATCCAGCATCTTAGTAATTACCAGTAAGTAATGAAAATAATACCACTATTTTCTGCCCAAGCAATGAAACAGCACTTCCAATCCTTTTGAGACTACTTTCATAAAGACAGAACACAGACATTAGTCACTTATCTCTGTAATCAAAGGCTCCATGGAAGTCCTAATTTTCTAAAAACAGTAGAATTAGAGAGCTGGACATCTGTCCTTATTCATACTGGGAATATGGATTTCCATATCCATACTCCAAGTCAGTTCAATGCATAAGTTTGCCTTGCAATAAAGGGACATGTGGGCAACAGCTTTCCTCGCCCTGCTCTTCTTTTCAAACAATACCATCCAAAATTACTCCAGTCCAGCATTTGAAACCTATCTCTGAAGAGTTTAGTTCCAGCCATTTTCACCTGGGTCTTACAACTGGCCAGTCTTCCATTCCGATTTGCCCACCTAGTGTAGAGAGACTCCCTCCCTAAATGTCCCAGCCACACCATGTCAGATAAGCACTACTATTTTGTCTGTTTTCCTATCTCACCCCACACATCCCCAGCAAAAATGCATTTGTACCAGCATTATTTCAGAAGATAATAATGAGGGGTTTACAGCTGTAGCCAGACACAGAACATCTGACTGCAGCCTGCCTCACTCTGACAGAGAGTGAGTTCAAAGGCTCAGAACAAATAAAATACACCTATCAAATGTACAAAACCATTCAACTACTCTTTCCATCTTGCCTGACAGAAAATTAATGCTTAATCTGGTTGTAACTGGATCTGTGATTACCTCTTTGTTTAAAATTTGTTAGGCTATAGACAATAGCACATCCCAAATAAACCTTTTTGGGGTGCCTTAATTATACAAGTTTTAAATTAAAGCTAGCGTTTCCTAACCTGTCAGACAGAAGTACTCAGGAGGCGGAAGATCAAGATTGAAGAGCAGGAAAAAAGGAAGAAGAGACATAACTGCAGTATCCATGCTAGAGCTGAGATTGTGAGTTAAAGAGATAACAAAGTCACTTGAGAATAAGAAAATGCATCTTGGATATCCCTCTTTTAAGTGGCAATCATAGAGGTTACAACTGTCTCCCTCAAACACTGAGGCACAGCCTATGAGTCATCAGCATGATAACAATGTCCAAAATGCAATTCAATCCAGCTGCTTCTATTCAAAGGCACAAGCAAATAATACTAAAGGTACAGAATCCATTATGACTAAGGACACTGTTCAGCCCCAGTGGTTCAGAATATTTCCACAGTAACACCATAATCTGTGTTTTGCCACTCACCCACGCAGCTAGAGACACACTTCACAAGCTGGAATTTTAGTTAGTGGGTAGAAGGGTGCTGTGCCAAGACACTGTTTTGCAGGCAGCTGTAGGAGAACTTCTAAATAGATCCTTGGCAAAGGATGACAACTACGGGCTGCAAACTTAGTCATTTAGTCCAGTTCCTCACTGCAAATACAGAAGGTCCCAATCCAGGTGGGAACTCAAGCTTTGTACTATAAACAACGTTAGTCCACAGGAGAATTTTTTTGTTTGCATGAACAGGAAAGGGAAGCAAAGAAAGAAAAAGTGGTAAGGAGCTGAGCTAAAAATCTCATTAAAAGACAGTTCACTATACTTGCAAAAAACCACTTGCCCTCTAAGGGACAAAGCTGGTATCAGTCTAAATCAAAAGCAGCAGCACTGACATCATAATTATGGAAGCTCAGTTACACTTATGAAAGAGATTTGTAAAAAGGGAGACCCAAAGATATTTCAGAAAGAGAGGCAGGAAGAATAAAATCTTGAGCAAAGCCAGAATAGGCCAAAGTAACAAGTTATAAGACAGTTTTCAAAACAGTGTATGCAAAAACACAGTGTAGTGTGACAACCTGATTTAACTTAATTTTTCTCAAAGTGAAGTGTGAATATTGTGGCCGGGGAAAACAACTGTGTAACATTTCCCTGAAAGAACTTTCTCTTAACTATATTTTGGTTTAAGCTGAGGCAGGTAGGCATACCCAGTCAAAACCAAGCAACTGTAGCAACCATCCTCAACTAGAATTTTGCTCCCAAAACAGAGAGCAGTAGCTTACCATGTGTGCATTATCTTAGACAGTCATAGCTCAATCCAGTATAAATGGAGGATGAAAAGGAAGCACTAGAAGTGGAACTTATATTTCATAATCAATGACGAAAAAAAGACAATATCACATAGTTGCCTCCACCACGATTGCAGTATGGTCTTATGCTGCTCTGAAATGCCAATGAATGGGTATCATCAGGAATCTCTCAGTAGAAAGAGAAAGCCTGCAACACTTTTCTCCACAGATGTTGCCATTCACAAGGCAAAAAGTCACACAGGGTGCTCAGGCAAGGGCTGTATTTCACAACTACTCTAAATCAGCATTTGCTAGTCCCAGATTCAGGAAGTATTTCAGCTGCAATATGAAATAGTAATTTGTTTTCTGTAAAAGTGTTTTCTTATATATACATATATATATATACATATATATGTATGTGTATATATATATATGTGTGTGTGTAAACTTCAATTGATAGTTATTTGTGAGGGAAGAACGCAAGCCTATACATTTGCAAGCCATGTTTACACACCCTTTCAGATACAGAAGTCAAGATGATACAAGATTCTGACCTCCTAACTCTAATCAGAAATAAAGTTTCTTTTCTTCCCTAGTATACTATTTTTTTAAATGCATTCTTAAAATTATCTGTTGAATTTGCAATAGAGCGTTTTACACTTATGAAGTCAAACTGTCCAACAGGGTGATTACAGGCTTCCCTGTGTCCTGCAGAGAGAGTATAATAATCCCCAGCTGAGCATTGAATTCCTGAGCCATTGGGTACAGCCCATAGCTGGGTCAGGGAAAGCAGAAGAGAGGGCGTGCAAAGCAACACTTCTCACTTCTAACAAGTTCTTTCTTACACAAAAGAGGAAGCTCAAAGTAGGAGCCAGCCTACATGCCTGCATACTACTATGGTTTGATACATACATGGTCTGAACAGCAGCCATCATCACCAATTCCACATGCTGTTATTCTTACCATAAAGATTTCATTTCTGCCAGCCTCTCTGGAATTGCTTGTGGCATTTGGACTTTATTTAATTTGCTTGCAGGTGCAACACTGAATGAGGTTTGTGGATTCAATGGCATCAGGCTGACAAAGGTCCAACTTTCAGTAATGAGGGAATAGAAGAGGAAGCCACAGTGTTTACCAAAGGCAGGACAGAGGTATGAGGCTAATAATTTCATGGGTTTGCCCTGAAACTTAGAATAGCTAATTGAAACAGGAATTCCCACCTATGAAGTCTGAGGGATCAAAAATAAATAAAAAAATAGAAACCCATAAAAGAGACCTGTGTACTTGACTGGTAAGTTTTAAAAATTTACAGTAAGAGTTCTCTAACTTCAAAATTTAGTAAGAATAATATTATTTAATCCTTTTTATCATTTTCAGTACATAGCTTCCAGTATACAAGACATTAATCTAATCCAAATTTCCCAAGGGCAGCCTGATTATCCTTTAAGTACATGCCACGCTGCAAGTGCACCTGTATTTGGACATCAGTACTGTCACAGCTGTGTCCTCAGATGATACTTGGAAACATGGAAACACATTCTGTTTAACACATTTATCAAACATGTTTTTCTGAAAGTGCCATGAAGAAAAAACAAAAAGAGGTTATTCCTAACCAAATGTTCTTGCTAAGACAAAAAACACACTACTTGCATATTCTTCCAAGAGAGAAACAAACTGTTTTTTGCTATCAATAGCATGTCTACTGCCACTCCTAATATCCGCTGAAAGAATGAAGTGCCTCTTTTGAGCAGTCCAGATAGCATCAACAAGAGTGACAGCATCGGTGGAGAAAGAGTTACCATGGAGTAAAGTACGAAGTCAAAACTTCTTAAAACAGACTGAATAAAAGGGACTACTTACAGCAGCCTCTCTTGTTTATCTCCAAATTAGTCAATTTAGTACCTAAGTCTGAATATTGAGATGAATATATATTCTTTTTTTTATAAAACCACTGGGTTTTTCATAACTCTCATTACTCATATGTACTTTTCCCACTCCTTGAATTATATTTGTAGATCATTTATGCAAAAAACTAAGCACAAACTAAACAGACCAATACCTAGATCTCAATTTCACAAAACTCAATTCAAGCTGCAAGTTCAGAGGTGCAAACACTGTCACTTCTGCTTCTGTGATTCACTACTGCCTAACAGAATCAAATATACAATCTGATTGACACTGACCAAAAATAGCCTTGATTAGTTCTTTCTTCTTAAAGTTCCAGTCTAATAAGCAAGACCGTTGCATTTTACAATCCTGTAGGGCCCAGCACAGTGGCATTTATGAAGGCTAACTTCGCTAAAATAGAATTCACACATTGATGCTAAGCATTAAGAGCCTCAAAAAGCTCTTATTTAAAGTTCTAAATTACTGCAGCATTTAGAGTAGTAGATGTTTTAGAAGTACCTATGTAGAAGAACATACACTCAGGAACAGGTGTGATTTGTGCTATGTGGTACCCACACTTAACTCCTCTAGAAGCAAGGGGAAGGTGGTGTTTTCATCTTTGTTACTCACATCCAATTCTATCTCAACTGGCACTAAAATAAACTAAATTAATTTTTCTCAAGACTATTTTACCCATGACAGTAACTGGTAAGTGATTTCCCTGGCTTTATCTCAATACCCAATCTTTTCCTTTTTGAAGTCCTGTTGAGGAAGGGCAGCAAGTGAGGACCTGGAAGGGTGGGCAGCTGGCTAAGGTCAACCCATCACAATACAGTACTGGAAACAAGTGGCAGTCTGCCTTCAACAACATCACCACCACCACTATGGATATAAGAAAGCTTTCAAAAGCCTGATTGCAGCTTGGATGCTTTAAGGTAATATAAAAGCCTTTACTGTATAAAGTAAACTGTCAGAAATTCTGTATTTTTAAGTAACAGTATCCTACAGCCTTTAACACCTTATACCTTTTTGATCCTTCGAAGTCACACATACATACATACAGCATTTTTTAAAAAATCACATCATTATTCAGAACAAATGTCCCCATGCGGATGAACATGTGAAGTCACAGAAGACTGACTTACCTAACACTTCTGGTTTTTTACTTTACACTGCTCTCTACATTTTGCATCAGAAGTGACAGACTGCAATTTCCTACTTGATATTTCAATGATTCCCCTGAAAACTAAAACCTATTATACTATGACACTTTTCTATAAGCTTTCTCAGAACTATTGAAAGCAGTACAGCACCATAACTAACAAAAGTATCAATTCAACTGCAGCTACTTAGCTATAAAGTCAGTAGAAGAATAGTTTTCTCTCAAAGACCAGCACAGATACAACTCTAAAAACAACGTGTAAGTATCTGGCACAAAAAGATGAATTCATCAATTTCTGTATGTAGATGTAGACAAAATTGTCTACATAAGGAATTGAGCATAACTGGTCTGAAATACCATGTCTATCCAACACTACAGTTTAGGAAGTAACAGATGCTGAAATAATAGTTCAGTGATACCAAAGGCAGTATTTCCACCCTTCTCATTTATTTGGGGGTCTTATAAATTACTGACAAAACTTATCTCACCATTTGGTAAATCCATTTCAGCCAGATTAAGAAACAAATCTTTTCTTTTTTTGAACAGTTTAATTTTCTCTTCAATAAGGAGTCAAAAAAGCACCATAATATGAAGATGAAAAAAAGGCAAGAGCAGAATCCCTCCATTCTGGTATAGCCCATCACAAAACAAAATCCACCTCCACCAAAGTAATCTTTCTAAATGGATGTATTTCTTTGCCATTTGCAGGAGTTGCAATGTTTGAATGGCTCTCAAGTACACTGGAAGGCACAGACACACAGAAAAAAGCACTACATTCTCAGTCAGATTGTGGACAGTTTTTTAGGTGACCTTTCAGCAACTTTATGAAGATCATAAACAGTATTTGAAATAGCAGTATCGGCTTTATCCCATTCCTCAATCCTCTTTCTTTAAACAAAGGCTTCAGCTGTAAACACACCAAGCATACCAAACAAAAAGTCACTGCCAAGCTGTAGTGGGTTTCTGAGGCTGGGTTTTGGTAGCGGGCAGGGGGGTGGGGCTACAGGGGTGGCTTCTGTTAGAAGCTGCTAAAAGCTTCCCATGTCTCATGGAGCCAACGCCAGCCGGCTCCAGGACAGACTTCCTGCTGCTGGCCAAGGCCGAGCCAATTAGGAACAACAGTAAGACCTCTGTGATAACATATTTAAGAAAAGAAGATTGTTGCGCAGAAGAAATTCCAGCCAGGGAAGAGCAGAGTGAGAACATTGGAATAACAACATAGACACCAAGGTCAGTGCAGAAGGAGGGGCAGGAGGTGCTCCAGGTGCCGGAGCTGAGGCCCCTGCAGCCCGTGGTGCAGACCATGGTGGAGCAGCTGTGCCCCTGCAGCCCATGGAGGATCATCGGGGTGCAGAGACCCACCTGCAGCCCATGGAGGAGCCCATGCTGGAGAAGGTGGATGCATGAAGGAGGCTGTGACCCCGTAGGAGGCCTAAGATGGAGTGGGGTCCTGCTGGAGACCTGCAGCCTGTGGAGAGGGAAGCCCACATTGGAGCAGGTTTTTCCCAGGTAGGACTTGTGGCTCCTGGGGGGGACCCACATTGGTACAGCTCATTTGTGAAGGACTGCACCCCATGGAGAAGTGACCCATGGGACAGCAGTTTGGGAAGAACTGTTGCCCGAGGGATGGACTCACGCCGGAGAGGTCATCAAGGACTGTCTCCTCCAAGGAGGGACCCCACGGGAGCAGGGGAAGGACTCCTCTCTCTAAGCAGTGGCAGAAACAACAACTGACTATAACCCCCATTCCCTGTCCCCCTGCACCGCTGGGGGTAGGAGGGAGAACATGGAAAGAAGGAGGCATGGGGGTAAGGTGTTTTTTAAGACTGTTTTATTTCTCACTCTTTGGCTCTTATCCTGTTAGTAATAAATATAAGTACTATCCCTACTTTGAGTCTTGTTTCACCTCTGAAGGTAATCAGTCACTGACCTCTCCCAGCTCTTATCTCTACTCATGAATTCTTAGCCGTTTTTTTGATCTCCCCTCTGTCCAATTGCAGAGGGAGAGTGAGAGAGCAGCTTTAGTGGGTACCTGATATCTGGCCACGGTCAACCCACTACACAAGCCTCTCTCATAATAACATGCCTAATTATGAAGTTAAATTTCAGAAGGCTGGAACAGATTTAAGCCTTCATTTGAAGTATATTTTTAAGAAATCACTTTCAGTTGTATTTCATTCAAAACATGAACACCTGCAAATCATATAGACAGGTGATGATAAACCGAAGTTCTGTCACATTATGGAGTTTGAAGTCCAATTCATCATCACAAGAAAAAATTAATAAATAAAAAAAAATTAAAATGCATACCTTTTCTTGGAGGTAGTTCACCACTTTGTATTAATTCTGTTCCAGGATATACAATCTCCCCATCTTTTACCATTTCGTTCCACAAGCCACATAGTCCATCTCGTGTAAAAGCAAGCTGTTAAAAATAATACATTATATATAGTTACACACAACAATTTTCTCTCAAGGCAACTCAAGCTAACATTTAAAACACATCTGATTTTATATTTTGTCCCAGAAGAAAGAAAACACATGTATCACCTCACTAGAATATTTATTGTGTATGTGTGTACGATTGGGATTTAAATGATTTCCAGGATCTCTTGATTCTCTAGCTATGCTATTTTCAGATTAAAAGTGTCTGAAACAGATAGGCTCAAAGACAGCAAAATTAACTTTCTTTTGGTGACAAATTCTCATCAAAAGTGTGGATTTGGTCACTCAGAACTATCCACACATTCAACAGAGGGTGGGGGCAAAGGCACAGGGTCTCATTTTTCCCTTCAGGAAAAGTTATTCAAAGTCAAGCTGCATAAAGTCACAAAACAGAGAAGTATGAAGTCAACAGCCCCCTCACCAAACCAGCAACTAAAAAGCTAGGTATCTTAACCAGAACATATGATGACAACAAGGCACTGATTAATAAATTAATTTAACCAGTTCAAACTGGTCCTCCTGTGCAAGGCATCTCTCACAGCCCCTCCTTCTTCCCTCCAACTGCTACAACGCCTCCTCTCAGATGCAGAACCAGATTATGGAACTGATCAAGACTAAAATCAGCTGCACATGGTAGAAGAGCAAAGAGCTGCCTCAGCCCAGGTCAGTTCCCAATACACTTTATGTTCAAGAGGACAAATACTCGCAATAGAATAAACGGCAGGACTCTGGTAGCTGGAACCGCTCACAAAAGCACTGGCTGTAACACAAGTCTCCTGATTTAGTAATTTGGATCTCCCTTGGAGAATTCTAATGACCAGGATAACTTCTCTTCCATAGATGTTGTTCTCTGCTTCATAAAATGCTGCAAAACAGGTATCAACATCCCTAGGGAATTCGAGGCTATAACTTGCAACAGTAAGGGAGGAGAGCAATACATGAAATTGAAAAACAGAATATTTTTGCATACTGAAGTCATGAGTGAATACATTAAAAAAAAAAAAAACAACTGCTGAATACTTATTCAGAACCATCTTTGTGTTATGTAACTACTATTCAAATCCAAAACTGAGAAGTAATACACAGATGCTGCTTACACAACTGCCGTAAAATATTTACCATTACACACAGAACTCCACTTATCTTTAGGAAATAGCTCAAAATAAAATCCATTTTATCGACTATAAAGATTAAAAGTTTTAAGAGACACAATCACCAGCAGGAAAGACATTTGCTAATCCAGTTTATCTCAGTTAACATGAAGAATTAAAGTCAAGTTGCATGCTTTCACACCACTCTAACACACTAAATGACCATAGTAGTTTCTTGACTTCATATTGCATACTTCAGAAATTCACTCAGACATTGATGATTTAGTAGTTTTTCTTTCAGCGTAAAATGTAAGCTGACATTGTAATTATCTGTCACTTACTATGCCCTGATCTCAGAGATATAAGAGGGAAAAAAAATGATGCAGTGTGAGCTAGACATTATTAATGTCTAAATGTCTAAACTTATGTGTGATTAATCAACTGTGTAGCACCAGAATTACAGTGACCATGCTTTACGGAAAGGTACAGTCCCTATTCTTCAGGGCTTGACAGCACAAAGACTTTTTGCAAAGATTTGTGTTTTGCTAAAAGCTTCACATTTGGCTTAATTTAAAAAAAAATTGAAATAATCTTATAGTTCATTTCAACAATGAAAAAATCATTCCCCATTAACTGATTTTCTTGCATTGTTCTCAATCTATAAATATTTCAACAATATATGGATTTTCCTTCTTCAGATGTGGTTTTAGAGGGGCACCTAAGGAATTCATTTATCATAATTTTTTTCTTGTGAAAATAGCAAAACACAACTGTTTCATTAATTTTGGCTCATATGTGATAGATTAAAAAAAAAAAAAACTTTTGCCTGTTAAATGCTAACCTATGCTAAAATACAAGCTTGAAAAACAGCAAGTGAGGTAACCCTCCAGATGGGTTGCATAATAAGCTACAGTTTTCAAAAACTAAAGTTCTTTCTCTAATAAATTGTCTTTACACACATTTTCTTTTACATTCAGATCACCTTAGTATGGAAACGATTCTCACAGTTTATAATCTAAAGGCCTACAGGCTTTGAATTCAAGGTTCTTTATAATGCAGCACTGTTTTATTTCAGAAAATTTACTACTTTTGAAAGCATTCCTGCAAAGTAGAATCAAGAACTGTTTTCTCCACTTTAACTTCTAATCCTTTTACACAGCACAAAGTTCACTCAACTCTTTCACACAACTAAAAACTGGAAAAGTAAACAAAATTTCTTCTGCCTTGGGTTTGGTGTTCAAATTCTTATCAAAGTAATTTTCTTGGTATGTTGCATAAAGATAGAGGAACCACCAAGACTACAGGTCACAGAGAGTTCCACCTCCTTCTACAAATACCTCATGTGGAAGCTTACCCCATAAGCAGCCTTCAGATAAACAATTTTGCCTTTACTCAGGTTGTAGTTAACATTTTGTCAGCAGTATGTGTGTTGGGGGAAGGGAAAAAGGAGACATGCTTGAAAGTGAAGGAACACTGGACTTATTTTGCAGCAATAATCAAAGGAACCAACTGAAAGGATCACTAAGAAACAGTTCTTACAACCAATTCATCTGTCATAACTGAGGACAACTTAATAATCTACTCAACATTCAGCAAATAGACGCTATATGCTATACATGATAGTCAAAAATGAAAGAAAAGCCTGAGTTCTAAAGTGATAAATTATTTAAGCAATTTTATTTTCATGATCTCAAAATTACATAATCATAAGATTTATCACTCTCTTGAGAGAAATACGTCATTTAACCTACAGAAATGGGGAGGCCAGAGGCTCATGCTGGCATCCAGAGGGACCTTAACAAGCTGGAGAAATGGGCTGAGAAGAACCTCATCAAGCTGAACAACAAGTGTGAAGTCCCGCGCCTGGAGAGAAACTGCTCCAGGCACCAGTACAGGCTGGAGGTAACTCAGGTGGAAAATGGCTTTGCAAAATAGACCCCAAGTGTCCTGGTGGGGACTGAGTTGAACATGAGCCACCAATGTGCCCTGGCCACAAAGAAGGTTAATGGGTGTCATGGGCTGCATTAGGAAGAGTATTACCAGCAGATTTGGGGAGGTGATCCTTCCTCTCTACTCAGCACTGGTGAGGCCACACCTCGAGTGCTGGATCCAGTGCTGGGCTCTTTAGTGTGAGAAAACATGGACATACAGAAGGGAATGCAACAAAAGGCCACAAAGATGATTAAGGGCCTGGAACATCTTTCTCATGAGAAAAGGCAGAGACAGCTGAGACTGTTTAGCCTTGAGAAGTCTTATGGGGAAAAAGACTCATCAATATATATAAATATCTGAAGGGAAGGTGTAAACAAGAGGGAGCTAAGCTTTGCCCAGTGGCACCCAGTGACAAGGACCAGTGGGAGTGGGCATAAGCTGAAACACAGGAGGTTCCCTCTGACCACCGGGAAACACTTTCACACTGCGAGGGTGACCAAGCACTGGCACAGAGGGCCCAGGGATGTTGTTTTAATATCCTGGAGATAGTCAAAAGACATTAGGACCTGGTCCTGGGCAATGGGCTCTAGGTGGCCCTGCTTGAGCAGGGGAGTTAGGCCAGTTGACCTACGGAAGTCCCTTCCAACCTCAACCATTTGTGATCCTGTGAAACTGGCAGTTGAAGATAACAGCAAGTCAAATGTATGGTAGAAAACTCGAATATCAGCTTTGACTACATAATCCTGCTTTTCTTTCTTTCTACAGTATTTTATGACTATCTTAGCCAGAACAAGTATATATTACTTTCTTTTTTTGCTCTCATCGATACCTCTTGCATTCAGTAATTAGTAAGGAGTCTATCAACACATCCAAGCAGTCAGAGAGAACTAGAAATTTGTTCAGAACAAATTTAGAAAGTATCTCTCTGCCTTCTATTTTGAAAAAAAAAAAAAATTGGCACTTCTTCCACTAAATTCTTTATTTAAAGTTCACAAAGTAATCCGCGGTGAAGTGGAAGAGACAAAAAACACATCTGGTGTCTTCACTGTTTCTGATGTACTTGAGTTGCAAGCACAAGAGCAGCAATCTGTGTTTCGTAAAGTCTAACACTCTCTCACAAGATTGTTTGATTTATGTGGACATCTTTCCCTCTAATACCTAAGTAACTTTATTTGTGAATGTTTAAAGGGATGAACTTGACAAATTCAGTAAGCTAACAAATTAAAAATAAGTAAGTTTCACTGAACTTTTGTAACTGGCAACAGTACCAGAGATGTACTTTATGTAAATCTCCCTCTTAAGTTCCTGCTTGCCCTACCACCTACATGCTGGACAAGAGCAGTTCCATGCTCCACTACTACTATCCATTGCCTTGCAACTTTAGCCCATGTTCCTAATCCTCCTACTCATTCCCCATGCTCAAAATCTCCCTCATCCTTCCCATGGCATCTGTTGACCTCCTCTCAATCTCCATCTCCTATGCACCTCACTTTCACAAACCCCAAGCCTCTTCCACCATTTTTTGCACTTTCTTATTCCCAGAGCACATCTTGATCTCTGCACTTGAAAGCCATGTATCTCACCAAATCCATACTTCCCACACAGACCTAAGGCTCAGCCCTAGTTATCCCAAACCAAAAAGGTAAGGCCCTAAGTAGACTTTAAAGTGAATTTCTACTGTAAACTGGGCAGCCTCCACTCTAATCTTTTGTTAATCTCATCTCTGCAGTTAAACAGTAATTTATTCTGTCTACTACAACATTTGATTAAGTCCAAGGGGTATCCAGTTTGGCTGCATATGCTGCTGCCATTCTCCAACAGGGCTAGCAGTAAAACTCCTGTCCATTCCCATCAACTCTAGACAATAAGACACCGGCATCGACATGGTATTTTAAAGAGTCCATTAAAAAACATTTCTCTTTAGAATATAATAAAATTAAAACCAGCCCAGTAATAGCAAAGAAAAATCACAGAACAGCATGTCCTTTCCCAAGTCTCTCTTTCGTATTTGCTTTTTTGAATCCATTCAACTCATGCTTCCTTTTTCATTGTTGTCTTTGTCAGTATTTTGTCCTAGCTTCCTTCCTTCCCTGCTGAATGAAGCATGTCCTGAAACCACAGCTGCTTATCACACCTATGCAAAGCACAGTGAACCATCATTAGATCTAAACATACTGCTCCAAAGCTCGGACAGCAAAGACAGAAAAGTTCAGCAGCCCCACATTTCTTCAATGGATTTAGGGTTAAACTAGAAACGTCCCCATAGTAAGTCTGCTGGTCTTCCAGTCCAAAGAGTTTTTTCATGGTTGGGCTTCACGAACGAAGATTTGGGAAAGGCTCTACCCACGTTTGTTCAAAGAGTAGGATTTTCATAAAAATCAAAATGCGGAATGTAATTTTGCAGGGAAAGTAAGAAGATTTCAAACCAACACAACTCTTAAAGGTGGATTTTTCATCTTAAAAAGCTCACTTTCATCATGGCAAAAGATGATGATAGAAATAGTCTGCCAACAATGAACTAAATGAAAACTGATGAAAATGCATCATATTCCACTTGTAGACAGCTCTTGCACCTTCACTGTTGCCTAAAGGAACAGTTTCTCTACAGGAAAATAAAAGTTTTTCCCTCTAACTCCTGCTAGTAAGCACAATAGTTCTCCACAGGATCCAGAATAAGCAGTCTAATTAAACACCATTTGAACACACACATGCATCCCCTTAGCTCACAGCAATTCTAGTTTTCAGTTATTCATCCATCACTAATTAAAGGTCTCTGAATAAGATTCTAAATTAGTACAGTACATCTATTTAATCAGAATTATTTTAAGCACAGTTTGATTCTACAAACTGAGTATCTAGGTTTAAATAAACAATTTTAACCTCCCCTCTTTAAAATAAAAGGATGTCTTCCTTAGAAACAGTCATTAAAACAAAATCTCCCATTTCACACAGATTTTGCTATAAATGTGATGGTTTCTACTAGAAATAGTCATAATTAGGTAGGTGTTTTTAAATGTATTAATTCAAATCTAAATAAATAAATTAGAAATTGGAAGTTATATGATGACTTTTCCAGTGACGTTAAACATAACACACGATAAAGTGACCTGTAGTAAAATCCACCTGTTTTATGACTTCATAGGATTATTTTATTAAGAGTGATGTTATGCACGCATATATTGATATACATCATCGAAGGCCGGATTACATATTGTACTACTGATGTTATCTTATATTCAGCTGATTTAATTTTTCAGCTGTAACAGTTTGTGTTTTTTTCAGACAACACAGAGTATCTTATTTTGTTCCACCAGGAAATTTAGAATTTCTAATAAAACAATTGTTTCTAAGCATTTCAAAATTATACTAGTAACTGTAAATCATACAATCGCAGGTCAAAAATCACAGACTTAACAAAACGACACAGAATAGTCACGGGATGCATCTGGGTCTTTGTAGAGCATTTTGGCTTCCTATAACAGTATTATTTAGTTTCAGATAAATTAATACAAGCAAAAAGCGTATTGTCAAGATACACTTCTATTAACATTTCGCACCACTTCAGTAAATCCTGCAGGCCAGAGGTTCACTGCTACTACAAAAGGGCTTGCACCTTTAACATTCTCTTAAGAACAGTAATAACAATGCTACCTCACACTGCCTTTGTTTCTTAGCAGTAACATCCCAAAACTGAGTAAGAACATTTAAATTTGGCCCAGACGCCAGCTGTAACAGTGACGCACACAGGTGATTAAACACAATCCATGCTACAATCCACGTATCATTCTTTCCTTATTATATTAATACCACTATATTACAGACTTATTAATGCACACAGCACTAGAATATAGTGTATTACATTGTTAATGCAACAGCATCTTCAACTGAAACAAAAGGGAATACAATGATTTTCAGAGACATTTCACTGGCTTAATCCACAATAACTGCCAGTTAAGTCTAAAGAGCAAACTGTCCAGCAGCAGTGACAAAGAAAAAGGGTAAGTCAGACTTTGGAGACTACCAGGCCACCAAATTAAACATTTTACTTCCAATTCTAGCTATACACCCCAAATTTTGCTACAGCAAAGGTTAGTTTTAAAGACTTTGTATGTTTCTCCAAGAACTTTCACCTACTCATTATTGGAATGATTTACAGTGAAAAGTTAAAAAAGCTGCAAACTGAAGAGTTTCAGGGTCCCATTCTAAACAATAAATTGTAGTCATTTAGTCTGTCTTCTTCAAACCCCTCATAGTACTGTGTTCATCTTTTCAACTCCTGCTGACAGTCTCTTGAACACCAATAAGGCCCTTCTATGGTTGAGATGGCAAAAACATGCATGGTAGGAGATCTGCATATTCAGTACACATTGAACTCAAAAGGATTAAGAGACAGGATTGATACCTATTAAAAAAAATTCACATGCAGCTAGGTCATGCTAGTCAACCAGTAGCTAAAATAGCCAATCATGTAATAGAAAAATTCTCCAGAGCCCAAAACCCCTTTACTTGACAGAAGACATCTGCCATTTAATACATTAAAAAGATGCAATTCAAGGCTCACATGCAGATTTTTCAAAATATCAAATATATACATCCAAATAAGAGTTCTGTGATAAGAACCTGTGTAATACCAAAAAACAGTTAATCTAGTAAGAAAATTATATTATACCCAGACAGCCTGGGTAGTCTTCAGATTCCAGAAAAGTGATGTTTGTGTCCAGCAGATTACAAACAATTACTGTTATTTCATTAATCTCATTATTTTGATTACAGCTTGATTAGAAGAAAACAAAGGGAGTACCCTGACAATTAGAGTCTAACTTGTAATTACTCATAAAGAACTCTTATAAGTAAGAGCATTTATTCATAGAACTGTGTTACAAATTAAGACTTTTATTATTAAAATGCATTATTACAACACATTAACTACAGTCTCATTAAAAACAAATATTTCATTGCATTTATACACACAACTAAAAATAACTGTTAGAAGTTTGAATGACAATTGAAAAAGTTTACATGACAAAGGGATGCAGAAAAAAGATACTATGAATAAGAGGAAAAATCTGACAAATCACATGAATAGTCACATTTTTCACCCCATATAATACAAAAGAAAAACAGGCAACACATAGTCAGCAGCTGTTACAAACAAAGGTTGTCACTTTTTCAACTAAAATTTTCCTGTATTCAACAATCATTGAAGCAATATATTTGTGATCTAGAAGCTACCCTCTTGGAAACAAAAAAATATTTCCATATTTCTTAATTAGCTTATCTCCAAAACATCTTTTACTGTGCTTATCTACCACATTAGACAAAACATCTGACTTTAGATTAAAACTTTTACTTTTGTAAGAACAGAAGATGAAAATAGAACCAATCTAGCCAAATCAAGAGCAAGCTCTGTCATTTTATAGCATTTACATACAAAACCTAGTAAATAATGTAACCTCTTAGGCTATATCTGTCACTTCTGATTCCACTTTAGCTTGTTTGATGCAAAATAGTGGAGAAAGGCTGCTTTCCAATCACAACTGCATGGGGAAAAATCCTTGTCTAACCACATGAACAGCTCAACTCAACCATTCAGACTGTCAGCACATATCTGGGATAAAGTCACAAAGACAGAATTTTTAAGAAATTTTCAGTAGCATTATTATTAACTGTAACAAAGGAATAACACTGGCTGGCACATCCCAACAAGAATTTCAGAGTTTTGAGCAGGAACTTGCACAGTTATTCAAGGTAAGGGATCTATATGCAACATCTGGGGAAAGGAAGATGAGGAGACAAGGACTTAATCTAGTTATTCATTTCATCTAAAACAAATATAACTGACCCAAACTATTCTATTTCTCTGTATTTTCCACTTGTCAAACCCAATTTTGGAAAACATGATGGTATTCTCCTCCCTTATGCAAGTTCTACGATACAATGAACAGATCATCTTCTAAGACAAAAGAAAACTTTCACCAAACACTGGCACATTTCAAAGACCACTTCCATTTCAGTCACATATCTTTGACAAAAAATTAACTCCCTTCAAAAAGGAGCAAATTCAAAAGGATGGCTCTACCCATCATATAAACAGAGCTACAGTTAAAGTTAATTTGAATTCTTGAAAACGTAAATTAGATTTCCATCACCTTTCGCTTCGGTTCTCCCGTGCATTAAAGCCACTATGCAGGCAAGACATTTAGCAACAGCCTAAATGAAGAATTTATAGTTCTAGCAGAAATGCCACATACTTAACTAAGGGTTTTGACACTGTGCAAAGATAACATACATATGTAGCCCAGCTTGCTTCAAAGCAGAAGGGACTGAACTGACAATGAAGATCTATTTGCAGCTCAAAATAAGTTCTTCAAAATGTTTCTTCAAAACCAGTTTTAAATCTGCGTAGTCAGAAAACCCCATACACTAACTCAAGAGCAATCTTCTATTCGTCAGCTTTTCAGACTAAAAGCATCCTTGATCTGCACCAGAAAGGTCACGATGCAATACAACCATCAAACTTCTTACCTGCAAGTCTGTCTTCAACCATTTGGAGTCAAATCTTGCTTGAGCAGACAGACAAAAAGAATCAGAAGACATGTTTCCTTCTTCAGCCTTCTCTCCAGGCTGGCTGAGCAGCCCAACCTGCCACAGAAAGAGGGGGGGAGAAAAAAACACTCTAGCACATGAAGTAAACCCCACAAGGTTATTTTTGTCCAGACTAGGATGGCTTCCACTTGATCTTTAAAAATGTATCATGAAGAAGGACCTCCCTCGCTTACATCCCCTGAATTTGCACGGGGAGAGGAACACGCATTAAGAACACTATCTGAACCGAGAAAAAAGCCTTCCCTATCGCACCCGTGGGAAGAAAGCCTCCCTTCTGCTGCACTGAGCCACACCAGAGGCCTTAACGCTGCCCCTCAGCCCCGTAAGTGGTGCATGAAATAAATAATTGATCGCACATTACGCAAGCCGCAGGCCAACATAAAGCGATTATCAGGGTCACCCGCACCCCCTCCTCCTCGCTGGCAGCCCAGGCCCGGGGGCTGCCCCTCTCCCGGGAGCATCCCATCCCAAACCACCCCCTGCGCTCACGTCCCGCTATCACCGCCCCTGACGGAGCCAGCCGCTGCTTTCACCCACCTCTGCCAGCCCGGGGAGGGGGCTGCGGGGCGGGGGTCGCCGGGAACTCGAGCGGGAGGAGCGGGGAAAGCCCCGCCCGGGCAGGGGTCGCCGCACACGGCGCGGGGGCCGCTCCTCCCTTCCCTCCCCTCCTGGGATGCGGAGCGGAGGCCGCTCTGCCCGCGCCGCCCGCCCGCCCACCACCGCTCCGCGGGGCGGGGGCACTGCCGCCCTCTCCTCCCTGCTCCCCGCCGAGCCCGACCGAGCTGTCGGGGCTCTCACACTCACCGGGCAGCTGCGGCGATGGCGACGGCTCCTCGCGTCGCTACACCGCCGCCCGCTCGGCCCCGGGTAATCCTCGCCCCTCCTTCCCTCGCCCGCCCGCCCCCCACCCCTCCGCCGGCGGAGCCGCTCGCCGGTCCCTCCTTCGCTACTGGAGACGGGCTAAGCTCGGCTCCTGGTACGCCCGCGGAGCGCGCTACCAATCGGGAGAGCAGCGGGAGGCGGGACATCCTGTCCCGCAGCGGGGAGGGGAGGGGAACGGGGCAGGGGCGGGCGGAGCCGCACCGGTAATAGCGGAGACTGGGACCTGCTCGTAGCTGGAGTGCTATAAGAGATTAAACAAACGAACAAACAAACAAACAAAAAAAAAACACACAAAAAAGATGTTTTGGGTTGCTTAAGTAATTGAGGGGCCATCTGCAAAGTGTACTGTTGACTGTTGATTTCTCAAAGAAGGAAGCTTTTAAGTGGGTCAGAGGAGTAAGGTCATTAACAAGGAGTAGCTCGGAGGCAAACAAAATGACAGAATCACAGAATGGGTAAGGTTGGAAGGGACCACAGTGGGGCATCTGGTCCAACCTCCTTGCTCAAGCAGGGTCATCCTAGAGCACATGACACAGGATTCTCTTTCTCTGTCTCTGGAGACATTCAAAACCCATCTTGACGTGTTCCTGTGTAACCTTCTCTAGGTGACCCTGCCTTGGCAGGGTGGTTGGACTAGATGATCACTAGAGGTCTCTTCCAACCCTTACAATTCTGTGACTCTGTGATTCTGTGATTCTGTGTCCAGATGGTTCTTGGATATCTCCAGGGAGGGAGAATCCACTGCCTCTCTGGGTGATCTGTTCCAGTGCTTGACCACCCACACAGTAAAGAAATTCTTCCTCATATTCAGGTGGAACTCCTGTGCATCAGTTTCTGCCCATTTCCTCTTGTCCTATTGCTTGGCACATCCAGGAAGAGTCCGGCTCCATCCTCTTGGCACCCTCCCTTCAGATGCTTATATCTGTTGATGATGTTCCCTCTCTGTTGTCTCTTCTTGAGGGACAACACAGCACTCTCAATCCAGCCTCAGAGGGTTGAGTAGAGGGGCAGGATCACCTCACTCGACCTGCTGGCAATTCTCTTCCTGATGTACCCCAGATAGCATTGGCCTTGGCTCCAAGGACACACTGCTGGCACACGAATAGCTTTGTTGTCCAGCAGGACCCCCAGGTCTTTCTCCACGGATCTGCTTTCCAGCAGGTCAGCCCCCAGCCTGTACAGGTGCCTGGGGTTATTTTTCCTCAGGTGCAGGACCCTGCACTTGCCTTTGTTGAATTTCAGACAGTTCTCTGCCTATCTCTCCAATCTGTTGAGGTCCTTCCAAAGGGCTGTACAGTACTCTGAGGTATTGGCCCCTTCTCCCAGCTTTGGATTGTCAGCAAACTTGCAGAGGAGGCATCTGCCCCTTCATCCAAGTCACTGATGACTAAATTAAACAATACTGAGCCCAACATTGAACCTTGGGAGACACCACTAATGACAGGCCTCCAACTATGCCACTGGGATGCCCTCTGGGATCTGCCAGTTCTCAATCAACTTCAATGTCCACTCATTCTGGACACAGGACACAATTCCTGAGTTTGCCTATGAGGATGATGCAAGAGACAGTGCTGAAAGCCTTGCTGAAGTCAAGGTAGACAACAACCACTGCCCTCCCCTCATCCATCCAGGTAGTTGTTTCATCATAGAAGGCAATCAGGTTGGTCAAGCATGATTTACCTTTAGCGAATCCATAGTGACTACTCCTGATCTCCCATCTGTCATCCATGTGGATAGAGATGACCTCCAGAATAAGATGCTCTATCACCTTTCCAGGGATTGAGGTGAGGCTGACTAGCCAGTAGTTCCATGGGTCCTCTTTCTTGTCCATTTTGAAGACCAATGTGACATTTCCTTTCTTCCAGTCCTCAGGCACCTCTCCTGATTGCCATGACCTTTCAAAGATAATTGTGAGCTGATGTGCCAGCTCCCTCAGCACTTGTGGATGCATCCCCTCAGGGCCCATGGATTTGTGGATGTCAAGATTGCCTAAGTGTTCTCTAACTCAATCCTCCTTGAGCAAGGGTAAGTCTTCCTTCCAACATTCCTTTGCCCTGGTCCTTTATCCTTTCAACATTCCTGATCTCTGGGGCCAGAGATTCTTGAGGGCTGATTTTGTCAGTGAAAACCAATGCAAAGAAGGCATTCTGTAACTCTGCCTTCTTTGCATCTTCTGTTATCAGGGAAAGAGTAGAGGCTGGAAACAGTAAAGTGATGCCACTACTTGTGAAGGAAGAAGGATTCTGGGAAATAAAGCAGGGACTTGCTAATAGCAGGCAGTGACAGGAATTTGGAGGCAAATGCTGACTGATTACCTGAGGGAGAAACTGCTCTGAGGCAAATAATCATCCTTCAGCATAACTTTGTTGGGGATGTATATCAGTAGCTTGAAATTCAAATTAAACAAAAGTCAAGCTTCTCACAATACTTAGACTCCTGTTCTCTTGCTGCTAAGGAATTAGGAATGTAGGAGCAAGACTTGGCAGATGGGACCATTACTGGGTTTGGCCAACATGAAGCCACAGACTGAATGTCAATGAAATGCTAACAGAACTGAGACCATTTGCTGGCATTTAGGCAAAGGTACACAACACTTAGTTGTTATTATGTAAGAAGCATTGTAATAAATCAGTGGATTTGATTCTCCAGCGTTCATTTTCAAAGTAACAAATGCAACCATGACCCAACTGGTTAGCCTGTTACTTACCACAGACCTCTCTTGGATCAAGATATAGTAGGCACTTGAAGTAAAATACTGTACAAAATTTCTGAAGTGCCTGAAAATTTATATAAAAATACAGAAATACAAAATTTCCTAAAGTTACTCCTAGAAACTTTAAAATATGAGCTTTCAAAACCAAAAGTATTTCCCTTTGAAAAAATTTCCCAAATGCCTACACGTTAAAAGCTTTAAGTTGAGAGGACTAGAAGTATTGTCATGCGTATCATGTTGTGTCTATTCTCACTAGTGCGTGGCTGAGCAAGAACTAGCACACCAGGATGGGAGATATTTTAGTCTTTGCTTACCTGGCAGACTGAAAATATAAGAAAGTAGTCATATTGACATATTCTTTATAGGGATAAAGACTGCTTTGACATGTAAGGATTAAGGGACAAACAAATAAAGTGGATGTTGTCATGCAAGTCTACTACAGGCCAGACATCCAGGATGACTACACTAATGAATTATTCTTTAAGGAACTAAGGGACACCTCTAAATCAACCACCCTTGTCCTTAGGAGGAACTTCAACTTGCCAAATGTTAACTGGACTACCAGAGAGCTGATACAAACAGGTCCAGAAGATTCCTAAAGCACTTTTTGTTACAGGTACCAAGGGAGCTGAATAGGAAAGGTGCTCTCCTTGATCTTTTTGCTTGTTAACTAAGAGGGTATTGTGAGCGGAGTGACGAATGGTGGCCATCTTGGTGGCCTCAAAACCTCAAAACAATCGAGTTTAAAATCTCTGTTGACAGGAGGAAGAGAACCAGAAAAACTTCAACTCCTGATGAAGAGAGCAGGCTTCAGGCTGCTCAGGGAACTAGTTAGCAAGGTCCCCTGGGAAAATGCTTTTGAAGGTGCAGAGGTCCATCACTGTTCTCCCAATTTTCAAGAAACACAAGAGGGATGGCCCTGGTAACTACAGGCCTGTCAATTTCTTCTGTGTCTACGCATCATTCAACTGGATAAACACGTGCAATGGGTGAGCAACTGGTTCATGGGTCAGGCACAAAGGGTTATAGTAAATGGGGTTGCAGCAGGCTGGTGACTGGTCACTAGTGGAGTTTGGCATGGCTTCATTTTAGGGCCAGTGCTCTTCACAATCTTCATAAAGGACTTGGAGCTGTTGACTCCCTCAGAGCTGTCCCACAGAGAGGCTTAGACAAATCAGAGGACTGGGCAATCACCAACCATATTAAGTTTAACAAGGGAAAATGCTGGATTCTGCACCTGGGATGCGGCAACCCTGGGTGTACAGTGCAAACTGAGGAATGAGACACTGGACAGCAGCACCACAGAAAGGGACCTGGGGGTTGATGGCAAGTAGAACATGAGTCAGCAGTGCCCTGGCATCCAGGAGGGCCAATCAGGCAAAGCATTGCCAGTTGTTCGAGGGAGATGATTGTACCATTCTACTCTGCCTCACCTCAAGTCCTGTATGCAGTTGTGAGATCCTGGATCCGAATCTCACTGAATTATTGATATGAGTCGGAACGAAATCACTGCGTGTGTGTGTGTGTGTGTGTATGTTTGTGTGTGTGTGTGTCTGTGTGTGTGTGTGTGTGTGTGTGTGTTTGTGTGTGTGTGTGTGTGTGTGTGTGTGTGTGTGTGTGTGTGTGTGT